>NC_091300.1:58354612-58417112 GCF_038502225.1 Cherax quadricarinatus | reverse complement strand
TCATTCACTCCATCACTGTCTTGCCAGAAGGGTGCTTTACACTACAGTTTTTAAACTGCAACATTAACACCCCTCCTTCAGAGTGCAGGCACTGTACTTCCCATCTCCAGGACTCAAGTCCGGCCTGCCGGTTTCCCTGAATCCCTTCATAAATGTTACTTTGCTCACACTCCAACAGCACGTCAAGTATTAAAAACCATTTGTCTCCATTCACTCCTATCAAACACGCTCACGCATGCCTGCTGGAAGTCCAAGCCCCTCGCACACAAAACCTCCTTTACCCCCTCCCTCCAACCCTTCCTAGGCCGACCCCTACCCCGCCTTCCTTCCACTACAGAATGATACACTCTTGAAGTCATTCTGTTTCGCTCCATTCTCTCTACATGTCCGAACCACCTCAACAACCCTTCCTCAGCCCTCTGGACAACAGTTTTGGTAATCCCGCACCTCCTAACTTCCAAACTACGAATTCTCTGCATTATATTCACACCACACATTGCCCTCAGACATGACATCTCCACTGCCTCCAGCCTTCTCCTCGCTGCAACATTCATCACCCACGCTTCACACCCATATAAGAGCGTTGGTAAAACTATACTCTCATACATTCCCCTCTTTGCCTCCAAGGACAAAGTTCTTTGTCTCCACAGACTCCTAAGTGCACCACTCACTCTTTTTCCCTCATCAATTCTATGATTCACCTCATCTTTCATAGACCCATCCGCTGACACGTCCACTCCCAAATATCTGAATACGTTCACCTCCTCCATACTCTCTCCCTCCAATCTGATATTCAATCTTTCATCACCTAATCTTTTTGTTATCCTCATAACCTTACTCTTTCCTGTATTCACCTTTAATTTTCTTCTTTTGCACACCCTACCAAATTCATCCACCAATCTCTGCAACTTCTCTTCAGAATCTCCCAAGAGCACAGTGTCATCAGCAAAGAGCAGCTGTGACAACTCCCACTTTGTGTGTGATTCTTTATCTTTTAACTCCACGCCTCTTGCCAAGACCCTCGCATTTACTTCTCTTACAACCCCATCTATAAATATATTAAACAACCACGGTGACATCACACATCCTTGTCTAAGGCCTACTTTTACTGGGAAAAAATTTCCTTCTTTCCTACATACTCTAACTTGAGCCTCACTATCCTCGTAAAAACTCTTCACTGCTTTCAGTAACCTACCTCCTACACCATACACTTGCAACATCTGCCACATTGCCCCCCTATCCACCCTGTCATACGCCTTTTCCAAATCCATAAATGCCACAAAGACCTCTTTAGCCTTATCTAAATACTGTTCACTTATATGTTTCACTGTAAACACCTGGTCCACACACCCCCTACCTTTCCTAAAGCCTCCTTGTTCATCTGCTATCCTATTCTCCGTCTTACTCTTAATTTTTCAATTATAACTCTACCATACACTTTACCAGGTACACTCAACAGACTTATCCCCCTATAATTTTTGCACTCTCTTTTATCCCCTTTGCCTTTATACAAAGGAACTATGCATGCTCTCTGCCAATCCCTAGGTACCTTACCCTCTTCCATACATTTATTAAATAATTGCACCAACCACTCCAAAACTATATCCCCACCTGCTTTTAACATTTCTATCTTTATCCCATCAATCCCGGCTGCCTTACCCCCTTTCATTTTACCTACTGCCTCACGAACTTCCCCCACACTCACAACTGGCTCTTCCTCACTCCTACAAGATGTTATTCCTCCTTGCCCTATACACGAAATCACAGCTTCCCTATCTTCATCAACATTTAACAATTCCTCAAAATATTCCTTCCATCTTCCCAATACCTCTAACTCTCCATTTAATAACTCTCCTCTCCTATTTTTAACTGACAAATCCATTTGTTCTCTAGGCTTTCTTAACTTGTTAATCTCACTCCAAAACTTTTTCTTATTTTCAACAAAATTTGTTGATAACATCTCACCCACTCTCTCATTTGCTCTCTTTTTACATTGCTTCACCACTCTCTTAACTTCTCTCTTTTTCTCCATATACTCTTCCCTCCTTGCATCACTTCTACTTTGTAAAAACTTCTCATATGCTAACTTTTTCTCCCTTACTACTCTCTTTACATCATCATTCCACCAATCGCTCCTCTTCCCTCCTGCACCCACTTTCCTGTAACCACAAACTTCTGCTGAACACTCTAACACTACATTTTTAAACCTACCCCATACCTCTTCGACCCCATTGCCTATGCTCTCATTAGCCCATCTATCCTCCAATAGCTGTTTATATCTTACCCTAACTGCCTCCTCTTTTAGTTTATAAACCTTCACCTCTCTCTTCCCTGATGCTTCTATTCTCCTTGTATCCCATCTACCTTTTACTCTCAGTGTAGCTACAACTAGAAAGTGATCTGATATATCTGTGGCCCCTCTATAAACATGTACATCCTGAAGTCTACTCAACAGTCTTTTATCTACCAATACATAATCCAACAAACTACTGTCATTTCGCCCTACATCATATCGTGTATACTTATTTATCCTCTTTTTCTTAAAATATGTATTACCTATAACTAAACCCCTTTCTATACAAAGTTCAATCAAAGGGCTCCCATTATCATTTACACCTGGCACCCCAAACTTACCTACCACACCCTCTCTAAAAGTTTCTCCTACTTTAGCATTCAAGTCCCCTACCACAATATATATATACCACATATATATATATATATATATATATATATATATGTGTGTGTGTGTGTGTGTGTGTGTGTGTGTATGTGTGTGTGTGTGTATGTCGACATACTGTAAATGTGCGCGCATGCGCTAATATAATGCGTACAAATTTTAAGAAAGTGTTGTTTTAATATACTGCCCTTTAGATATATGGAACCGCCACTGCTATTATTTTCGTATGAAAAATATTCTACATATAAAAACTAATCTGCCACAGAGACTCAGTTCACATCGGTTTATTTTTGGTGGTCTCCACGAAAACATGAGGATACAACCATATTGAGTTAAGGGGACGGGCGTGTTTGCCTCACCGAAATGAAATGCAATGTTTTAGTCACATACTGGAATAACTTTTATTTTATCTCCGTTAATTTTAATATATATAACGATATGTGTTACCTATTCTACGAGATTTTAAAATAATTATACATAGCATTTGTTGTAATGAGTATAAGTTTTTTTTTTTTATTATTTTGCCGACTTTTTTTAAAAATGATTGATCCTTCAGAGCCCACAAGCTATGGTATTCACTTTCTGAATCTAAATACACTTCTTCCCTCTCATTTATACTTAGAGAAAAAATAAACGACTAAGAACACGTCTGGCATTCCAACGACGGTCCTAAGAAGCTTAACACTTCGTCAGACACACAAAAACCACATGCAATTTAGAATAATATATCCCACAACGATAAGCTTACGTGCACCAGGGATATATATAAACACTATGTTAAGATGAATTCACACAAAAGTTATGATATAGCTCTCTCACAAGCTGGAATAATGGGAAAAAAAATACATTACTGTTTTTCTTTCAGCGTAGCACTTCAAACCTTTTTTGTAAACATGCTATCGTGTTATACCATTATTGAAACCTGTCTACTTTATGACCAGTCACATGACCTTCATGACGCTAAACTGATGATAGTTTTCAGTTATTTCATGATAAGTTGATAAATTCTCGCCAGTGATCCCCGGATTAATCCAAGCTTTCCGTTATTTGTCCTGCTCTGTTGAATGTATAGGATAAAAGATGATCTCCAGTCTCAGAACATTTCAAAACCGAGTCATAATGATTATTACCCCTCAAGGGAGGTTCCTTTACGCTGGTGAGGGGCTCTTGACCTAGGGAACTAGATCTGTGCTCCTGTTTCCTGAATTGAGTTAGAATACCTTCCATCCCCCCCCCACAGCCGCTGTATAATACTATGGGTTTAGCGCTCCCCCATGACTATAATAATAATAATTATTATTATCTTTCCCTTCCCAGGATGCCACTATCAACAGTAGATGGAAACCCAGGTTCCTACTTGCTGATAGAAGAGGCAACGGAGTAACTCATTTTTTATTTACGTCTCCTACTCTTACATGTATTTGTTATTTGCGTGATAGTATAAAATATTTACATGATGAATGAAATTAATAAACATTCTGAATTCTCTTTGCTAGTGTAATATATTAGTCTTACTGTTAGTACGATTTCCCAGAGGACCACATGTGTAGAAATTATTCTTAAAGTTCCTCAGATGTTATGCTCAGATAAAGCTAATATACAATAAAGCAAGAAATAGGGCAGATGTTACTGGCAGAATTAACAGTATCAGTACTTAGAAAGACTCCAGGTCACTTGTTGTGGAGTGATAGGATATGTAAATATTATTCATTCGGCACAAAAATCTAGTAAGGTCAGTCAGGGCTAGTTTTCATGAATGAAATGTAATATACAATGGTAAACAATCCTGAATTGAGACTTTAGTTACTACAGTGTCTACAGTGGAGCAGAGTAGTTAGATGACTCACTGAATTATATTGTAGCCTACGGCTCCTTTCCAAAAATCATAAAATTTTGATACTTTGCAGAAAGTACTGAGTAGTTAAACAAAAACAGTCATTTAGTAGTAAGTCCCATGAAAATAAATATTCAAAGGAATCGTACATTACATAAATTCCTCATACAGAGCTTGAAATTGCTGAAGAAATCTCTTATACAAACAGTTCTAGTTGTGTTGCAAGTTCATTCTGCTTTTGACTCTCGCCTCGGCAGGTCATAGCAGCTTTCCTTACTTAGTCTCACTACGATCCCCGTTGGGGAGGGGAACCTTTACCATCGTCGTCTTCGCCTTGACTTGCACGATGAGCTACGCAAATCGTGTCAAGATCAAGCCAAAAAGTGGTACCGTTGATGATTCAACGAAGCTTGCTCTTGCAACTGTCGTTCAGAGAGCATTGCATGTGAAATTCAACGCTATTCTGTCACTCAAAGAAGCATTCATTGTCGTGTGTCACGATGATGCTGAAGCAGAGTAGATACTCATTACAGAAGCCACCACTACTCTTACTGCTCAAGGATTTACTGTTATATCCTCTCCTGCTCTCAGGGCAAGGAAATCAATATTCCTGAAAAAACTTGACGAGATACTGACTTCTCTACCTATTGCTGAACTCAAATCATCTATTGAAACTCAAAATACTTGGGCTACTGTCGACAGCATCACAAAAATCCCAAATGCAACGTCCATGCTCAAGGTCACCTTTACCGACGTGAACATGGCTGCCACTGTTCTGAACGAAGGTCTTGCTGTTTACTACTACTACATCAGTCCCACCTACATAGAAGCAAAGAGATACTACTACATCCAACATTGCTGGAACTGTTATTCTTATCTTCACACCACCAAAGCATGTCCAGTAAAAGACAAGAAGTTCTGCACTACATGTGGTAGTGAGGGACACACCTTCAGTTCCTGCACCGCTGCTACTCCAACACAACCAGCGTGTTTAAACTGCAAAAGTAATGATCACCATACACTGGCAGCAAAATGTCCTACTAGAAAGGATTTTATGAAGAAAACACAAGAGGCAGCAAAGAAAAAACCTACTAGCAACACTCCAACGTATGCCGCAATTGCAAAGTTGCAAGCTGACACTACAAAATTACTTCAAGCATCTTCTCAGCCCGCCTCCACCACCACCACCATCACTCCTCCAACATGTGACGTAACGAAGATCCACTATTGTCTGCTATACGCTCACATGCAGAACATGGCTGTACCTGGATCCTTTAACTCTACCATCAACGAGTTATTTGCATTAAATAACATGCCATCATTTACATTTCCAGCATCTCCACCTTCTGATGAAATTCTCAAATTCACCAAGGACTTAGTCACCACCTCTGCTGCAGTAGCTCCAACACCACCAACAACTAGTGACGTCACTCCAAAAACGTCCAATGAGAAACCTCCACCGCCACCACTCCCCATTGAAACCAACCAATCAGAAGCCTTTCCACCAGAAACATCTTCCTATTCGTCTATTGAAGATGACAACGAATCTTCACTTCCACCTTCAACACCACTTAACAGAAAAGAAAAACCACCATCAACAACACCATCTTACGACTCTCGACTGGATGCAGTATCAGATGAACGTAATGACAAGTACTATACATGGAATGGAGTCACTTTTTGCACCACAGCAAATTATCCTCAAGACATGCAGCTATCTGAACTCCACTCTCACCTCATCCAAAAGAAAGTCAAGTTTGGCATCAATCCTTCTAGCTATGGTTATAAATTTGAACTTTCAACTAGTCTAAAGCATATTGATCAATGCTCTCAAGATTCCCGATATCGACACTTGTTAACACGTCTCATGATCGTTCCTATCCAACGATTTAAACGTCTTGAAAATGGAACTGTGTTCACCAAGCACACTATCATCGTGAAACAACGTCACAACTCCAAGTAACCATCAAGCCACTATGAACTGACCAATCAACAATAAGCTCCTCCCTTGTCGCCTGCAGCCTCCTGTCACCATCAAGTCGCAGTTTTTTCCATCCATCAAGATGCAGTCAGCACCTGCAGAGTTCCTGTTGCCTTCTACATCGTCTTCGTCAGTGTTTCTCCAGGCTTAGCAGTTGGGTTTAGTCCTGACTCTTCTCTCTTCGAGTCAAGACATTCCTCTCACCGTCTATTCTTCGCCCTGTCCCCACTTGCCCCTCGCCCCTCGCCCCTGTGAGTCCTTGTTGTTGTTTTGCAAGTTAGATATATGAATAAATGAATGAACTTTACGAGAAACGAGAAAAAACTGAAACGTGGTAAAAAGGTTTTCTCGCTTTTAATTATAAAATATTGGAAGTCTAACTTTTAGTCACAAAATTAAACCATTCAGAAAACGGCAAAGTAAATATTTGTATATTTTGAAAATACTTATTATTAACAAACTCACAATAGCTTCCATCTGTGAGTTACATTATTTACAAATTATACTTATAGCGAAGGTACTATCCTATCAGCAGTTAACAGTGATGTCAAGAGTGTTTCTACTGGCACAGTAAAGTGCTTTAAAATGTTTCTTTGTACTTTATATGTACACCAGAAAATGGGTGCAGTGATGAGGGATGACCGGTGGCTGAAATAAAAATGAAAACAGCAAAAAAAAAAGTAGTGAATAATAGTGTTTTCCTTATTTAACCCGATCATTTATAGAAGAAACTGCCTGTAACATTAGATAATAGACCCCATGTTATCTTTTTTTAAGTAAATCTCTCAGCGTGTTAAAACTGAATGAACATTACAGTTCGGATTATTTAACAATTAAAAGTTATTCTTTTTGATCCTTCTCCGTTTTACATTCCAAGTTCCAGGATACTTCATCATCCGAGAATACAAGAAGCCAATTAAAGCAGCGCCACTTGATCACTAACAACTTGCTTGTAGGATTATGTATTTCGTGCAAGAACAGACATACTTGGTGACAATCAGTGTTGAACTTCTTGTTAAAGACACTAATTAAGATACTAAAGTTGATTCTAAAAAAATTTTCTTTATGGTAAGTCATTCCAGGGAATTATATAAATATAAATATATGCTTCGTGGTACTCACAGTGATTGTAATGGCATTGGGTCTGATGTTATATAGCTGACCACTCGCATTAGTGAGGTTCTTGGCAGCCACCTCCGAGCAGTCCCGTGGTACTGCTCACCGTCACCAGGGACACCAGGCAGGTGTAGGATGATTAAATGGGGAAAACACTACAGTTAGGAATACACATCAATGTATAGTTTTTATACTTTCCCTTTCAACACTGATGATTAAACAATTCCCAAGCTTTCAGTCCTTAACTTAGCAGAAGTCGTGTACATTGCATCATCTGCAGTACTTATTTATGTCGCATTCAACATAAGAAAATGTTATTTAAACTTACATTGCTTCTGTCTAAGGTAAATCGTAATATTTTTCAAGGTTACATAATTATAACAGTATGCCATTCACAATACCCTCAAAGGAAAAGAGACAAGAGTGTCTTACTTTGAACACAGGTTTCGTTCATGGAGGACCAGGCGCCGTTCACACACTGGCTCAGTCCTCCCGGCATTCCAGATGCCATCACCCACCCATTCATACATTCGTAATACACACCATAGATCCTACCATATTTATCCGTTACATTCTTCACAATATTCATGTTTGGCAGCGATGAGGCAGGGTTGAGACAAGTCTTGGTGTTGTTGCTGCTGGCTGAAGGGTCACATAAAAATGATCGATTAAAATTAAATTCTTAATGGGATAACTTAAACCTGCATGAGTCAAACGATCCCTGTTGAAGGGCAAATACAGATACAGTACAGTACTGTTACAGGTAAACACTTTGTGTTACCTTGGTAAAGTTAAATGTTGTTGTTAAATTATTTACATTTGGGTCAGGATCAAAATTGGCAAAGTTGCAGAATTTGCGTAAAATTTATTAATACAGACTTAACACAAATGAAGACTAGATACGTACTTGGTGCAGGTACGTATCTAGTCTTCGGTACTAGTGCCATCCTAGTACAGTTAAAGACTTGGCACAAGTACAAATTTTGTATATGTGCATTATTGGTATGTGCACTGATTTTGAACAGATGCATTGTATAGATGCAGATTTTGTTGGCTCAGACCCTGAGCAGGTACATACATACATGGCACGGACTTTGACAGTTACAGACTTACTATAGGTCTGAACCAAGTTTGGACTTGGTTCAGACATAGTGCAGTAGGGAGCATTGAAAAAAATACAAATTTTAGAGATGCAAGCTGCACTTTTCAGGCATCATTTGCATTGTCACAATAAACTTCTGTGAAAAATTCAGATCTCTTCATGCACGTTTACCCTGCAGCATCGTGATCGACTTTTCGTCAAATTATACACCAATGAAAGCAGTTAGTTGCAAATTATTGGTTGTCAGTATAATAATCAAGTGTACATGGTTTATATCATTTATGGTTGTGAAGATTATATAATCAAATGTCTAATTTATCAACATGTCGGTTCTCTGAACCATTCATCTACGAACCATTCATCTACAAATCAAATGTACATGGGCCATATCAATCATTAACTATTTAATTTTAAACTGTTGCTAGGGATTCTAAAACTAACCCAAAAAGTTTTTTCCAGGTATATAGAACAAAAGTCAGAGATAAAATAGGTCCCCTTAAAAATAACTATGGGCATCTTACTGACAAAGAGAATGAAATGTGCTCGATTTTAAATAATTATTTTCTCTCGGTTTTTACACAGGAAAACACTAATAATATTCCAGTAATTAATTTTTATAGTGGGCCAGAAGAAGATAAATTACGTAACATCACAGTCACTAGTGAAATGGTTGTGAAACAGATAGACCGACTGAAGCAAAATAAGTCACCGGGTCCTGATGAGGTTTTTTCAAGGGTTCTTAAGGAATGCAAAATGGAACTCTGTGAACCATTAACTAATATTTTTAATTTATCTCTTCAAACAGGTGTAGTGTCTGATATGTGGAAGATGGCTAATGTAATTCCTATTTTTAAAACAGGGGACAAGTCGTTACCGTCAAATTACCGCCCAATAAGCCTGACCTCAATTGTAGGCAAATTACTAGTCAATTATAGCTGAGATTATAAGAAGCCATCTTGATAAGCATAGCTTGATTAATGATACTCAGCATGGATTCACAAGAGGCCGGTCTTGTCTAACTAATTTATTAACTTTCTTCAGTAAAGCTTTTGAGGCTGTTGACCACGATAAAGAATTTGATATCATTTACTTAGATTTTAGTAAGGCTTTTGATAGAGTTCCGCACCAAAGACTGTTAAAGAAAGTAGCAGCTCATGGCATTGGGGGAAAAATGCTCTCACAGACAGGAAGCAGAGAGTGTCCATAAATGGGGTTAAATCCGAGTGGGGTTCAGTAACAAGTGGCGTTCCACAGGGATCAGTCTTGGGCCCGTTGTTGTTTATAATATATATCAATGATCTTGATGAAGGAATTATTAGTGATATGAGCAAATTCGCCGATGACACAAAGATAGGTAGGATAATTGATTCAAACGTAGATGTTAGGGAACTTCAGGAGGATTTAGACAAACTCTATTCTTGGTCAGAAAAGTGGCAGATGCAGTTCAATGTAGATAAATGCAAGGTTCTGAAGCTTGGGAGTGTCCATAACCCTAGCACTTATAAGTTAAATAATGTAGAACTTAGATACACAGATTGCGAAAAGGACTTGGGGGTTATGGTTAGCAGCAACCTTAAACCAAGACAGCAATGCCTGAGCGTACGTAATAAGGCAAATAGATTACTGGGATTTATATCAAGAAGTGTAAGCAACAGAAGTCCAGAGGTCATAATGCAGCTTTATACATCATTAGTAAGGCCTCACCTAGATTATGCAGCTCAATTCTGGTCTCCATATTACAGAATGGATATAAATTCGTTAGAAAACATTCAGCGTAGGATGACTAAATTAATACAAAGCATTAGAAATCTTCCTTATGAAGAAAGATTGAAGACTCTTAAGTTACATTCACTTGTTAGACGAAGAATGAGGGGAGACCTGATCGAAGTGTGTAAGTGGAAGATGGGTATTAATAAAGGGGATATTAACAAGGTCTTGAGGATATCTCTCCAAGAGAGAACCCGCAGTAATGGATTTAAATTGGATAAGTTTAGATTTAGAAAGGACATAGGAAGGTATTGGTTTGGAAATAGGGTAGTAGATGAGTGGAACAGTCTACCTAGTTGGGTTATTGAGGCTAGGACTTTGGGTAGTTTCAAATTTAGGTTGGATAAGTACATGAGTGGGAAGGGTTGGATTTGAGTGGGACTTTCATACCAGAGCTTATTTCTTGGGAAGCATTGAAAATTGGGTTGGGCAAATGTTTTGTTAGGTGAAGACCTGTTCGTGTGCTCTTGAGTGGTGACCTGTACTTTGAGTGCTGACCTGTACTTAACTCTGTGAAGAAGTGTCTTGTTTGCCCCCGTGGACTGAACCAAGATGCCCTCCATCGAGCAACTTTACCAGCAACTTAAGGAAGAATTGAGGGCAGCGAAGATGGAGATACGGCGACTGACCGAGGAAAACAAGAGGATTCGTAGTAGTCCTCCTGTTTCGAGTCCTCAGGTCAAGAAGGGATCGTGGTCAGTGGTTGGACAGCAGGGGACGACGAAGTTGACGATCAAGAAGACGAATGGAAAGCCAGAAACGATGAAGAAGAAAGAGACTGCTGTGGAAACTCCCGTGGAAACCTCCAACGCATTCTCGGTGCTACCCGACGAATGTGAGTCTACTACTGGGATCATCACGACGAACGACAACAAGGAAGGTAAGAATATTGTTGTTGTTGGGGATAGCCAGGTTAGATACATGGATAGGGCATTCTGCTTGAAGGACAGGAGTAGGAGACAAAGGGTATGCTTTCCTGGGGCTGGGATGGAGGACATTGTTAGCCGGCTTGACAACATCATGAACGGTAATGGGATCAATCCTATTATTTGCCTCAGTGCTGGAGGCAATGATGTAGGCAAGCGTAGAAGTGAGGATTTAGTTAGAAAGTTCAGGACAGCTATAGACATGATTAGGAAGAAGGGGGGGCGCCCTGTTATATGTGGCATTTTGCCAAGAAGAGGTGTTGGTAATGAATGGTTGTCCAGAGCAATTGGTATTAATTGTTGGCTGGATAAACACTGTAAGGATAATGCAGTACCATTCATTGACAACTGGGACAACTTCTATGGCCGAAATGACATGTATGCCAGGGATGGGGTTCACTTATCCAGGGCAGGTGTGGCTTTTCTTGCTAACTCAGTTGAGGGGGTTGTTAGGACTTTAAACTAGGATTAGTTAGAGGTATGGGTTTAGAAATGATTAATAATGAGTATGGATATATTGACTTATGCTCTGATATTAAGAATCTTAATAGTAACTGTCATGTAGTAACTCTGGGTAATGATAATTTCAGAAATTGTGTAAAAACAAAGATGAATAGCAAAAATGTGCAGAAGAAAAAACATATGATGGTATTTTATGCTAACAGTCGAAGTGCAAGAAATAAAATTAATGAACTACGTTTGGTAGCATGTGCTGGGAACTTTGATATCATTGCATTAACTGAAACGTGGTATGATTTAAAGAGTCGGGATATGACTGTTGAGTGTAATATTCAGGGATTTAAGTTATTCAATGTGGATAGATGTAATGGGAAGGGGGGAGGAGTTGCATTGTATGTCCGAGAAAATATTAATTGTTGCATAAAAACAGGTATAAAAATAGATGGAGCAGTAACAGAGTCTGTTTGGGTAGAGTTCGTGGAGGGTCAAGAAAAACTAATTCTAGGTGTAATATACCGACCTCCAGGCTTGGATCACGATAGAGGGAGACTTCTTTGGGACGAAATTGTTAGGGCTTCTGTACACAGTAACGTAGTCATAGTAGGGGACTTTAACTTTAGCCAAATTGACTGGAATTCTTTGACAGGTAATCTAGAGTCCAGTGACTTCATGGAAACAGTTCAGGACTGTTTTCTGAAACAGAGTGTAACTGAACCTACCAGGGGTAATAATTTGCTAGACCTAGTCTTGTCAAATAAGGAAACACTCGTGAATAATCTGGAGATCACTGATGAGCTTGGCGCAAGTGATCACAAATCCATCACCTTTAGCATTGTAATAAAGTTGGTAGAATTACCGACAATATGTAAAGTAAAAGGACACAAGTGCAACTAATGTGACATTTATTGTGGCAACGTTTCGCTCTCCAGGAGCTTTATCAAGCCATTACAAACAATTCATGGACACAGAGGGTATATAAAGGCTCAGAGTGAGGTGAATACTAGTGAGGTACCATTTCGATGTTCACTAGTGGTAGTAGTAGTAGTAGTAGTAGTGGTAGTGACAAAAGTAATACAATATGGTAGAGCAATTAATTCGTACATGTACGAATTAATTGCTCTACCATATTGTATTACTTTTGTCACTATCACTACTACTACTACTACTACTACTACTACTACCACTAGTGAACATCGAAATGGTACCTCACTAGTATTCACCTCACTCTGAGCCTTTATATACCCTCTGTGTCCATGAATTGTTTGTAATGGCTTGATAAAGCTCCTGGAGAGCGAAACGTTGCCACAATAAATGTCACATTAGTTGCACTTGTGTCCTTTTACTTTACCTTTAGCATTAATTGGGAATGCAAGAATAATGATAATACAATAAAAATCCCCGATTTTCGTTCTGCCGATTATAATGGACTTAGGGAACATCTGTCTAATCTTGATTGGGGTTATCTAGCTAATGATTTTATTGACGATAATCATACTTATGAATATGAAGGGATCTGCTTTTATGATTGTTTTCTTAATAATGTACACAGTGCCCAGAGTATATACATTCCCTAGAGAGAAATTAGGTCTAATAATAACGATCCCAAATGGGTTAACAGGAGGTTAAAGCATCTATTAGGGGAGAAAAGGGGAATTTATAGGCGCATCAGAAGAGGAGAGGTTAACCTTACTGACCAATATGTTCAGCTTAAAAGAGAAGTAAAAAAGGCGATTAGAAAGGCTAAACGTGACTATGAAATTCGAGTCGCTAATGAATCAAAGACTAATCCAAAGGGGTTCTTTCAAGTGTATAGGACGAAGGTGAAGGAAAAAGTAGGACCTCTGAAATCTGGGAATGGACAGCTGACGGATAATGAACTGGAAATGTGTTCCTTATTTAATGACTATTTTTTGTCAGTTTTTACACAGGAAGATGTAAATGAGATTCCAGTAATTAACAATTATTTAGTTCCTGATGAATTTAAGTTAACTAATATTACTGTCACGAGGGACATGGTTATTAAACAGATAGACAAACTGAAACAAAATAAGTCCCCGGAACCCGATGAGTTGTTTTCAAGGGTACTTAAGGAATGCAAGATGGAGCTTAGTCAGCCATTAACGAGTGTATTCAATGCGTCCATCCTTACCAGTGTTGTGCCAGAGATGTGGAAGAGGGTTAATGTGGTTCCTATATTCAAATCAGGGGATAAGTCCACTCCTTCAAATTACCGTCCAATAAGCCTGACATCTATAGTGGGCAAGTTATTAGAATCAATTATAGCTGACATCATCAGAAGTCACCTTGAAGAGCATAACTTGATAAATGAATCTCAGCATGGATTCACGAGATTTCGTTCCTGCCTGACAAACTTACTGACGTTCTTCAATAGAACATTTGAGGCAGTTGACAGTGATAAGGAATATGATATTGTTTATTTGGATTTTAGTAAAGCCTTCGACAGAGTACCTCACAAGAGACTCTTAAGAAAAGTGGCAGCTCATGGTATAGGAGGTAAAGTTCTAGCATGGATTGAGGCATGGCTTACCAATAGAAAGCAGAGAGTTACCATTAATGGAGTGAAATCTGAATGGGGATTAGTCACTAGTGGCGTTCCACAAGGATCAGTTTTAGGCCCTCTCTTGTTCATAATTTACATTAATGACCTTGATGAAGGGATTACTAGTGACATGAGTAAGTTTGCTGATGATACAAAGATAGGCCGTATAATTCACTCTGAGGAGGATATCAATGAACTCCAGGACGATTTGAACAAATTAATGTCTTGGTCTGAGAAATAAGAACATAAGAACATAAGAATGTAGGAACACTGCAGAAGGCCTACTGGCCCATACGAGGCAGGTCCTTATCAAAACGACATCTACCTAAAGCTACTCAAGAAACAACTCCCGCACCCCCCAACACCAATCAAACCCAGCCCCTCCCGCTCATATATTTGTCCAGTCTCTTCTTAAAGCTACCCAAGGTCCTAGCCTCTATCACCCCACTGGGAAGACTGTTCCACGCATCTACAACTGTTAGAAAACCAGTACTTACCTATGTCCTTTCTAAATCTAAATTTATCCAACTTAAATCCATTATTCCTGGTTCTTACCTGGTTCGACACCCTCAGTACTTTATTAATGTCTCCCTTGTTTATGCCCGTCATCCACTTATACACTTCAATGATATCTCCCCTCATTCTACGCCTCTCCAGAGAGTGGAGATTTAAGGCTTTAAGTCTATCTTCATACGGGAGGTTCCTTACACAGTAAATCATTTTAGTCATTCTTCTCTGTATGTTCTCTAATGAGTCTATGTCCATCCTGTAGTAAGGGGACCAAAACTGAGCAGCATAATCTAAATGAGGCCTCACTAGTGATGTATAGAGCTGTAAAATAACTTTTGGACTTCTGTTACTTATACTTCTTGAGATAAATCCAAGTAATCTGTTGGCCTTGTTGCGCACACTGAGGCACTGCTGTCTTGGCTTTAGATTTCTGCTTACCATGACTCCCAAGTCTTTTTCACATTCTGTATGACCAAGCTCTACTTCACCTAGATTATAGCTTCGAGGGTTATTTTCATTACCAAGGGCAAGTACCTTACACTTATCCACATTAAACTTCATCTGCCATTTCTCAGACCAAGACATTAATTTGTTCAAATCGACCTGGAGTTCATTGATATCCTCCTCAGAGTGAATTATACGGCCTATCTTTGTATCATCAGCAAACTTACTCATGTCACTAGTAATCCCTTCATCAAGGTCATTAATGTAAATTATGAACAAGAGAGGGCCTAAAACTGATCCTTGTGGAACGCCACTAGTGACTAATCCCCATTCAGATTTCACTCCATTAATGGTAACTCTCTGCTTTCTATTGGTAAGCCATGCCTCAATCCATGCTAGAACTTTACCTCCTATACCATGAGCTGCCACTTTTCTTAAGAGTATCTTGTGAGGTACTCTGTCGAAGGCTTTACTAAAATCCAAATAAACAATATCATATTCCTTATCACTGTCAACTGCCTCAAATGTTCTATTGAAGAACGTCAGTAAGTTTGTCAGGCAGGAACGACCTCTCGTGAATCCATGCTGAGATTCATTTATCAAGTTATGCTCTTCAAGGTGACTTCTGATAATGTCAGCTATAATTGATTCTAATAACTTGCCCACTATAGATGTCAGGCTTATTGGACGGTAATTTGAAGGAGTTGACTTATCCCCTGATTTGAATATAGGAACCACATTAGCCATCTTCCACATCTCTGGCACAACGTTGTGTACGAATGGTATATAATACCGACAAGATGAGAGTAAGACACTTGTGCAACATCTGGGTATCTTTATTGTAGACGTTTCGCCATCCAGTGGCTTTATCAATACAAATTCTAGGACATAACTTGAAGACAGTAGAACTATGTACAGAAGATGAGGTAATCAGTCCCTCAACCTAGGAGTAGGTGCGAACAGCACCATAGTCGTGGAGATTCTGAAGCAGAAGAAAGAATCCTGGCGCTTATATAGTAACGTCAGGTGAAGCAGACGAGGGCAAATTCACTGGTAGGCGGGATTCCCCAGTGGAAGTAGGTCCTTCCCAAAGAGATGTTTTAGTTGTAGTGGTAGTTGTCGTAGACGTGAAGGTTATGTACATGTCCTCAGAATTAAGATTCCATGATGTTGCAGTGTCTGACAAGTTGTGTACGAATGGTATATAATACCGACAAGATGAGAGTAAGACACTTGAGCAACATCTGGGTATCTTTATTGTAGACGTTTCGCCATCCAGTGGCTTTATCAATACAAATTCTAGGACATAACTTGAAGACAGTAGAACTATGTACAGAAGATGAGGTAATCAGTCCCTCAACCTAGGAGTAGGTGCGAACAGCACCATAGTCGTGGAGATTCTGAAGCAGAAGAAAGAATCCTGGCGCTTATATAGTAACGTCAGGTGAAGCAGACGAGGGCAAATTCACTGGTAGGCGGGATTCCCCAGTGGAAGTAGGTCCTTCCCAAAGAGATGGGTTAGTTGGCACAACACTGGTAAGGATGGACTCATTGAATACACTCGTTAATGGCTGACTAAGCTCCATCTTGCATTCCTTAAGTACCCTTGAAAACAACTCATCGGGTCCCGGGGACTTATTTTGTTTCAGTTTGTCTATCTGTTTAATAACCATGTCCCTCGTGACAGTAATATTAGTTAACTTAAATTCATCAGGAACTAAATAATTGTTAATTACTGGAATCTCATTTACATCTTCCTGTGTAAAAACTGACAAAAAATAGTCATTAAATAAGGAACACATTTCCAGTTCATTATCCGTCAGCTGTCCATTCCCAGATTTCAGAGGTCCTACTTTTTCCTTCACCTTCGTCCTATACACTTGAAAGAACCCCTTTGGATTAGTCTTTGATTCATTAGCAACTCTAATTTCATAGTCACGTTTAGCCTTTCTAATCGCCTTTTTTACTTCTCTTTTAAGCTGAACATATTGGTCAGTAAGGTTAACCTCTCCTCTTCTGATGCGCCTATAAATTCCCCTTTTCTAGCCTAATAGATGTTTTATCCTCCTGTTAACCCATTTGGGATCGTTATTATTAGACCTAATTTCTCTCTGGGGAATGTATATACTCTGGGCACTGTGTACATTATTAAGAAAACAATCATAAAAGCAGATCCCTTCATATTCATAAGTATGATTATCGTCAATAAAATCATTAGCTAGATAACCCCAATCAAGATTAGACAGATGTTCCCTAAGTCCATTATAATCGGCAGAACGAAAATCGGGGATTTTTACTGTATTATCATTATTCTTGCATTCCCAATTAATGCTAAAGGTGATGGATTTGTGATCACTTGCGCCAAGCTCTTCAGTGATCTCCAGATTATTCACGAGTGTTTCCTTATTTGACAAGACTAGGTCTAGCAAATTATTACCCCTGGTAGGTTCAGTTACACTCTGTTTCAGAAAACAGTCCTGAACTGTTTCCATGAAGTCACTGGACTCTAGATTACCTGTCAAAGAATTCCAGTCAATTTGGCTAAAGTTAAAGTCCCCTACTATGACTACGTTACTGTGTCCAGACGCCCTAACAATTTCGTCCCAAAGAAGTCTCCCTCTATCGTGATCCAAGCCTGGAGGTCGGTATATTACACCTAGAATTAGTTTTTCTTGACCCTCCACGAACTCTACCCAAACAGACTCTGTTACTGCTCCATCTATTTTTATACCTTTTTTTATGCAACAATTAATATTTTCTCGAACATACAATGCAACTCCTCCCCCCTTCCCATTACATCTATCCACATTGAATAACTTAAATCCCTGAATATTACACTCAGCAGTCATATCCCGACTCTTTAAATCATACCACGTTTCAGTTAATGCAATGATATCAAAGTTCCCAGCACATGCTACCAAACGTAGTTCATTAATTTTATTTCTTGCACTTCGACTGTTAGCATAAAATACCATCATATGTTTTTTCTTCTGCACATTTTTCCTATTCATCTTTGTTTTTACACAATTTCTGAAATTATCATTACCTAGAGTTACTCCATGACAGTTACTATTAAGATTCTTAATATCAGAGCATAAGTCAATATATTCATATTCATTATTAATCATTTCAAAACCCATACCTCTAACTAATCCTAGTTTAAAGTCCTAACAACCCCCTCAATTGAGTTAGCAAGAAAACCCACACCTGCCCTGGATAAGTGAACCCCATCCCTGGCATACATGTCATTTCGGCCATAGAAGTTGTCCCAGTTGTCAATGAATGGTACTGCATTATCCTTACAGTGTTTATCCAGCCAACAATTAATACCAATTGCTCTGGACAACCATTCATTACCAACACCTCTTCTTGGCAAAATGCCACATATAACAGGGCGCCCCCCCTTCTTCCTAATCATGTCTATAGCTGTCCTGAACTTTCTAACTAAATCCTCACTTCTACGCTTGCCTACATCATTGCCTCCAGCACTGAGGCAAATAATAGGATTGATCCCATTACCGTTCATGATGTTGTCAAGCCGGCTAACAATGTCCTCCATCCCAGCCCCAGGAAAGCATACCCTTTGTCTCCTACTCCTGTCCTTCAAGCAGAATGCCCTATCCATGTATCTAACCTGGCTATCCCCAACAACAACAGTATTCTTACCTTCCTTGTTGTCGTTCGTCGTGACGATCCCAGTAGTAGACTCACATTCGTCGGGTAGCACCGAGAATGCGTTGGAGGTTTCCACGGGAGTTTCCACAGCAGTCTCTTTCTTCTTCATCGTTTCTGGCTTTCCATTCGTCTTCTTGATCGTCAACTTCGTCGTCCCCTGCTGTCCAACCACTGACCACGATCCCTTCTTGACCTGAGGACTCGAAACAGGAGGACTACTACGAATCCTCTTGTTTTCCTCGGTCAATCGCCGTATCTCCATCTTCGCTGCCCTCAATTCTTCCTTAAGTTGCTGGTAAAGTTGCTCGATGGAGGGCATCTTGGTTCAGTCCACGGGAGCAAACAAGACACTTCTTCACAGAGTTAAGTACAGGTCAGCACTCAAAGTGCAGTTTCGAAATAAAGATACCTAACTGTTGCATATGTGTCTTACCTAACAACAGCATCAGCAGAATCTTCTACATCCTAATCAGAGCCCTCAGTACTTTCTTCTGTCTGCTGATTCTCTTCTCTAATTTTTCTTATCATTGAGACAGCTTTGTCTCTCACAGGCATGTCCTCATCAGCTCATATACCATGAAGCAGCTTATTTGCGTGAACAAAGTAGGAATTTCTTTGGACAGTCTTCTTTACTATCTTCTTCTCTTCACTGATCAGATGTCTCATAAATTGTAATGACTGGAAGACGTTCTTTGGGCCGTGTGTGACATAAGGTGCAGCTTGATGTTGAGCCACAATGGAGCACTGAACTTTAAAATCATAATGACTCTTTCAGCCCCTGACTGGGTTTTGATGTTAACATAAGAAAGGAGGATCACTGCAGCAGGCCTGTTGGCCCATACTAGGCAGGTCCTTTACAATTCATCCAACTAACAAAACATTTTCCCAACCCGATTTTCAATGCTACCCAAGAAATAAGCTCTGATGTGCAAGTCCCACTCAAATCCAACCCCTCCCACTCATGTACTTATCCAACCTAAATTTGAAACTACCCAAAGTCCTAGCCTCAATAACCCAACTAGGTAGACTGTTCCACTCATCAACTACCCTATTTCCAAACCAATACGTTCCTATGTCCTTTCTAAATCTAAACTTATCTAATTTAAATCCATTACTTCGGGTTCTCTCTTGGAGAGATATCCTCAAGACCTTGTTGTTAGGTAAAACACATATGTAACAGTTAGGTATCTTTATTTCGAAACGTTTCGCCTACACAGTAGGCTTCTTCAGTCGAGTACAGAAAAGTTGATAGAAGCAGAAGAGACTTGAAGACGATGTAATCAGTCAATCACTCTTAAAGTTTTGAGGTGGTCAGTCCCTCAGTCTGGAGAAGAGCATTGTTCCATAGTCTGAAGCAATATGGAGTTGAAGTGACAGGATGGAGCCTTATATAGCGCCAGGAGGTGAGACGTAGGTCACTAGTAGAAGTAAGAACGCAGATGATGGGAGGTCAGGTCCCTCTCAAATCCAGCCGTTCTCACTAGTAGAGGTTGTCGAAGTTGATTGCAGGTCTGTACCAAGATACCCTTGTGTTGCAGTGTCTGACAGATTGAACATTAAAATGATATAAAATACCGACAGGTTGTTAGGTACTGACCACCTCAAAACTTTAAGAGTGATGGACTGATTACATCGTCTTCAAGTCTCTTCTGCTTCTATCAACTTTTCTGTACTCGACTGAAGAAGCATACTGTGTAGGCGAAACGTTTCGAAATAAAGATACCTAACTGTTGCATATGTGTCTTACCTAACAACCTGTCGGTATTTTATACTATTTTAATGTTCAATCCTCAATACCTTATTAATATCCCCTTTATTAATACCTATTTTCCACTTATACACTTCGATCAGGTCTCCCCTCATTCTTCGTCTAACAAGTGAATGTAACTTAAGAGTCTTCAATCTTTCTTCATAAGGAAGATTTCTAATGCTATGTATTAATTTAGTCATCCTACGCTGAATGTTTTCTAACAAATTTATGTCCATTCTGCTATATGGAGACCAGAATTGAGCTGCATAATATAGGTGAGGCCTTACTAATGATGTATAAAGCTGCAGTATGACCTCTGGACTTCTGTTGCTTACACTTCTTGATACAAATCCCAGTAATCTATTTGCCTTATTACGTACGCTTAGGCATTGCTGTCTTGGTTTAAGGTTGCTGCTAACCATAACCCCCAAGTCCTTTTCGCAATCTGTATGGCTAAGTTCTACATCATTTAACTTATAAGTGCTTGGGTTATGGACACTCCCGAGCTTCAGAACCTTGCATTTATCTACATTGAACTGCATCTGCCACTTTTCTGACCAAGAATAGAGTTTGTTTAAATCCTCCTGAAGTTCCATAACATCTACGTTTGAATCAATTATCCTACCTATCTTTGTGTCATCGGCGAATTTGCTCATATCGCTAGTAATTCCCTCATCAAGATCATTGATATATATTATAAACAACAATGGGCCCAAGACTGATCCCTGTGGAACGCCACTTGTTACAGATCCCCACTCGGATTTAACCCCATTTATGGACACTCTCTGCTTCCTGTCTGTGAGCCATGACTCGATCCACGAGAGTACTTTTCCCTCAATGCCATGAGCTGCTACTTTCTTTAACAGTCTATGGTGCGGAACTCTATCAAAAGCCTTACTAAAATCTAAGTAAATAATATCAAATTCTTTATCGTGGTCAACAGCCTCAAAAGCTTTACTGAAGAATGTTAATAAATTAGTTAGACAAGACCGGCCTCTTGTGAATCCATGCTGAGTATCATTAATCAAGCTATGCTTATCGAGATGGCTTCTTATAATCTCAGCTATAATTGACTCTAGTAATTTGCCTACAATTGAGGTCAGGCTTATTGGGCGGTAATTTGACGGTAACGACTTGTCTCCTGTTTTAAAAATAGGAATTACATTAGCCATCTTCCACATATCAGACAATACACCTGTTTGAAGAGATAAATTAAAAATATTAGTTAATGGTTCACAGAGTTCCATTTTGCATTCCTTAAGAACCCTTGAAAAAACCTCATCAGGACCCGGCGACTTATTTTGCTTCAGTCGGTCTATCTGCTTCACAACCATTTCACTAGTGACTGATGTTACATAATTTATCTTCTTCTAGCCCGCTATAAAAATTAATTACTGGAATATTGTTAGTGTCTTCCTGTGTAAAAACTGAGAGAAAATAATTATTTAAAATCGAGCACATTTCATTCTCTTTGTCAGTAAGATGCCCATAGTAATTTTTAAGGGGACCTATCTTATCTCTAACTTTTGTTCTATAGACCTGGAAAAAACTTTTTGGGTTAGTTTTAGAATCCCTAGCAACTTTAATTTCATAGTCCCTTTTAGCTTTTCTTATCCCCTTTTTAATGTCCCTCTTAATGTCAATATACTGATTCATAAGATGACCCTCACTTCTTTTGATACGCCTATAAATTCCTTTCTTTTGCCCTAGTAGATATTTCAGCCTATTATTCATCCATTTCGGGTCATTTCTATTTGATCTAATTTCTTTATACGGCATAAACGTTCTTTGAGCAGCATGTATAGTGTTCAAAAAACTGTCATATTGATAGCTCTCTTCGTTACCCCAGTCAACAGATGATAAGTGTTCTCTAAGCCCATCGTAATCTGCTAAGCGAAAATCTGGGACTGTTACTGAGTTATCGCTACTATCCTACTTCCATTCAATGCTAAATGTAATTGATTTGTGGTCGCTAGCACCCAGTTCCTCTGAAATTTCTAAATTATTAACAAGGGATTCATTGTTTGCCAGAACTAAGTCAAGCAGGTTATTTCCCCTTGTAGGTTCTGTCACAAACTGCTTCAAAAAGCAATCCTGAACTACTTCTAAGAAGTCGTATGATTCTAAATTCCCAGTCAAGAAATTCCAATCAATATGACTAAAGTTAAAGTCTCCTAGAATTACTACATTATTGTGCCTTGTGGCCTTAACAATTTCCTCCCATAGTAGTCTCCCTTGGTCCCTATCTAAGTTTGGGGGACGGTATATCACTCCTAAAATCAGTTTTTCATGCCCCTCTGAAAATTCTATCCAAACAGACTCTGTATGTGTTACTTCAGACTTAATACCCGTTTTTATGCAACAGCTCAAGCGATCTCGGACATACAATGCCACCCACCCCCCTTCCCGATACTTCTATCTACTTGGAACAATTTAAAACCCTGAATGTGACATCCCGCAAGCATGTCCCGACTTTTTTAATTAAACCACGTCTCAGTTAAGGCAAATACATCAATGTTATCTGCACTAGCAACTAATCTCAACTCGTCCATCTTATTCCTAGCACTACGGCTATTAGTATAATAAACATTGAAAGACTCTCCTTTCTCTTTACCCTTCCTGCTCATTTCTGTTTTTCTACTAAACCTATTACTGTCCTTATCACCCAGTGTCACTGGCTTTTCAATATCTACCTCGTTCTGCTTATTACTAGTTCCCCTAAAACTCATAATATTACTACACTGTGACTTCACTGTTTTCCTGCCAAAACCCATACCACTAACTATTCCTAGTTTAAAGTCCTAACAGCTCCCTCCACTGCAGTTGCCAGTGCCCTCACCCCAGACCTAGATAAGTGAACCCCATCCCTGGCATACATGTCATTTCTGCCATAGAAGAGGTCCCAGTTGTCAATGAATGTTACCGCATTTTCCTTACAGTATTTGTCCAGCCAGTAATTGACACCAATTGCCCTGGACAACAATTCATTTCCAACTTCTCTCCTTGGCAAAATGCCACATATGACAGGGTTCCCACCCTTCCTCCTAATTATTTCTATTGCTGACCTATACCTGCTAATCAGGTCTTCACTCCTACGTCTGCCAACATCGTTGCCTCCAGCACTGAGACAGATAATAGGATTGCTCCCATTACCTCTCATGATGTCATCCAGACGGCTAACAATATCCTCCATCCCAGCCCCAGGAAAGCAAACCCTCGGTCACCTACTCCTGTCCTTCAAGCAGAACGCCCTATCCATATACCTAACTTGGCTATCCCCAACAACAACAATATTCTTACCTTCTTTGGCGTCGTTCGTCGTGACGTTCCCAGTAGTCGACTCACATTCGTCGGGTAACACTGAGAATGTATTAGATGTTTCCACAACAGTTTCCATGGCAGTCTCTTTCTTCTTCATCGTTTCTACCTTTCCATTCGTCTTCTTGATCGTCAACTTCGTTCCTTGCTGTCAAGCCACTGACCAGTTTCCCTTCTTGACCTGAGGACTCAAAACAGGAGGACTACTACGAATTTTCTTGTTTTCCTCGGTCAGTCGCTGAATCTCCATCTTCGCCATCCTCAATTCTTCCTTAAGCTGTTGGTAAAGTTGCTCGATGGAGGGCATCTTGCTTCAATCCGTAGAGAGCGCACAAACAGGTCTTCACAGAGCTAAGTACACGTGACCACTGAGCTAAGTACACGTCACCACTGAGCTAAGTACACGTCACCACTGTATGTTGCCACATACAGCCTAAGGATCGTACTCCATAACGTATTCCACCTTGACTCACATGCTGGACCTGATTCAAGAGCAGTCAAGCCAACATCAACCACACCTGTGATCACTTCTTTGCAAATCCTATACAAGTATTTCTGGTCCTAGGATAGATCCTCTGCCGCCTTGTCATTCAGAGCAGGGAAATAAGTGAAATTGACTGACTGGAAAGCAACAACTGGCAGCTCAGACAGAGGATCCTTGATTTGTTTTCCAGTGGTGCCTCTCCAATGCTCACGACCACTTGGCATACCGTCATAGTGGTAGAAAACAGCCCGGAATGGCAGCTCATTTCCATGAAGCTGAAAGATGAAATAATGGACCAGATGACCAAGCAACATTTCAAAATGATGAATGGTTCCATTGTCAGCTCTGACATTTACGGTGGTTCCGTCACTACCAACACATACAACAGGCTGCCGAGTTAGTTTATGTTCCACCAGAAACGTATAGATAGTCTTGGTAATCTCCTTTCCATAGCCCGACTTGGGAGTCACATGAGTAAGATATTCAGTGACGGGCTCCACAATGATGACATAATGATCTTTCACTAATATTTTTGGACTCCACTTCTTGGTCTTCTCAATCTTTGTCATTACAAGAATGGAGGTCTTCTTTCCATCAAAATACAATGATGTGATATTTTCCAAGTTTACTAGCTCATTTTGTTGCCTGGCATTTGTATCTGGCATCTCGTAACTTCTGTGGTCTAATAACTTGACTTTTGTCGTCCTTTGCGATAATGCCATAGTCCATTAAGGTGGCGGTAACAATGGCAACTCCAGCGTAATCGCTGAGAAAGTTAGTTTATGTTTGTAAATACTGTAGAGTACATAGATACACTGCACTGCGCTACTCAATAATACAGACATTAAAAAAATTCAGTCGCAAATTCTGTAGGCTAAACCTCAACCAATCAACTTCATATTTGGTACTGAATCTAAGATGTATATAAGGAACAATGCCTGAAGAGTGCATCTTTGAACAAAATTTCAATGCTCCCTATAGTATAGGTAAGACTTTAGGCCGATTTGTTGAAATATTTTAATATGCTTTGTTTCTTTTGCTATTATATATTATGTTCACCAGTAGTTCTTTTTCATTTTTTCCTAGAACATGTTCTGCATTGAAAAGATTTCTCTGCTTCCCACCTTCCTTTCCACCATCCTTTCCACTATCCTTTCCACCTTCCTTTCCTCCATCTTCTAAACCAGTTCTCGCTTCCATTCTCTCCATCCTGTAAACTGCCTTTCATTTCCTCTCCTCTCCATCCTATAAATCATTTTTCCCTTCCATTTACCATCCTGCTGATAATTATTTACTGCTATAAATTCATGACGACAAAGCAACAAGACAGTTTCACATGTATTATTTAGTTTCAAGTCATTAACTATAAGTCATAAAAAAATTAATCGAGAGAGATAAAATGCTCACAAATTACATTAAAAATGTGATTCTGGATTACACGACTTGTATGAGGAGAGGAAATTCATAGTTCAGAAGTGAAGAACTCTCACCGCTGAAAAGATTCGGATTCACTCTCTGGACTAGATAATACGGGACTACATTATTCATCATAGTCAACAACAAATTTAACTGTGGTCCACTGCATATTTACCATGAGTACATCTTATTAATCTTGGACAACTGCATTTTTAACCCAGGACCACTTTTTTATTAACCCTGGACCTCTTCATTGCTAACCCTAGAAAATTGCTTTAGTGTCCTTGGACCACTGCGTTAGTATCCCTGGACCACTGCGTTAATATCCCTGGACCACTGCGTTAGTATCCCTGGACCACTGCGTTAATATCCCTGGACCACTGCGTTAGTATCCCCGGAGCACTGCATTATTAACCCTGGAAAGTGGAATATAATTTTTTTACAACTGCAGTATTAAACTTGGACCACTGCATTATTAACTTAGACCATTGCAATAGAAACCACAGGCAAAAGAACAATGAATAATGTATAATTGTATGTGTAACTCTAGATAACTGCATAATTATCCTGCACTAGTGCATAATTAACCACGGACCACTGCATTATTACACCTGGATCACTGAACTATTAACTCAGTATAGTACTGGCTCTGGCTCACTGCATTTCTAACACTAAAAAACTGCGATATTACCTATAGACAAGAGCATAATTAACCCTGAACCACAGAATTATTAATCCTGGATCACTGCAGTATTAAAACTAGATACCAGCATTATTAACCCTGGCTCACTACATTATTAACCCTACACCGCTACATTGTTAACCCTGGATCCTAAATTATTAACCATAGACCATTACATTATTAACCTTTCACCGCTATATTATTAAATCAGGATGATTACATTATTAACCCGGTCTCATTGGATTATAAAATCTAGACAACATTATTATTAACCCTGGACCCTACATTATTAACCTTTCACTGCTGTATTATTAATCCAGGATCACTGAATTATTAACCCTAAAATAAAATGCATTATTAGCCCATGATTGCTGTATCATTAACCTTGTACAACTCTTTTAGTTACCCAAAACCACTACATCATTTACTCTAGAAAGTTGTCTAACTAACCCTGTCACACTGATCTTTACAACGTTGAACCACTGCATTATTAACCCTGAACCACTGTTTTATTACCCCCTGGCAACTGACTTAATGAACCTGAACGACAATGTCATCAACCCTGGAACAATGCATTATTAAACATAGATCAGTGCATTATTATACCGAAGTACAGCATGATTAACCTTGGACCCGTTCATTATTAACATGAGTATAATGTATTAACAATCTTCGGCCACTGCGATATTTACTCAGATCCTCTGCTTCATAAACCCTGGACACTGCATTATCCTGATCTACAGTATTTGTAACCATGAACCACCGAATTATTAACCCAATAAAACTGCATTGTTAACCGTCGATCACCGTATTGTTAAACTTGAAGGACAGCATGATTAATTAACCCTACACCAGTTCATTATTAAATCGGAAATAATGTATTACTTATCCTACAACAACGTAAAATTTTCGTAGGATCACTGCATATAAACACAAGATCGCTACAATTTTAACAAAGAACAACTGCATTATTAACATTGGATGAGTTAATTTGTAACTCTGGATCACTGAATTATTACATAAGGGTCACTGTTTATTTAACACAGTACCACTCTGTTATAAATACAGGATAATTGCATTATTAACTCATGATAACTTAATTATTACCGTAAGAGCACTTTATTTTTAAAATAAGAACACTATATTGGGTTGGGCAGGCGGTTTGGTTTGTGGGTCTGGGTTTGGGTTTAAGGGGGACCTGTCTAGTGTTGAACCTGCCTAGTGGTGGCCCGGTGGCCTGGTGGCTAAAGTTCCCGCCTCACACACGGAAGGCCCGGGTTCGATTCCCGGCAGGTGGAAACATTTCGACACGTTTCCTTACACCTGTTGTCCTGTTCACCTAGCAGCAAATAGGTACCTGGGTGTTAGTCGACTGGTGTGTGCCTCATCCTGGGGGACAAGATTGAGGACCCCAATGGAAATAAGTTAGTCCTCGATGGCGCACTGACTTTCTTGGGTTATCCTGGGTGGCTAACCCTCCGGTGTTAAAAATCCGAACGAAATCTTCTCTTATCTGTCTGGCCTTCTGCAGTATTTCTTTTTTCCTGTGCTCTTATGAGCGAGAGGCTTTGGTGCTGAGCAGGCTTTTGGCTTCAGCTCCCTCGGTGCCCTGGTGATTGACCAAGTGCTTCAGCTCCCTCAGTGCCCTGTTGATTTTGCCAGGTGCTTCAGCTCCCTCGGTGTCCTGGTGATGAACCAGGTGCTTCAGTTCCCTCGGAGCCCTGGTGATGGACCAGGTGCTTCAGTTCCCTCCGTACCCTGGTGATAGACCAGGTGCTTCAGTTCCCTCGGTGCCCTGGTGATGGACCAGGTGCTTCAGTTCCCTCGGTGCCCTGGTGATGGACCAGGTGCTTCAGTTTCCTCGGTGCCCTGGTGATTGTAGACAGCCTGTACTGTCTGCATAGAGAGCCATGCTGTTTGCCAGCTGAGTTCATATTTTGCACCATGCTGGTACTGCCACCTATAGGCCTTCCACCTCAGTATGCCCAGACTTGCCTCTCCCTCACTCCGGCAGCTCCCGTCATGCAGGCAACAAGGGTCTACTCCTCTCTCTCTCGGCGGGCATGGCCCTCCCGGGCCATGGGCACTTAACACACTGCATGGGCACCCCAGATACCGCAGTTAAAGGAAGAAGTATCCTGGAACCACTTATCATCGCTCCCCACTGCAGCATCACCAACAAATCCATTCAACATTGGTGAACAGCGGTGGTCGCAGGGGTTGTGTTTGCTCGGAGAGAGGAAGAAAGAGGGATAAAGTTGTCTTCACTTCATCACGCCACACAAGAAGTATCCATCTCTCAACGAATTATCCTGATGTCGTGTCTGCACATTTCAGCATCCAGACACGGGTACAAGCAGGATCTATCCGAAATGTAAGTGGCATCCCTGTGACTCCACGCCACAGCGTCCCACGCTGTTTCTCAAGTCACGTGTTTAGCATCACCTGTACGTTCTACTGTTGTTGTTCAGCTCAGCATGGCTATTTCAGCAGGTCAGAGGTGAGATTTGTGGTGATCTCTGTGTCCATTGTGAGTGTTTCTCCTGTGGTTGTAGGTGGGAGAGAGAGGAAGTGGCCGTTCCTCGCCTCGCCCAAGCTCGCCCTAGTGTACACCACTCACCACTGCCCACTCCCTCTGTGGTGTTTCTGCTATTATCCATGTGAATTCATTGCCAGAGCTCTGTATCTGAGCGCCCGAGGCCACTCGAAGCTATGTGGATCACCATGCCATGTGGATCATCATGCCACATAGATCAGGAGGCCACATGGAGCAAGCCACGTGGGGTGTGGACGACGCCACATGGATCTACGAGCCGCGTGAGTTACCTAGCCAGATATTCCTAGCCACATGCGGTGGTTTGCTGCCACACCACTCCACTGACGTTACCCACGATGCTGCCCGACTTCACGACGTCACCCACGATGTTGCCCGACTTCACGACGTCACCCACGATGCTGCCCGACTTCTCGACGTCACCCACGATGCTGCTCGACTTCATGAAGCCACAATGTGTGCCGGATGTCAGCTCGAGACGTCTGCTCACTTCACCTCACGACGTCACGCCTGATCGAGTGTTAGTCTCACAGTGAGCAATATGTTGTATTGTCACGAAGACTGAGAGAAGATATATGTCATGTGTTAATTAATTCCTCTCAGTCAGTGTTCTCACATGTTAGTGTATGGCTTAGTGTCAATTTTGTGCACAGAAAAGCATCATTTGCTAGTGTAAGCCATGTTGTACCTCATGTGCAGTGCAGGTGTGTGTAAAGTTTTTCGTGTGTCCTGTGTGGTCTTGAGCCGAGACCAATGTGTAGCACCACTGTGTTACTTGTCACCCAGTGTGACCTGCGCATTTGACAGCTGATATTAGTCAGCCCTGAGCATCTGAACCCCTTGTACAGAAAGTTTTTTATGCTTGCCACTCGTAGATGTCCTGCAGAATCGTCCCTGCTACGATTCCCATCGAGATTTGTTTCACTTCACCTCCAGACCATCAGAGTGCAGTTACATGTAGACAAGTCTGGGGATGTTTAGACTAACCTCTGCTATAACTCCAACTGTCGAGAGAATGTCACTTTGACTGCTAGCCCACTCACTGCAGTCTAGTGTATGCTGTTACAACTCCCAGAAGTTTCATCGAGTCGTCTCTGCCACGACTTACTCGAACGCTCGCCGGCAGTGACAGCCCCAGCGACAGTACAAGTCGAGAAATGTTCTGAGTTGCTTGCCAGAAGAAGTCCTGAGCAGTTGCCGAATATTGACGACGCCTCACTCGAGGGAACCAGCAGGTCGTGCCCCAGGTTGAGTGAAACCTGCAGCGACTCCTACGATGACTGCTTCACCATTCTAGAGGGGACCGTGCCCTGTTACGTCACAGCTCAGCAGCAGCATGTCTCCTGTGTTGCAGTATATGTCCAGATGCAGGAAGGCGTGCAGTGATGCCAATCGACGCTCACTGCCTTTGACCACGATGTTTAGCACACACCACCTGTTTTTTTCTTCCCTCCCTGTAGGAAGTTTTTTTTTCCAAGTCCATGTATGTACATATTTATATGCTTTCATTTTGTGTTCTGTGCCCTGTTCCTAAGAGACAGAGACCGAGTTTTATTTACAGCCAGTCATGGTCAGGGTTGACCATGCGGTAGGTGGCCTAGCAAATGTAGACAGCCTGTACTGTCTGTACACAAATAACCCGCACATAAAAGAGAGAAGCTTACGACGAAGTTTCGGTCCGACTTGGACCATTGACAAAGTCACACTAACAGAGGTATGTATGTATGTATAATGTTCGCCAAGACCATAGTCCTGGTAAGGGTCCCAATCTTGCGATGACCCGTCTCTGGCTCCCGATGGAGAAAGGTTTCCACAATGATGCGACACATGCCGCTCAAGCGCCCCTCTGGTCAGTTCAACTGATGCATCTCATAAGCGACACCATATGTAACTATGGACACTAGCGAGGAGGAGGATATGTCATTATCACAGGTAACAGCTTGTCTGGCTCGTTGACCCCATGGTACACTAGTGTCGCCGCAGTCATCTCTGGGTCCTCTTCGGGAGGGAATATCACCCCTAGTTGCCTGTGGAGTATCTCAGTAGCTTCGCACTCTAGAAGATAGTGTGTTAGGGGCCGGCCGCTGGACAACGTGCTGACAGTACTGGCACATCTCCTCCTCAGCCTTGTCTACCATCATCTTGGCTGTGGGAAAACCCAAACGAAGCCGATGGAGGGCGGTACACTGCGCTCGGGACCAGCTTCTATCATATGGAGGGGGTTCTCCCTGAGTCGCTGCTCGGTACCACTGTTGTGATGGGGTATCACCTAAGACCTCCCCCATAAGTTTCGTGGCTCAGGCAGCCACCAGTTTGGTCTGTCGTAGGCTGATTGGGACAGTAATCCCAACATGTGGATAGTCTGTTGCTGCCTTGGCTGCATCATCTGCCGCTTCATTTCCCCGGATGCCAGCATGGCTGGGGATCCAGTTCAATGTCGATCTATTACCCTGAACTTCTAAGGCTGTCATTATGCTCAGGATCGATGTGATGAGGTGAACATTATCCTGTGGTTGAGGATGGGAGAGGGCATTGATTGCAGAGGTGGAATCAACATGTATGACAGGTCGGAGTCGATGTCGTAGGGCATGTGACAATGCCTGCTGAATCGCCACCAGCTCAGCTTGAAGGATCGTGCAGTGGTCAGGGAGTCGCCAGTCTTGTGTGTGACCATTGTGGTACAGTCCAGCTGCTGCTCTCTTCCTGTCAGGGTCGACAGAACCATCTGTGAAATACACTGCACATGTGCCTACCTCTGCCAGTGCCATGCTTGTCTCAGCATGATTGCTGAGGGTGTCTTGACTGCAGAGACACTTAGAGATGGGTAGCTGCATGATGAAAACATCGGCTGGATCTGGGCGCCAGGGCGGTGGTGGATGGTACCCAGCAACAGGAAGGTCACAACTCTTCTCACAGAGCAGCTGTACAGGCAGCAGCTTCCTCCCAGCAGCACAAAACGAACGAATTCAGGAGTAATCCGTGAAGAGTGTAGGATCTTGTGACATGGTTGTTAATATCCGTCTCCTTAGTGGGGTACCTTGCTGCCGGTGCAGAATCGTGGCCACTTTGCAGGCGTTTATGTATCTTACTCTGTCAGCCAAGGAAGGAAGCCGGGCCTCAGATCTGAGACATACTGTGTTGGTCCAGATGGGGGCACCAAGCATAGTTCTTATCACCTGGTTTTGTACGACTTCCACCCTTTGCCTGCTCTGCGGGAAGAGATGAGCTAACGCCGGTGCACCGTAGTCAATGAGCGAGCGTATTGCTTGTATATAGTACAAGCGAAGTACATCTTTGCTTGCCCCTGCATGGTGCCTCGTCATGGCTCTCATGGCGTTGAGTCTGAGTAGAGCACGTGACCTGACATACTCGGCCTGTTTCTGAAAGGTCAGCTTTTTATCAATGTAGATTCCCAAGTACAGGTAGGAGCCTGTCCACTCAAGTTCTATATCCTGAATACGTAATCTATTCACAGGATCTGGTCCCTTGAACATCATTGCAAGAGATTTCTCGGCCGAGATCTTGAGGCCTAGTTCCTTGCAAGACTGCGTAATTAGGTCCAAAGCTCTCTGAGCCTGTCGTTCTAAATTGCCTTTCCCATTCACTACGAGTGCAAGATCATCAGCATAGCTGAAGAGCTGTGTACCACTATGAAAGGGAAGGCTCACAAGTTCCTGCATAAGGATGTTAAACAGGGTAGGACTGAGCACACCTTGTGGTGTACCGTTTTCCAGGGTTTTAAAGGAAGAGTAGTGTCCCTGAAAGCTGACACAGGCCTGCCTGCCCCTAAGGTAGGACTCTATCCAGGCCAGGAGGCGTTCTTTGATTCCCTTCCGAGCTAGTATTGCCAGAATTGCTGTGGGGCTGGCTAGCTCAAATGCCTTCTCAAGGTCGAGGTAGACCACGATACTAGGTTTTTTGTTACTATCAGCAATCTGGCTTAGTAGAGTGGTTATGCACTCTGCTGTTCCCACTCCTTTGGTGAAGCCAAATATGTGATGATGAGAGGGTCCAAGTTTCCATAGGAGGCGGTTTAACACCATCCTCTCAGCAGTCTTGGCTAAGCAGCTGGTCAGCGATATGGGTCTCATACTGCCTGGGTCCTTGGGCTTTGGAATTGGTACGATTGTAGCTTTCTTCCAAGCTGCTGGGAGTGTCCTGGCCCTCCACGACTTGTTAATGACGTCTAGTATGGCCTCCCATCCACTCTGCCCAGCCCGTGCAATCATGGAGTACGTCACTCCATCGATGCCCGGGGCAGTGTCACCTGTGTTCTTAATGGCTCGTCGGAGTTCCAAGTCCGTGAGGTCTACATCAGTCACATCTTCCGACTCACATGCAGCTTGTATCGTTAGCTGGCGCTGTGGCAGAAGATCCGTCTGTATATTCCGGATGTCCTGTGGGAGCTGAGTGGAGGCTCCCCTGGAAGTGAAAAGCTCCACTAGTTTCTCTGCTTCCTGGGATGGGTTCGGGTGTGCTGGTGGCCTCGGCTTGCTCTTGCCAGTTGCTATGTTGAGCTTGCCCCATATCTCAGATAAGGTGGTGTGATGCCCGAATGTTGAGCACCACTCCAGCCATTTCTCAGTTTTTACTCTGAGAGAGATTCTGCGGGCATGCTGCACAATGGCTCTCAGAGTATTCCTGTTCTCTGCCGTAGGGTTACGCCTGTATAGCTTCCTAAAAGAGTTGATGCGGTGGTTCTGCTCCCGCACCTCGTCGTTGTAGAACCATCAGTCTCTTTTGTGAGTGCGTCCTGCAGACTTCTTTGGAATTGCGCACTCTGCTGCCTGGATGAGAACAGTGATTAGCTCCTGTTTAGCCGTATCACAGTCTTCAGATAGAGAGTATGTGGACCATCAGTCATGAAGATAATCTTGGAACACCTTCCATTTGGCCCTCTTTACGTCCCATCTAGGAGGCAGCACAACTGTGGGAGGCCTGTTGATGTTGAAGGTGGTGATCACTGCAAAGTGGTCACTGACAAGGTGAGGATGAGTTTCCCATGTGGCTCCTGCTGCAAGTTGTCTTGACCCAAAGGTAAGGTCGAGGCAGCCACCCAACAGGTGTTTGGGGGTCTCCATTGTTTAGCAACTTTACCTCTGGAATATCGTGTAGGAGCATTGCTATGTGTCTGCCAGCAGCATTGGTTGCTGAGTGAGAGTGCAGCATTGGGTGATGTGCGTTGAAATCTCCACCAACAATAATACACTCAGTGCGTGCTAGTGCGAGGAGCTCTGCAATGTCGAGGGTGTGTCTTGGGTTCTTGTAGATGTTATAGATGGTAATGGGCGCCCCAGGTATGTGCACAAGGATGGCCTGTACCTCGACATCCTCCCCACAGTCCAAAGGGTTGGCTATAACCTCGTGAGGTATTGTATTGGATACAAATACAGCTGTGCCTCTGCAGTGAAAGCCCGGGTCCATGTGCCGAAAATACCCAGCAAAACCGGCTAGTCTTGGGCACATAGTCGGGACAGTCAGAGTTTCTTGTAGCAAGACGATGTCAACCCGATCCCGAATTACTGCCTCCAGCAAGAGGTGCTGTTTGCTCCTTAGGCCCTGAATGTTCCATTGTAGAACCTTGAGGGTGTGATTTGGTACCGAGGTTATTCCGTCGCTGTTGTTTCCTGAGCTGGAGACTGAGTCCTGCCCGCTCTGAGAACCTGCAAATTCATGGCATCCACTGTCTCCTCCTCGGTCAGCAAGCACACTCTCAGGAGCGTATTGGCCATCTGCTGGAATGTGCTCTGTTGTTCCGTGGAGTTGATTGTGTTGCAAATAAGATCCGTGAACACCTTGATGAGTGCTACGAGATCCTCCCTGGTGAGAGCCTGATTTGGGGTTGGGTTCGAAACAGTGGATATTATCTGGGCTGTTGTGGTCTGTAGGGACTGCTGAAGGTTGGATTTCTTTATTGTATGCACCGTGGTCTGTTGCTGTTGGGTAGCCGGGATCTGCTGGTGAGGTGCCAGTTGAGTCTGCAAAGCGCCTGTGCCGGGTAAGGAGTGCCTGCGTTGTCGTGCTATGGCCGGTGGGGGCTCGTTTAGTGCCACCTGCTGATCGCATTGACCAGATGCACCCTGTTGACGCCTCCTGTTCCTCTTGTTTCTGTTTCTTCGTTGAGGTAGTGGTGCAGGAGGTTCTTGACCTTGACGCCTGGTTGAGACTTCGAGGGTTGGGAATTCCTGGGCATTGACTTGGGTTAGCTGCTGAGAGATCTGCGGTACGGCAGCGTTCTCTGCTGAGAGTGATGATCCGTCGTAGCCTGTTGCCGAGTTTTTGGCGTCTTCCAGACTCCTTGAATTCTGGCGTGCCTCTCGGGGCATCGAGGATTCCAGGCATGATGTTTCTGCCTGCAGTTCGGGCATTGTGGAGTGGGTGGCGATGCATTTTTCAGCTTGGTGATGCATTCCTCGGTAGGGTGGTGCTGGCTGCAGACACCGCAGATTACTCTGTTCGGACATAGTGCACCCAGGTGTCCATAACGCTGACACTTGAAACAGCGAACTGGTTCTGCTGTGAAGGTCCTGACATCGTACTTGCCCCAAGAACCGAGGTCCAGCTGGGATGGCAGTGGTCCTACATGCTGAATGAGGACCTGTCGGGTTGGTGCGTTGCCTGCCGTCTTTGCCTTGAGACGTTGAGCTGACACCACACTGGGGTGAGCTGCTACTGCCTCGATGGGCATCATCAGCGGGTATCGCATCACTACACCCTTGGTGATTTTCTGCCGAGAGTCCAGTTCCTCCAGGGTGAATGAGCGATCTGTCTCCATGACTCTTTTCAAGGTGGATTACATTTCCTTGTTGAGAGGAGTCAATATTGGTTCTCCCCTCAAGTTGAACCATATCTTGAACTTCAGGTTGTGTCGTGATTCCAGGTATGAAACAACGCCATAGTGGGTTCTGTGGTCCCCGTAAGACTTCACCTTGAATTTGCCAGGTCGGTTGAGCTGGTTTGCCTGCTCCTTGGACGCACGGCACTTCTTCTTGTTGTCCACAGTGTTCCATCCCTCTTGGTTTTCGGGGGTTGGGGTGTTTATTTCCTCCCCTGTTTCCATTGTCGCTGGCTCCATGGTTGGAACTGTCAGATCTGCTACAATGTGAGCAGGATCTTCCTCTTCCTCTCGCAACTTCTTCGCTAGAATTGCGCCCCACATTTCCAAATCCGAGTCCTCCGTCGTGTTCATGGAGCATCGTGGCCTCTTCTTTTCGGCAGAAGCCATGCGCCTATCTTGTGATAAGGTAGTGAACTCCGTGAACTGAGTGGGTAAGTGTGTGTACTATGTACTGGAGCTTTATCAAGCCAGTGGGCTTTTTCAAGTCACACACAGAGGTGGAGCAGGACGGCTATATATAGGCAGGAAGAGGTGGAGGTAATAGTAGTAGTAGTAGTAGTAGTAGTAGTAGTAGTACAAGAATTGTATATAATACCGACAAGATGAAATTAAGACACATGCACAACACCCGGGCATCCCCATCGTAGACGTTTCGCCATCCAGCCAGCCACTGGATGGCGAAACGTCCACAACAAAGACAACCAGACGCCGCACATGTGTCTTAATTTCATCAGTAGTTGTAGTAGTAGTAGTAGAAGAAGAGGTAGTAGTAGTGGTAGTGGTAGAAGTGGGAAATAAGGATGACGAGCCAGTCAAAAACAAAGGAAGAGGAGCACTGCAAGAGAGCTAGATGCCCACAGAGGGAGAGCAAGCGCACTGATGAAATTAAGACACATGTGCGGCGTCTGGTTGTCTTTGTTGTGGACGTTTCGCCATCCAGTGGCTGGCTGGATGGCGAAACGTCTACGATGGGGATGCCCGGGTGTTGTGCATGTCTTAATTTCATCTTGTCGGTATTATATACAATTCTTGTACTACTACTACTACTACCTCCACCTCTTCCTGCCTATATATAGCCGTCCTGCTCCACCATTGACTTTGTCAATGGTCCAAGTCGGACCGAAACGTCGTCGTAAGCTTCTCTCTTTTATGTGCGGGTTATTTGTGTATCGTTCCAGTCACGGTATTGTGCCTTTTTGTTATTTATGGACCCCGCAGTTAAGCGTCATATTCTCTCCAACTTTTTTAATGTTCTTCCCTCTTTTAAACCCCCTTCCTTCTCCCACTTCCTGAAAAGCAACCCACTGGGCACTCCCTTTCCTGATCATACCCGTCTCCTACTTCAACAGCTCATTCTTTCTACTAAATCACAGGTTGAAGATGCCTTCTTTACTTTCCGTCAACGTCAACGTGCTCTCTTTGCGGCTCTACCACAGGATCTCTGTAACCTTCTCTCTACCATTGCCTTTGACACTGCTCGCCTGAATGCACAAATTCATTCTTCCAAACTACAAAATAAACTTCAACGTCTCATCTCAGCTAGCCCTTGGTCTAAATTCTCCCTCACTGACTGTGTTACTAATCTGTCTTCTGTCTCACTCTCTCAATATGAGCTTAAACTTCTTGGTTTTGGTCTTTCCTTTGCCACTTCGCCTACTCCTCGTGCTGGTATTCCCCTGATTAGCTCTTTTGATTCATTTCGTCAATCTCGCTTCCGTAATCTTCCTGACTTGTCCACTTTTCGTGGTGCTCTCCTTCCTGCTCTTGTTAGTCTGTTTTCCAAGAACCACCACCTTCCACGCCGTTACCAACTTGCCCTTTCTTCTCTTAAATCCAACACTAACATTGTCATACTATCTTCTGACAAAGGTAATTCGGTAGTTATCCTTGATCGCGAGGATTACCTCCGTAAAGCTGATGTCTTTCTCTCTGACTCACGCACCTACACTCCTCTCGTTTCCAACCCTCTTGATCGCATCAAGAGAACTTTCAACAAAAAACTAAGGACTCTCTCCGACCTCTGTCCTCCTGACTTTGACCTTGTTCAACGGTTTCGTGTCATCTGTCCCTCTCTTCCCTATTTCTATGGCCTTCCCAAAACTCATAAACCTGATATTCCTCTTCGTCCTATCATATCCTCTAGAAGTTCTGTCTCTTATTCTCTTGCTTCTTGGCTGGCCAAAACCCTCACTCCCTTTCTTGATACTTTTTCTCCTGCCCACCTCCGTCACTCTCAAGACTTCATTGAACGGGTTCGCTCTCTCCCAACCTGTAAGATGCTTAGTCTTGACGTTGAGTCCCTCTTCACCAATGTCCCTCTTGATGATGTCCTTGATTTCCTTAGAGAGAAGGCCCATGAAGGGTTTCTTCATCTCCCTATCCCCACTGATGTCTTTCTTGATCTGATCCGCCTCTGTGTGGACTCTAACTCCTTTTCCTTCCAAGGGAAATATTATTCTCAAACCTTCGGTGTCGCTATGGGCTCTCCTCTCTCTCCTGTCCTTGCTAATCTTTACATGGAATACTTCGAGACTGTTCTTCTTCCTACCCTCGATGTGCAACCTTCACTCTGGCTCCGCTATGTGGATGACATCTTTGCTCTGTGGCCTCATGACTCCAGTCTCTTCCAACCTTTTCTTGAAGCTCTTAATAATCTTGCCCCTTCCATTAAGTTTAAAGCTGAATGGGAATCTAATTCCTTGCTTCCTTTCCTTGATGTCCATGTCCACCGCTCAGATACAGGTTTTTCCTTTTCCGTTTACCGTAAACCTATGCACAGTGGCATGTACATTCACTACTTTTCCTATCATGCTTCCCCTGTCAAGAAAAGTGTTCTTATCTCCCTCTTTCTCCGTGCCCTCCGCATCTGTGATCCTCAGTTCCTTCCAGCAGAAATTTCCGCCGTCTAGTTGAATCCTCTCTAATACACAACTTTCCTTGCATGAATCTTAGTCCTGGCTTCGTCTCTGTAGATGCCTTCCTCTCCCACTACATTATAAAATGCTCCAAACTTCAGAACACCTGTGACTTAAGTAAGACACAAAGGCAACAGTTAGGTAACTTTATTCCGAAACGTTTCGCCTACACAGTAGGCTTCTTCAGTCGAATACAGAAAGTAGGCAGGAACAGTAGAGATGTGAAGACGATGTAATCAGTCCATCACCCTTGAAGTCGTAGAATTTGAGGTTGTCAGTCCCTCAGCCTGGAGAGTTCAGTTCCATAGTCAGGAACTATCTGAAGATCAAGCGACAGTGCGGAGACTTAAATACTGTCGGAAGGAGAGGTGCATAGTAGTAGTAGTAGTAGTGAGAATGTAGCCACTGATAGGTCAGGTCCCTCTCAGATCCAACAGTTCTCACTTGAAAGGGTTGTCCAAGGTGTTTTCTGTACCAAGAGGCCATGTGTTGCAGTGTCTGACAAGATGAACATCAAAATGGTATAAAATACCGACAGGTTGGTAGGTAAGACACAAAGGCAACAGTTAGGCAACTTTATTCCGAAACGTTTCGCCTACACAGTAGGCTTCTTCAGTCGAATACAGAAAGTAGGCAGGAACAGTAGAGATGTGAAGACGATGTAATCAGTCCATCACCCTTGAAGTCGTAGAATTTGAGGTTGTCAGTCCCTCAGCCTGGAGAGTTCAGTTCCATAGTCAGGAACTATCTGAAGATCAAGCGACAGTGCGGAGACTTAAATACTGTCGGAAGGAGAGGTGCATAGTAGTAGTAGTAGTAGTGAAAAGGGACCTGACCTATCAGTGGCTACATTCTCACTACTACTACTACTACTATGCACCTCTCCTTCCGACAGTATTTAAGTCTCCGCACTGTCGCTTGATCTTCAGATAGTTCCTGACTATGGAACTGAACTCTCCAGGCTGAGGGACTGACAACCTCAAATTCTACGACTTCAAGGGTGATGGACTGATTACATCGTCTTCACATCTCTACTGTGATGAATAGTTTGAAAAACCGACAAGTTGAAGATTGAGACACTTATGCAGCATATGGGAATCTTTATTCAGGAAACGTTTCGCCACACAGTGGCTTCATCAGTCCAATACAAAGAGGAAGGCGTAAGGAGAGGAGGAGAATGAGGTAATCAGTCCCTCAACCTGGAGTCGATGTGTTCAGTCCATCAATCTTGTAGAATGTACAGCATAGGGCCGTAGACGTGGCTTATATACTGTAGTGAGGTGACGTGAAGCAGATGGAGGCGGGGTCATAGTGGTACCATCCACTAGTCGAAGTAGGTCTTCGTCCAAAGGTTGAACCAGTGTTGAAGAATTCTTTGAAACAAGATCCCATGATGCTGCAGTGTCTGACAGTTGTGATGAATGGTTTGAAAAACCATTCCATCTGCTTCACGTCACCTCAGTACAGTATATAAGCCACGTCTACGGCCCTATGCTGTACATTCTACAAGATTGATGGACTGAACACATCGACTCCAGGTTGAGGGACTGATTACCTCATTCTCCTCCTCTCCTTACGCCTTCCTCTTTGTATTGGACTGATGAAGCCACTGTGTGGCGAAACGTTTCCTGAATAAAGATTCCCATATGCTGCATAAGTGTCTCAATCTTCAACATCTCTACTGTTCCTGCCTACTTTCTGTATTCGACTGAAGAAGCCTACTGTATAGGCGAAACGTTTCGGAATAAAGTTGCCTAACTGTTGCCTTTGTGTCTTACCTACCAACCTGTCGGTATTTTATACCATTTTGATGTTCATCTTGTCAGACACTGCAACACATGGCCTCTTGGTACAGAAAACACCTTGGACAACCCTTTCAAGTGAGAACTGTTGGATCTGAGAGGGACATGACCTATCAGTGGCTACATTCTCACTACTACTACTACTACTATGCACCTCTCCTTCCGACAGTATTTAAGTCTCCGCACTGTCGCTTGATCTTCAGATAGTTCCTGACTATGGAACTGAACTCTCCAGGCTGAGGGACTGACAACCTCAAATTCTACGACTTCAAGGGTGATGGACTGATTACATCGTCTTCACATCTCTACTGTTCCTGCCTACTTTCTGTATTCGAATGAACATTAAAATGGTATAAAATACCGACAGATTGTTAGGTAAGACACATATGCAACAGTTAGGTATCTTTATTTCGAAACGTTTCGCCTACACAGTAGGCTTCTTCAGTCGAGTACAGAAAAGTTGATAGAAGCAGAAGATACTTGAAGACGATGTAATCAGTCCATCACCCTTAAAGTTTTGAGGTGGTCAGTCCCTCAGTCTGGAGAAGAGCATTGTTCCGTTGTCTGAAACAATATGAAGTTGAAGTGACAGGATGGAGCCTTTATATAGTGCCAGGAGGTGAGACGTAGGTTGCTTTGGGAGGGCAGGTCCCTCTCAAACCCAGCCGTTCTCACTAGTAGAGGTCGAAGTTGATGGTCTGTACCAAGATACCCTTGTGTTGCAGTGTCTGACAGAATGAACATTAAAATGGTATAAAATACCGACAGATTGTTAGGTAAGACACATATGCAACAGTTAGGTATCTTTATTTCGAAACGTTTCGCCTACACAGTAGGCTTCTTCAGTCGAGTACAGAAAAGTTTGTAGAAGCAGAAGATACTTGAAGACGATGTAATCAGTCCATCACCCTTAAAGTTTTGAGGTGGTCAGTCCCTCAGTCTGGAGAAGAGCATTGTTAAGTTGTCTGAAACAATATGAAGTTGAAGTGACAGGATGGAGCCTTTATATAGTGCCAGGAGGTGAGACGTAGGTTGCTTTGGGAGGGCAGGTCCCTCTCAAACCCAGCCGTTCTCACTAGTAGAGGTCGAAGTTGATGGTCTGTACCAAGATACCCTTGTGTTGCAGTGTCTGACAGAATGAACATTAAAATGGTATAAAATACCGACAGATTGTTAGGTAAGACACATATGCAACAGTTAGGTATCTTTATTTCGAAACGTTTCGCCTACACAGTAGGCTTCTTCAGTCGAGTACAGAAAAGTTGATAGAAGCAGAAGATACTTGAAGACGATGTAATCAGTCCATCACCCTTAAAGTTTTGAGGTGGTCAGTCCCTCAGTCTGGAGAAGAGCATTGTTCCGTTCTCTGAAACAATATGAAGTTGAAGTGAACGAACGAACGAACGAAAGTTCAGGTAAGATCCCAAATGGGATGAGCGGGGAAGACGGGACAGACGAAGAATAGTGCTGGAGAGGAGTGTTCTTAGTCGTAGAAATAGAGCCAGGGCTTAACCCAGCAGCAAAGGCGATCGTGGGACAGATATTGAAAAGAGAAATTCCGGTTCTTCTGTTGGGACTCCGGTGGGTTGAGCTGGGAGTAAGGGACTTGCGACCTTTAGAGCTAGAGAGGAGTGCAGAACTGAGTCATGTCTTAACCCAAAAAAGCTAAGGCGAACGTGGGTCAGAGAATGGTACCTGTCTTAGAAGGTACCTGTCAGCGGATCCAAGGTTATTTGTAAGTAGGGTTAGGAGCAGGATCATGCAAGGAGTAGAAAAGGTTGTGTTGGTTTGTGGGTCTGCGAATGTCTTCGTCAAGGAGAGAGGTCCAGTAGTCATGTCGTGTCTCAAGTTTGTCTATCTGTCTGTCACTGAGCCTCTTCCAGTACAGATTCAGCGCAGGGACGTCTAACTGGGCATGGAGAGACTCGCTTGTGGCGAAGTCCTCCCATCTGACATCAAGCACCCAGCGCAGCGCCTTGTTCTGGACACGCTGCAGTTTAAGTAAGTTTGTTTTTGCTGCAAGAGAGAGGGCTAGAGGGGAGTAAGTTATCAGAGGACGTATTAGGGATTTGTAGAGGTGTAGTTTGGTGCGTTGAGAGGCATGTTTCAGCTTGTAGAGGCCCGCAAGGGCCTTACTAGCTATTGCATGCCTTGAGTGAATGTGTCCGTGTAAACGAAGAAGGTAGTCAAGATTAACGCCAAGGACAGTGACAGATTGTGTGATAGGGAAGTAAGTGCGGGTGTCAGCTGTTCTGAGTTCGACAGGTAATGGAGGATCACGTTTCCTGTAGTTAAAATACGTAATGCTGGATTTTGCTGCATTGGTTTTGATCCTCCATTTTTGTTCCCAGATGGCTATCCTGTCAACCTCATTTTGTGTTTTGTGTGTGAGTGTATCTATATTGGCATGAGTGATAAGTTGTGTAATGTCGTCTGCATAGGCTAGTGTGATGGAGTTGTGGTATATAGGTGTTGGAATGTCGTTAGTGTATAAAATGTAGAGGGTAGGGGAAAGGACAGATCCCTGGGGTACTCCAGCATTTAGTGTGAAGTAGTCAGAGTAACAGCCTTGGAATTTGATTCTCATGGTACGGCCGTCTAGGAAGTTGCAGAGGAGTTTACGAGTATTGAGAGGCAGGTTGAAGTTAGTGCAGAGTTTGTACTTGAGCCCCTCGTGCCACACAGTGTCAAAAGCTTTTTCAACGTCTTTCGCAACCAGGGCTGTCCTGTTTCTTTGTTTTGTGTTTATGTGGATGTAGTTGAGAATGATGTTAATGGCATCCTGTGTGGATCTGTGTGTTCTGAAGCCAAACTGGCCATCTGAAAGTAGAGAATTATGTTCCAGGTATCTGCGAAGGCGATGATTAATGAGTTTTTCAAAGAGTTTTCCTAAAGTTTCGAGGAGGCTGATAGGGCGATAGTTTCTAGGGTCAGAGTGGTCTTTATTGGGTTTAGGAAGGAGGATAGCAGTAGCAGCTTTGAAGAGGGAAGGGAAGTATCCAGAGGCAAGGGAGGCATTGAGGAGGTTTGTGTAGGCAGTAATGATGGAGTCAGGAAGGTGTTTCAGGATAATATGGTTTAGGCCAGAGGCACCAGGAGCCTTTGGAGGAAGGTGTCTGAGGAGAGTTTTAATGTCTGTGTTGGTGAAAGGAGTGTCGAGTTCTTGGGAGGAGGTAAGAGTGTCTAGATGTATGTGGCTGTCTGGTGTTGTTTCTTGTGTGTGTGCAGTGTTCCAGTGTTCTATGTTCTGAATGTGTTGAATAACGTTAGGGTGAGGTGGGTGAGCGTGGAAGATGTTCTCCCAGATGTGTTTGAAGATGTTGGTAGCAGCCTGTTAGGTAAGACACATATGCAACAGTTAGGTATCTTTATTTCGAAACGTTTCGCCTACACAGTAGGCTTCTTCAGTCGAGTACAGAAAAGTTGATACCATTTATACCATTTTAATGTTCATTCTGTCAGACACTGCAACACAAGGGTATCTTGGTACAGACCATCAACTTCGACCTCTACTAGTGAGAACGGCTGGGTTTGAGAGGGACCTGCCCTCCCAAAGCAACCTACGTCTCACCTCCTGGCACTATATAAAGGCTCCATCCTGTCACTTCAACTTCATATTGTTTCAGACAACGGAACAATGCTCTTCTCCAGACTGAGGGACTGACCACCTCAAAACTTTAAGGGTGATGGACTGATTACATCGTCTTCAAGTATCTTCTGCTTCTATCAACTTTTCTGTACTCGACTGAAGAAGCCTACTGTGTAGGCGAAACGTTTCGAAATAAAGATACCTAACTGTTGCATATGTGTCTTACCTAACAATCTGTCGGTATTTTATACCATTTTAATGTTCATTCTGTCAGACACTGCAACACAAGGGTATCTTGGTACAGACCATCAACTTCGACCTCTACTAGTGAGAACGGCTGGGTTTGAGAGGGACCTGCCCTCCCAAAGCAACCTACGTCTCACCTCCTGGCACTATATAAAGGCTCCATCCTGTCACTTCAACTTCATATTGTTTCAGACAACGGAACAATGCTCTTCTCCAGACTGAGGGACTGACCACCTCAAAACTTTAAGGGTGATGGACTGATTACATCGTCTTCAAGTATCTTCTGCTTCTATCAACTTTTCTGTACTCGACTGAAGAAGCCTACTGTGTAGGCGAAACGTTTCGAAATAAAGATACCTAACTGTTGCATATGTGTCTTACCTTTCTGTATTCGAAGATTGAGACACTTATGCAGCATATGGGAATCTTTATTCAGGAAACGTTTCGCCACACAGTGGCTTCATCAGTCCAATACAAAGAGGAAGGCGTAAGGAGAGGAGGAGAATGAGGTAATCAGTCCCTCAACCTGGAGTCGATGTGTTCAGTCCATCAATCTTGTAGAATGTACAGCATAGGGCCGTAGACGTGGCTTATATACTGTAGTGAGGTGACGTGAAGCAGATGGAGGCGGGGTCATAGTGGTACCATCCACTAGTCGAAGTAGGTCTTCGTCCAAAGGTTGGACAAGTGTTGAAGAATTCTTTGTAACAAGACCCCATGATGCTGCCGTGTCTGACAGTTGTGATGAATGGTTTGAAAAACCGACAAGTTGAAAATTGAGACACTTATGCAGCGTATGGGAATCTTTATTCAGGAAACGTTTCGCCACACAGTGGCTTCATCAGTCCAATACAAAGAGGAAGGCGTAAGGAGAGGAGGAGAATGAGGTAATCAGTCCCTCAACCTGTGTGGCGAAACGTTTCCTGAATAAAGATTCCCATATGCTGCATAAGTGTCTCAATCTTCAACTTGTCGGTTTTTCAAACCATTCATCACTTTCTGTATTCGACTGAAGAAGCCTACTGTGTAGGCGAAACGTTTCGGAATAAAGTTGCCTAACTGTTGCCTTTGTGTCTTACCTACCAACCTGTCGGTATTTTATACCATTTTGATGTTCAACCTGTGACTTAACCTGAATTCTCATTTTTTCTTTCTTTTTCTTCTTCCTCTTCCCCTTTCCTCTTTCCTTTTCTCCTCTGGGTTGTCTTTCTCTCTCCTGTCTCGTGTTTCTGTTCCTTCTTCATTTATTTTATTTCACCACTTCCCCTTTCACGCACCTCTGTGCGCTTGCTCTCCCTCTGTGGGCATCTAGCTCTCTTGCAGTGCTCCCCTTCCTTTGTTTTTGACTGGCTCGTCATCCTTATTTCCCACTTCTACCACTACCACTACTACTACCTCTTCTTCTTCTACTACTACTACAACTACTGATGAAATTAAGACACATGTGCGGCGTATGGTTGTCTTTGTTGTGGACGTTTCGCCATCCAGTGGCTGGCTGGATGGCGAAACGTCTACGATGGGGATGCCCGGGTGTTGTGCATGTGTCTTAATTTCATCTTGTCGGTATTATATACAATTCTTGTACTACTACTACTACTACTACTACTACTGCTACTATTACTAGTACTACTACTATTACCTCCACCTCTTCCTGCCTATATATAGCCGTCCTGCTCCACCTCTGTTCGCACTCACGATGCATTACTCTAACAGAGTAAAGATCAAACCAGCTAGTGGCACAACAAGTGAGTCGTCCAAACTAGCACTTGCAGCTGTCGTTAGTGGCAGGCTGCAAGTCAAATGTAATGCGATTTTATCGCTCATGGAGGCCTTTGTTGTCGTCTGTACAGACGACACAGAGGCTGAGAAACTACTTACCACTACTGCTACTACCGCTCTACGAGACCAGGGATTTCTTGTCTTGACTTCCCCAGCACTGAGGGCCAGGAGAACTGTGTTCCTCAAGCGACTCGACAACCTTATCACTGTACAGGCCACTGAAGAAATCAAGTCATCTATCGAAGCAAAGAACCCTTGGGCCAAGGTGGACTTCATTACTAAAATACCCAATGCTTCATCCATGCTGAAGGTCACCTTCAGTGACGTCAACATGGCAACCAGAGCTCTCGTTGAGGGCCTGGCTATTCACTACTTCCACATCAACCCAGCCTTCATCGAAGCAGAGAAATTCCAACATATCTCACAGTGCTATAATTGTTACTCATACTTACACACCACAAATGATTGTCCTACCAAGGACAAGAAGTTCTGCTCCACCTGTGGCCGTGAGGGTCATGACTTCAAGAATTGCACTACTGCTTCACCACCTAAATGCTTGAACTGCAAGAATGACCACCATACTCTTGCTGCCAGGTGCCCTACCAGAAGAGACATACTCAAGAAACAACAACAACAAAAGAAACCCAACCCACAAGCAACCACATATTCTGCTATCGCCAAGCTTCAAGCAGACACTACCAAGATACTACATGCCACGCAAGCTGCTCCCACCACTTCCCTGCCAGCACCTATTGCCGACTCCACCAAGATTCTTTGTTGCATTATGTATGCTCATGTACAGAATGCAGCTGAGCCTGGTTCCTTCAACACCACCATCAATGAACTTTTCAAACTAAATAATATGCCTGGCCTCACATTCCCTGCATCACCACCTTCCACTGAGATCCTAAAATCTACTGCAAATATTGCCAGCATCACCGCTGCTCCACCGCTGTCACAACCTCCACTAGACACAGAGATGGACCAATCAGAGACCACTGAGACGTCGGCAAACCCCACCAATGAGAGTCCACTACCGCTTGCATCCACTGCTAGAGCAACTGACCAGTCGGAAATCTCGCCTTCACCAGTTCAGCCACCAGCCAAGAAAGCAAAAACACAAGAAACTGCGGATGCACCTCACGGTGCCACTGTGCCACTGACACTGCTGCACCACAACAAGTCCGATACCTGAAGGGTGTATACTTCTACACAACCAAGCAGTATAAGAACACAATGCTGTCTTCAGAGGTCCATCAGCGCCTCCAGGACGGAACAGTCAAGTATACCTACGACCAAACTGTTACATACACCACTGCAGACCTGACCAGACTAAGATAAGATAAGATAAGATTTCGTTCGGATTTTTAACCCCGGAGGGTTAGCCACCCAGGATAACCCAGGAAAGTCAGTGCGTCATCGAGGACTGTCTAACTTATTTCCATTGGGGTCCTTAATCTTGTCCCCCAGGATGCGACCCACACCAGTCGACTAACACCCAGGTACCTATTTGCTGCTAGGTGAACAAGACAACAGGTGTAAGGAAACGTGTCGAAATGTTTCCACCCGCCGAGAATCGAACCTGGGCTCTCCGTGTGTGAAGCGGGAGCTTTAGCCACCAGGCCACCGGGCCAACACCCAACACCTTGTGGAAGTCGAGTACACCTCAAAGAGGAAATTCAGGATGCTTCAGAATGGGGACCTTGAAGACGGTACCCTCCTCTAGCACGACTGTCCATGACCATTCACCATGAAGATAAGTTTCCCCAGCACTTTGCTGTCCGCTAAAACTGGGGTGTGGCTCCAATTGACCCTGTAACTGCTGCCTCTGCCGGACTGCGCTTCTCTTCGGGGAGGTCAGCGAGGGATGGAAGAAGACGACACCCTACAACCGGAGGGCCAAGAAAGAGGAAAGAAGATGATCGTCACCCCCTACCTGGAGGGCCGCTGCCGGGTCGCCATCTGGAGGGGACCTGGACCGGGAGTACTGGCTAATCAACATGAATGAATGAAAATGAACACCAACACACGACACTCCACACAGGAGAGCACAGCGCTAGCACGATCGACACCATGCCTTGCCCTTCTAGGGCAGGGTTGGTGCCAGAGCCCGAGTTTGTAGCTCACAAGATGAGGGGGGTACTTGTGCCTCCTCCCATGGGAGACTTAGGTCTCAGACACTCCCTAGACAGGGAGCCAGTGCCGGGCCACCAAGTGGAAGGGCCCGGGCCGGGAGAATACCGGCGAATCTTTAACAACAACCTCTGTTCGATTGGACACACAGCTCCATCGACGAACGATCTCGCCTCTCTAATTACCCCGTGTTGAGTGTGACTATCCTCAGAGTGGTGGTTACTAAACCTCCGTCTTCACCTTCGGGATTGGTGCGTCGGTGGTTGCCTACCCAAGGGCAGGAAGCCTCCCTCTGCACTCCTGTTGCTATCTGTAGCCTCCACGCTCCAGACTGTACGTGTAGTCTACACGCTATACAGCCAGTGTTGCCTCTCCTCGCCGTTGTCTGAAGTCTCCACGCCTCAGCCTGTATGTGAAGTCTGCTCGCCATTCAGCTAGTGTTGGCTCTCCTCATCGCTCACAGCCAGAGTTGTTCTCTTCACCGAGTGGTGGTTACTGGACCTTCGTCTTCACCATCAGGATTGGTGCGTCGGTGGCTGCCTACCCAAGGGCAGGAAGCATCCCTCTGCACTCCTGTTGCTGTCTGAAGTCTCCACGCCTCAGCCTGTATGTGAAGTCTGCTCGCCATTCAGCTAGTGTTGGCTCTCATCGCTCACAGCCAGAGTTGCTCTCTTCACCGAGTGGTGGTTACTGGACCTTCGTCTTCACCATCAGAATTGGTGCATCGGTGGCTGCCTACCCAAGGGCAGTAAGCTTCCCTCTGCACTCCTGTTGCTGTCTGAAGTCTCCACGCCTCAGCCTGTACGTGTGGTCTGCACGCCTTACAGCCAGTTCAGGGCATACAGTGCTCCATCAAGCTACAGCTCACCTCCTCAGTGTCCTGTGCCTCCAGAGACGGACTCCACAAGAAACTTTAAAGTTATAACCAGGCAAGTACGTGTGTCTACTTCACACGTACTTGCCTAGCCAATTTTTCTCACAGGATTGGCCCCCACATCTAATTTACGATGCCTGCAATGCCTTCCACCTCCTTTCCCCTTACCACTCCTCTACTGCCAACACCTGCCTCTACTCTGTCTACTCCTGCTTCTAAGGCCTACCCTGCCCCCACCTCTTCCAAGCCCAATTCTTTCTCGCTTAACCTCAAATACTCTAAATCTGATCATGCCACTATCTGTCCTGGAAATTTACTGTACCAGATCACTGGCGCTCCTCAGTATAAAGTCTTTAAAACCAACTCTGGATTCAAACTACTTCTTGACAGACATTCTTACGAAACGTACACCTCAACCGAGACCAGACAAAAACTTCTCAATGCAGGCTTCACTATTATTTGGACTCCTGAGCACCGCGCCAAATGCACAGTGATCGCAAAACACGTAGACTATTCTCTCCTGACTGCCTATGACACAGACAAAGAAGACTTAATCAAAGACATTAGTACTAAGAACAAAGTCTCTGTTGACGATATTTATAGACCTGAAAACTCTACCATCCTCAAAATACGCTGTTCAACTCCTTCTGACGCCTCTACACTCTTCAATCAAGGAATCCTTGCCAAGACCATCCGCATTCCTCCAAACTCTCTCTTCACTCCAAACTTTCACCCCATCACACAATGTCTGAAATGCTACAAATTCGGCCACGACAAAATCTCATGCACTTCCACACAAACCTGCTCCAGATGTTCAGCAACTGGCCACTTCTGGAACACTTGCAACCTTCCCCTAAAATGTTCTAACTGCGGTGGGTCACACACTGCAGTTGCAAATTCCTGCCCTACTAGAAAAGACATTCTCTCCACCCTCAGAGAAAGCCAACCTCCCTCCCTCCCTAACCCCTTCCCTGCACCTCCCCCTCCTACAATACCTTCCACCCCTACCCCGAATGCCTGGGTAACCCCACGCACTTGGTCTACCCCTCCTACTCTACACACTTCAAACACCAACACACAGACTACAATCACCTCTCCTTCTACACCTACACCCACACTAGACTACAAAACTAACTGCCAACTCGCCACTGCTGCCCACTCTGCGATGGTAATCTCTCAAGCCTACCAATCAGACTACTCACATGTCCTTAACCTAATCTTGTCCGCTAACAATCTTCCCTCTTTAATTATCCCTCCTTCCTGCTTCTCTTCTAAGCCCCCTACAACCTCTACCTCCTCCCTCTCTCCCACCCCCCCACTTCCTACACCCACCAGCTCTCCTCCCCCCTACCCCTCTTCACTACTTCCACCCCTCCCACCAACACCCCTACTGCTGCTGCTACGACCACCCCTCCCCCGACCTCCTTACCCACTTCCTCATCCCCAACCAAAGCTTCCGCTTCCTTACCCAGTACCATAGCTTCCACTTCCTCATCCCCTACCAAAGCTTCCACTTCCTCTGCATCTACCTTCGCCCACTCCTCCACCACAACCAAAACTTCATCCAGGTCCAACTCCACCTCCTCCAGACAAAATCCACTCAAACCCAAACCTGCCCCAACTTCTGACAGACATACAAAAGAACATAAAAACAGATCCATCTCTTCCTCCCCCTCCAGGAAACGGGTCCGTAACACCTACAAACTCGCATCCACTGATGGCACCACTATCACGGGTTTTAATCCAAACTCCTCCGACATTAACTTTGCTATGACGAAACCATTAAATCATGTTTAAAGTGATTCAGTTCAACGTACGTTCTTACTTTACTATTAGACACCTACTGGCCGAGCTCCTTGAAGCAGAGAGACCAGATATTGTTTTGCTAAACAGTACCTGCCTCAAAGCCCCTCAACGTATCCGCCATTATGGTTATACTGCACTACAGTCCCCCTATGATCCCCACGATGGGGTTGCCATCCTTGTCAAATCCAACATAAAACACGAATCTCTCCCAATCCCTTTTATTCACCAACACTGTCTTGCAGTCAGAATACACACCCACCTTGGCCCCTTTATCTTTTTCACCACCTATGCTCGCCCAAACACTATTCTCAACATACACGACCTTTCCTTAGTCTTCAACTACACCAACATACCTACTAGCTGACATGAATGCCAAATACACCGCCTTTCATCACACCAGTAACAACCAACTTGGTCACCAATTACTCAACTTCACTAACCATAAACACCTAATTCATCTCGGCCCAGACTTCAATACCTTCTTCAATCACACGGGCCAAGGCAAACCAGACATCATTCTGGCAAACCGAGCCAGTTCTCTATTTCAACACTACATCTCACCTGGCCCTATTACAGGCTCTGATCACATCCCAGTCATCTTGCACATCTCCTCCAACCCTATCCTCATTCCAACCACACCTTCCTTCTCCTACAAGAACGCTGACTGGGATGCTTTCAAACAACACATAGACAATATTAACCTCACCTATGACTATAACAACAAACCTATCTCTGACATCGATACTCAACTTGATCTCATCCAGGACACCATTACACAAGCAGCCAACAACACAATACCAAAGAAAACTCACACCACTCGTTATTCCTTCAAACCGTCACTCAGAACAAGAAGACTAATTATCTGCTACCACAACCGCTTCCTCTACAACACACACAGATTTAATCAAGTTCGATTAGATCTCACTTACCTTAGAAACAACATTCTACACAGTCTAGACCAAGACCACAACAATCACTGGTCACAACTCATACAACAAGCTGACAAACAGCGTATTAAAAACACTAAAGCCTTCTGGAACTTTATCAAAAAAATAAGAGGCACTACTCCCACCAACAAATTCAAACACATCACCCACAACAACACACACATCTCAGACCCGCAGGCTGCTACCAACATCTTCAAACACATCTGGGAGAACATCTTCCACCCTCACCGACCTCACCCTAACGTTATTCAACACATTCAGAACATAGAACATTGGAACACTGCACACACACAAGATACAACACCAGATAGCCACATTCATCTAGACTCTCTTACCTCCTCCCAAGAACTCGACACTCCTTTCACCAACACAGACATTAAAACTCTCCTCAGACACCTTCCTCCCAAGGCTCCTGGCGCCTCTGGCCTAAACCATATTATCCTAAAACACCTTTCTGACTCTATCATTACTGCCTACACAAACCTCCTCAATGCCTCCCTTGCCTCTGGATACTTCCCTTCCCTCTTCAAAGCTGCTACTGCTATCCTCCTTCCTAAACCCAAAAAAGACCACTCTGATCCTAGAAATTATCGCCCTATCAGCCTCCTCGAAACTTTAGGTAAACTCTTTGAAAAACTCATCAACCATCGATTTCGCAGATACCTGGAACACAACTCTCTACTTTCTGATGGTCAGTTTGGCTTCAGAATACACAGATCCACACAAGATGCCATTAACATCATTCTCAACTACATCCACATAAACACAGAACAAAGAAACAGGACAGCACTGGTTGCAAAAGACGTTGAAAAAGCTTTTGACACTGTTTGGCACCAAGGGCTCAAGTACAAACTCTGCACAAACTTTAACCTGCCTCTCACTACTCGTAAACTCCTCTGCAACTTCCTAGACGGCCGTACCATGAGAATCAAATTCCAGGGCTGTTACTCTGACTACTTCACACTAAATGCTGGAGTACCCCAGGGATCTGTCTTCTCCCCTACCCTCTACATTTTATGCACTAACGACATTCCAACACCTGTATACCAAAACTCCATCACACTAGCCTATGCAGACGACATTACACAACTTATCACTCATGCCAATATAGATACACTCACACACAAAACACAAAATGAGGTTGACAGGATAGCCATCTGGGAACAAAAATGGAGGATCAAAACCAATGCAGCTAAATCCAGCATTACATATTTTAACTACAGAAAACGTGATCCTCCATTACCTGTCGAGCTCAGAACAGCTGACACCCGCACTTACATCCCCATGACACAATCTGTCACTGTCCTTGGCGTTAATCTTGACTACCTTCTAGCTTACACGGACACATTTACTCAAGTCATGCAATAGCTAGTAAGGCCCTTGCGGGCCTCTACAAGCTGAAACATGCCTCTCAACGCACCAAACTACACCTCTACAAATCCCTTATACGTCCTCTGATAACTTACTCTCCTCTAGCCCTCTCTATTGCAGCAAAAACAAACTTACTTAAACTGCAGCGTGTCCAGAACAAGGCGCTGCGCTGGGTGCTTGATGTCAGATGGGAGGACTTCGCCACATGCGAGTCTCTACATGCCCAGTTAGACATCCCTGCGCTGAATCTGTACTGGAAGACGCTCAGTGACAGACAGATTGACAAACTCGTGACACGACATGACTACTGGACCTCTCTCCTTGACGAAGACATTCGCAGACCCACAAACCAACACAACCTTTTCTACTCCTTGCATGATCCTGCTCCTAACCCTATTTACAAATAACCTTGGATTCTCCGAGAGGTACCTTCTATGACAGGTACCATTCTCTGATCAACGTTCGCCTTACCCTTTGGGTTAAGACATGGCTCAGTTCTACACTCCTCTCTAGCTCTAAACGTCGCATGTCCCTTCCTTCCCGCTCACCCCACCGGAGTCCCAACAGAAGAGCCTGAATTTCTCTTCTCAATATCTGTCCCACGATCGCCTCGCTGCTGGGTTAAGCCCTGGCTCTATTTCTACGACTAAGAACACTCCTCTCCAGCACTGTTCTTCGTCTGTCCCGTCTTACCCGCTCATCCAATTTGGGATCTTACCTGAACTTTCGTTCGTTCGTTCGTTCGTTACCTCTGTTAGTGTGACTTTGTCAATGGTCCAAGTCGGACCGAAACGTCGTCGTAAGCTTCTCTCTTTTATGTGCGGGTTATTTGTGTATCGTTCCAGTCACGGTATTGTGCCTTTTTGTTATTTATTTCTGTACTGTCTGCATAGAGAGCCATGCTGTTTGCCAGCTGACTTCATATTTTGTGTCATGCTGGTACTGCCACCTGTAGGCCTACCACTTCAGTATGCCTACACCTGCCTCCCCTTGACTATGGCAGCTCCCGTCACGCAGGCAACAAGTGTTTACTCCTTTCTCCCTCGTGGACGTGGCCTTTCCGGGCCATGGGTATAGACACACAAAGCCTCTGTACCCCACGACATTGCAAATTAAATAAGAAGCCTCCGAAGTCTTATCATTTACTCCGCGCTACCAAGACACACCAAATATTCTTATTTCAACATGATGGACCAGGTGCTTCAGTTCCCTCGGTGCTCTAGTGATGGACTAGGTGCTTCAGTTCCCTCGGTGCCCTGGTGATGGACCAGGTGCTTCAGTTTCCTCGGTGCCATGGTGATGGATCAGGTGTTTCAGTTCATTCGGTGCCCTGGTGATGCACCAGGTGCTTCAGTTCCCTGGGTGCCATGGTGATGGACCAGGTGCTTCAGCTCCCTCGGTGCCCTAGTGATGAACCAGGTGCTTCAGTTCCCTCGGTGGCCTGGTGATGGACCAGGTGCTTCAGTTCCCTCAGTGCCCTGGTGATGGACCAGGTGCTTCAGTTCCCTCGGTGCCCTGGTGATAGACCAGGTGCTTCAGTTCCCTCGGTGACCTGGTAATGGACCAGGTGCTTCAGTTCCCTCGGTGCCCTGGTGATGGATCAGATGCTTCAGTTTCCTTGGTGCCCTGGTGATGGATCAGGTGCTTCAGCTCCCTCGGTGCCCTGGTGATGGACCAGGTGCTTCAGTTCCCTCAGTGCCCTGGTGATGGACCAAGTGCTTCAGTTCCCTCGGTGTCCTGGTGATGGACCAGGTGCTTCAGTTCCCTCGGTGCCCTGGTGATGGACCAGGTGCTTCAGCTCCCTCGGGGCTCTTGTGATGGACCAGGTGCTTCAGTTCCCTCGGTGCCCTTGTGATGGACCAGGTGCTTCAGTTCCCTCGGTGCCCTGGTGATGGACCAGATGCTTCAGTTCCCTCGGGGCTCTTGTGATGGACCAGGTGCTTCAGTTCCCTCGGTGCCCTGGTGATGGACCAGGTGCTTCAGTTTCCTCGGTTCCCTGGTGATGGACCAGGTGCTTCAGTTCCCTCGGTGCCTTGGTGATGGACCAGGTGGTTCAGTTCCCTCGGTGTCCTGGTGATGGACCAGGTGCTTCAATTCCCTCGGGACCCTGGTGATGGAGCAGGTACTTCAGTTCCCTCGGTGCCTTGGTGATGGACCAGGTGTTTCAGCTCCCTCGGTGCCCTGGTGATGGACCAGGTGCTTCAGTTCCCTCCGTGCCCTCGTGATGTACCAAGTGCTTCAGTTCCCTCGGTGCCCTGGTGATGGACCAGGTGCTTCAGTTCCCTCGGTGCCCTGGTGATGGACCAGGTGGTTCAGTTCTTTTGGTGCCCTGATGATGGACCAGGTGCTTCAGTACCCTCGGTGCCCTGGTGATGGACCAGGTGCTTCAGTTCCCTCGGTGCCCTGGTGATGGACCAGGTGCTTCAGTTCCCTCTGTGCCCTGGTGATGGACCAGGTGGTTCAGTTCTTTTGGTGCCCTGATGATGGACCAGGTGCTTCAGTTCCCTCTGTGCCCTGGTGATGGACCAGGTGGTTCAGTTCTTTTGGTGCCCTGATGATGGACCAGGTGCTTCAGTTCCCTCGGTGCCCTGGTGATGGACCAGGTGCTTCAGTTCCCTCTGTGCCCTGGTGATGGACCAGGTGGTTCAGTTCTTTTGGTGCCCTGATGATGGACCAGGTGCTTCAGTTCCCTCGGTGCCCTGGTGATGGACCAGGTGCTTCAGTTCCCTCGGTGCCCTGGTGATGGGCCAGGCGCTTCAGTTCCCTCGGTGCCCTGGTTATGGACCAGGTGTTTCAGCTCCCTCGGTGCCCTGGTGATGGACCAGGCGCTTCAGTTCCCTCGGTGCCCTGGTGATGGACCAGGTGCTTCAGCTCCCTCGGTGCCCTGGTGATGGACCAGGTGCTTCAGTTCCCTCGGTGCCCTGGTGATGGACCAGGTGCTTCAGTTTCCTCGGTGCCCTGGTGATGGACCAGGTGCTTCAGTTCCCTTGGTGCCCTGATGATGGACCAGGTGCTTCAGTTCCCTCAGTGCCCTGGTGATGGATCAGGTGCTTCAGTTTCCTCGGCGCCCTGGTGATGGACGAGGTGCTTCAGCTCCCTCGGTGCCCTGGTGATGGACCAGGTGCTTCAGTTCCCTCGGGGCACTGGTGATGGTCCAGGTTCTTCACTTCCCTCGGTGTCCTGGTGATGGACCAGGTGCTTCAGTTTCCTCGGTGCCCTGATGATGGACCAGGTGCTTCAGTTCCCTCGGTGCCTTGCTGATGGACCAGGCGGTTCAGTTCCCTCGGTGTCCTGGTGATGGACCAGGTGCTTCAGTTCCCTCGGGACCCTGGTGATGGAGCAGGTACTTCAGTTCCCTCGGTGCCTTGGTGATGGACCAGGTGCTTCAGCTCCCTCGGTGCCCTTGTGATGGACCAGGTGCTTCAGTTCCCTCCGTGCCCTCGTGATGTACCAAGTGCTTCAGTTCCCTCGGTGCCCTGGTGATGGACCAGGTGCTTCAGTTCCCTCGGTGCCCTGGTGATGAACCAGGCGCTTCAGTTCCCTCAGTGCCCTGGTGATGGACCAGGTGCTTCAGCTCCCTCGGTGCCCTGGTGATGGACCAGGTGCTTCAGTTCCCTCTGTGCCCTGGTTATGGACCAGGTGCTTCAGTTCCCTTGGTGCCCTGATGATGGACCAGGTGCCTCAGTTCCCTCGGTGCCCTGTTGATGGACCAGATGCATCAGTTCCCTCGGTGCCCTGGTGATGGATCAGGTGCTTCAGTTTCCTCGGCACCCTGGTGATGGACCAGGTGCTTCAGCTCCCTCGGTGCCCTGGTGATGGACCAGGTGCTTCAGTTCCCTCGGTGCCCTGGTGATGGACCAGGTGCTTCAGTTCCCTCCGTGCCCTCGTGATGTACCAAGTGCTTCAGTTCCCTCGGTGCCCTGGTGATGGACCAGGTGCTTCAGTTCCCTCGGTGCCCTGGTGATGGACCAGGCGCTTCTGTTCCCTCAGTGCCCTGGTGATGGACCAGGTGCTTCAGCTCCCTCGGTGCCCTGGTGATGGACCAGGTGCTTCAGTTCCCTCTGTGCCCTGGTGATGGACCAGGTGCTTCAGTTCCCTTGGTGCCCTGATGATGGACCAGGTGCTTCAGTTCCCTCGGTGCCCTGGTGATGGACCAGATGCATCAGTTCCCTCGGTGCCCTGGTGATGGATCAGGTGCTTCAGTTTCCTCGGCACCCTGGTGATGGACCAGGTGCTTCAGCTCCCTCGGTGCCCTGGTGATGGACCAGGTGCTTCAGTTCCCTCGGTGCCCTGGTGATGGACCAGGTGCTTCAGTTCCCTCGGTGCCCTGGTGATGGATCAGGTGCTTCAGTTTCCTCGGTGCCCTGGTGATGGACCAGGTGCTTCAGCTCCCTCGGTGCCCTGGTGATTTACCAGGTGGTTCAGTCCCCTCGGTTTCCTGGTGATGGACCACGTGCTTCAGTTCCCTCGGTACCCAGGTGATGGAGCAGGTACTTCAGTTCCCTCGGTGCCTTGGTGATGGACCAGGTGCTTCAGCTCCCTCGGTGCCCTGGTGATGGACCAGGTGCTTCAGTTCCCTCCGTGCCCTCGTGATGTACCAAGTGCTTCAGTTCCCTCGGTGCCCTGGTGATGGACCAGGTGCTTCAGTTCCCTCGGTGCCCTGGTGATGAACCAGGTGCTTCAGTTCCCTCGTTGCCCTGGTGATGGACCAGGTGCTTCAGTTTCCTCGGTGCCCTGTGCTTACACTTCTTGATATAAATAAGAACATAAGAATAGAGGATCACTGAAGAAGGCCTACTGGCCCATACAAGGCAGGTCCTTATCAAAATGACCTCTACCCAAAGCTACCCAAGAATTTACTCCCTACCCAATGACACAAATCAAACCCAGCCCCTCCCACTCATATATTTGTCGGACCTCTTTTTAAAGCTGCCCAAAGTACTAGGCTCGATCACTCTTCTTAGAAGATTGTTCCACGTATCCACAACTCTCTTAGAAAACCCGTACTTACCTATGTCCTTTCTAAATCTAAATTTATCCAACTTAAATCCATTATTCCTGGTTTTTACCTGGTTCGGCACCCACAGTACTTTATTAATATCTCCTTTGTTTATGCCCGTCATCCACTTATACACTTCAGTGATATCTCCCCTCATTCTACGTCTCTCCAGAGAGTGGAGATTTAAGGCTTTAAGTCTATCTTCATACTGGAGATTCCTTACACAGTAAATCATTTTAGTCATTCTTCTCAGTATGTTCTCCAATGAGTCTATATCCATCCTGTAGTAAGGAAACCAAAACTGAGCGGCATAATGTAAATGAGGCCTCACTAGTGATGTATAGAGCTGTAAAATAATTCTTGGATTTCTGTTTCTTATACTTCTTGAGATAAATCCAAGTAATCTGTTAGCCTTGTTGCGCACACTAAGGCACTGCTGTCTTGGCTTTAGATTTCTGCTCACCATGACTCCCAAGTCTTTTTTCACATTCTGTATGATCAAGCTCTACTTCACCTAGATTATAGCTTCGAAGGTTATTTTCATTACCAAGGACAAGTACCTTACACTTATCCACAATGAATTTCATCTGCCATTTTTCAGACCAAGACATTAATTTGTCCAAATCCTCCTGGAGTTCATTGAAATCCTCCTGAGAATGAATCATACGGCCTATCTTTGTATCATCAGCAAATTTACTCGTCACTCATAATCCCTTCAAGGTCATTAATGTAAATTATGAACAAGAGAGGGCGTAAAACTGATCCTTGTGGAACAGATTTGACCCCATTAGTGGAAACTCTCTGCTTTCTGTTGGTAAGCCATGTCTCTATCCATGCTTGAACTTTACCTCCTATACCATGAGCTGCCACTTTTCTTAAGAGTCTCTTGTGAGGTACTCTTTCGAAGGCTTTACTAAAATCCAGATAAACAATATCATATTCATTATCACTGTCAACTGCCTTAAATGTTCTATCAAAGAACGTCAGTAAGTTTGTCAGGCAGGAACGACCTTTTGTGAACCCATGCTGAGACTCATTTATCAAATTATGCTCTTTAAGGTGACTTTTAATAATATCAGCTATAATTGATTCTAATAACTTGCCCACTATAAATGTTAGGCTTATTGGGCGGTAATTTGAAGGAACGGACTTATCCCTTGATTTGAATATGGGAACCACATTAGCCATCCTCCACAACTCTGGCACATTACCAGTAACGATGGATGCATTGAACACACTCGTTAATGGTTGACTAAGTTCCATCTTGCATTCCTTAAGTATCCTGGAAAACAACTCGTCGGGTCCCGGGGACTTATTTTGCTTCAGTTTGTCTATCTGTCTGATAACCATGCCTCTCGTGACAGTAATATTAGTTAATTTGAATTCATCAGGAACTGAAAAATTAATAATTTCTGGAATCTCATTTGTGTCTTCCTGTGTAAATACTGACAAAAAATAGTTATTAAATAAGGAACACATTTCCAGTTCGTTATCCGTCAGCTCTGTCCATCCCCAATTTTCAGAGGTCCTACTTTTTCCTTCACCTTCGTCCTATACACTTGAAAGAACCCTTTTTGATTGGTCTTTGATTCATTAGCAACTCTAATTTCAGAGTCACGTTTAGCCTTTCTAATCCCCTTTTTTACTTCTCTTTTAAGCTGAACATATTGGTCAGTAAGGTTAACCTCTCCTCTTCTGATGCGCCTATAAATTCCCCTTTTCTCCCCTAATAGATGCTGTAACCTGTTAACCCATTTGGGATCGTTATTATTAGATCTAATTTCTCTCTGGGGAATGTATATACTCTGAGCACAGTGTACATTATTAAGAAAAAAAATCGGTGCCCTGGTGATGGACCAGGTGCTTCAGCTTCCTCGGTGTCCTGGTGATGGACCAGGTGCTTCAGTTCCCTCGGTGCCCTGGTGATGGACCAGGTGCTTCAGCTTCCTCGGTGTCCTGGTGATGGACCAGGTGCTTCAGCTTCCTCGGTGTCCTGGTGATGGACCAGGTGCTTCAGTTCCCTCGGTGCCCTGGTGATGGACCAGGTGCTTCAGCTCCCTTGGTGCCCTGGTGATGGACCAGATGCTTCAGTTCCCTCGGTGCCCTGGTGATGGACCAGGTGCTTCAGCTCCCTTGGTGCCCTGGTGATGGACCAGATGCTTCAGTTCCCTCGGTGCCCTGGTGATGGACCAGATGCTTCAGTTCCCTCGGTGCCCTGGTGATGGACCAGGTGCTTCAGCTCCCTTGGTGCCCTGGTGATGGACCAGATGCTTCAGTTCCCTCGGTGCCCTGGTGATGGACCAGGTGCTTCAGCTCCCTTGGTGCCCTGGTGATGGACCAGGTGCTTCAGCTCCCTCGGTGATCTGGTGATGGACCAGGTGGTGGGTTGGTTGTGGCATGGACCTGCCAAGTATGGGCCAGTAGACATGTTGCAGTGTTCCTCATTTCTTATGTTTTTATAGTAGTATGTCACTGATATCAGCTAAGCTTGTATACTTTGTACCTTTGTACATGTAGTTGTTAGGTAAGACACATATGCAACAGTTAGGTATCTTTATTTCGAAACGTTTCGCCTACACAGTAGGCTTCTTCAGTCGAGTACAGAAAAGTTGATAGAAGCAGAAGAGACTTGAAGACGATGTAATCAGTCCATCACCCTTAAAGTTTTGAGGTGGTCAATCCCTCAGTCTGGAGAAGAGCATTGTTCCATAGTCTCAAACAATATGGAGTTGAAGTGATAGGATGGAGCCTTATATAGCGCCAGGAGGTGAGACGTAGGTCACTAGTAGAAGTAAGAACGCAGATGTTGGGAGGGCAGGTCCCTCTCAAATCCAGCCGTTCTCACTAGTAGAGGTTGTCGAAGTTGATTGCAGGTCTGTACCAAGATACCCTTGTGTTGCAGTGTCTGACGGATTGAACATTAAAGGGTGATGGGCTGATTACATCGTCTTCAAGTCTCTTCTGCTTCTATCAACTTTTCTGTACTCGACTGAAGAAGCCTACTGTGTAGGCGAAACGTTTCGAAATAAAGATACCTAACTGTTGCATATGTGTCTTACCTAACAACCTGTCTGTATTTTATACCATTTTAATGTTCAATTTGTACACGTAACTGAGGTAAATAAAAAATATTATTTTTCATTACCTGGAATTTACCTGGAGAGGGTTTCAAGGGTCAACGCCCCCGCGGCCCGGTATAAGACCAGGCCTCATGGTGGATCAGGTTCTGATCAACCAGGCTGTTACTGCTGGCCGCAGCTGGCAGTGGTTGGTGGTTAGTGGTAGTAGATGGGGTGGTGGTGGTGGTGGTGGTGGTTGGTGGATTGGTGGTCGGTGAGTAGTTGAGTGGTGTGGAGTCGGTATTAGGTGTTAGGTAGGTGGTGAGGTGGTGGTTGGTAGCAACATCAGGCCAGCAGGCAGGCGGTAGGTAGTGGGCGGCCAACCTTGGTAGCCGGTGGCGGTGGTGGTAGGAAGTAGGCAGGCAACAGCGGCAGGCGGTAGGCAGGCGGCGTGGTGGTAGGTGGATGGTGGTAGGCGGTGGTGGTGGTGATGCATGGTGGTGGTGGATGTGGTGGTTGGTTAGGCGGCAGGCGGCGGCGAACGGCAACGGCGGCGGTGGTGGATGGTAATTGGTGGTGGTGGTAGGTGGTGGTGGTGGTGGTGGTAGGTGGTGGTGGTGGTGGCAACGGCGGCAGGTGGTGGTGGTGTGGTGGTAGTGATTGGATTGGTGTTCGTTGGTGGTTGGTAGGTAGGCGGCAACCCACAATGAGACAGAAACTCGGGAGATTAATTGATCTGTATATTTCGAACCTCTTTTGGGATCCTCTTCAGCAGATACACAAGTGAAAAGAAAAAGTGAATTTATAGGGAAGGTTACATTCTTATTTTTCTTGTGTATTTGCTGAAGAGGTTTCCAGAAGAGGGTCGAAGTAATGTTAATATGCAT
>NC_091300.1:58339612-58347112 GCF_038502225.1 Cherax quadricarinatus | reverse complement strand
TCTGGAGACAAGAGAATGGGTGCAGAGCACAATAATCTTTTTGCTTTATTAAAAGCAGTGTTACAATCTGACGTCCAATTAAAGGGAACTTTATGACTGGTAAGAGAGGTAAGAGGGGCTACAATATCTGAGAAATTCTTACAGAATCTTCTGTAAAATCCTATCATGCCTAGGAAACGTTGAAGAGATTTCCTATCATGAGGAACTGGATATTCTTTAATCGAAAGAACTTTAGCAAGTTTAGGTGCAACTTTACCACTACCTACTTCATGGCCTAGAAAAGTGACAGTGGCCTGGCCAAAGGAAGATTTAGACAAATTAACTGTTAATTGGGAATTCTTAAAGGTCTCAAACAGAGCTTTAAGTCTAAGTAGGTGTTGATCCCAAGTATCAGACACCACAACAATATCATCTAGGTATGCTGCCGTGCCTTCAAGTCCTTTAATAGCCTGATGGATGAGTTTCTGGAATGAAGAGGGGGAATTTTTCATTCCGAAGGGGGTAACTGTATACTGATAATGACCTCCTGGAATCACGAAGGCAGAGATTTCCTTCGCCTTATCTGTCAAAGGTACCTGATAGTAACCTTTAAGGAGATCTAATTTGGACACAAAAGTAGCCTTACCCACAAAGTCAATTACGTCATCCAGACGAGGAAGAGGGTAAGCATCTGTAATTGTGACCTCGTTCACTTTACGGTAGTCTGTGCACATACGAAACCCTCCATCAGCCTTCTTTACTAGGATGCACGGTGAAGCCCATGGACTAGATGACTCCTCCACTAAACCATGTTCTAACAAGAAGTCTACTTCCTGCTGAAGTAGCCTTTGCTTTTCAGGATTAGCTCTGTAGGGGGAGAGTTTAATTGGTTTAGATTTTCCCACATCTACATCATGGTAACCTAACGTACATTTTTTCGGCACATCCGAAAAAATATTAGGATATGACTGTAGAAGCTCGGTTAAATTGGTTGCTTGTATTTCAGATAATCCAGCCATTAAAGGGCTAGGATCCTTGAGGAGGACAGAATTGGAAAGTTTAGTATTAATTTCAGAGATAGAGTGCAAAGAGTCAGAGTCGTCTTCAGAGGTAGAGGACAGTCATTACTGGGACTTTATCTGGTGTATGAAAGGCCTTGATTTGATTAATGTGGTAAGTTTTTGTTTTTGAGGTCTTACCAATGGGAGCTACCACATAATTTAAATCAGATAATCTACTTACTATCTGCATAGGTCCCGTAAATCTAGCTTTCAAGGTGTGGCCAGGTATAGGTTCCTGCACCAACACCTTGTCTCCTGGATGGAAGGAGCGGAATTGTGCACTTTTGTCATACCTCTGTTTCATCTTACTTTGAGCTATCTTTAGGTTAGCCGTGGCTAACTCACGTGCCACCTGCAACCTTGAAGACGGGTTGTAGAGTGCTGAGCTTACGTCTTCTCCCATCCATCCTTCTTTGAGCACCCGAAGAGGACCTCGTACATTGTGCCCAAAGATCAGCTCAAACGGACTATACCCTGTAGACTCTTGCACCGTCTCTCGTACTGAGAATAGCAACAACGGTAGAGATTCATCCCAATCTGTCGGAAAGTGCATGCAAAAACTTCTCATCATTGTTTTTAATGTTTGGTGGAATCTTTCCAAGGCGCCTTGGGACTGAGGGTGATAGGCAGTGGATAAGTTGTGAATTATCCCTAACCTAGTTAATACTTCCCTAAATGCTTTGGCAGTGAAGTTAGTACCTTGATCACTTTGTATAGTTTTAGGAATGCCAAAACAAGAAATGAATTTTGTTAAAGCTTTGAGAATAGCTTTAGTATTGATACTACGCATAGGGATTGCTTCAGGATATCTGGTTACTTTATCCATAATTGTAAATAAATACTGATTTCCAGACTTTGACTTAGGTAGTGGACCTACACAATCTATAATTAAATCTGCAAAAGGTTCTCCATCAGCAGGTATGGGTTGGAGAGGTGCAGGTTTAATGGAATGTCCAGGTTTTCCAACTTGCTGACATTCTCGGCAACACCTAATATGATTCTTCACATCTTTCTTTAATTTTGGCCAATAAAATTCTTTTGTGATTCTATACAAGGTTTTTGTAATTCCTAAGTGACCTCCTGATGACGTATTATGAGCTATATTTAATATCTGAGGTCTATACTTGGTTGGAACCACTAACCTGTCGTATAATTGCCGGCCCTCTTTCTCCTTACCAGTCTCAGTGCATACCAAATAATCATTTTTAACTTCATACTTGACTGGATGACCCAAAGAGGATTTACCCATGGCTGCCTCAAAAGCGAATTTTAACGAAGGGTCCTTACGTTGTTCCTCCCGGAAGGACAGTCCCTCGGGCATGGAAACAGAGACATCTGGCAATCCTGCAACCTGGGAATAGGAAGGCTTGATCGGGGTCTGTTCACTTGATTTACGAGACTCCGGCCGGTGTGTCTCATAAAACAACGTGGCTATTCCGAGATCGGAGTCGTCCAAGGATAGGTCAACATTCTCCCCAGACAACCCTTGGGAAGTTGCCCGAGTTATGGCCAACACTGGAGAAGCATTAATCATTATAGGTTCAGGACACGAAGTAACAGTAGTAATGTTATTACCCAGTAATAACATGGCATTTTTCATGGGAAATCCTTTTGAGATACCTACAGTCAAGTACCCAGTGTAATATTTGCACTGTACATAAATTTTATGCAAAGGAACTGAATATATAGTTCCTCCGTAAGCTTCCAATAAAACTGAGGAATTCAAGGAAGTATTCTCTGAAAGGGGTAATATTCCTTCTCTGACAAGTGAGCAATATGCTCCAGTATCTCTAAAGGTATTTACTTTAGTTGGTTCTGAGTTTTCCTGAAGGGAAATAAGACTTTCGCAATAATAAGGGGCCATACCTTTTTCTACTTCTCTAGGGGACATGTTACTAGGGATATTAGAGATTTTCCCGATGGGTTGAGGCTTTTGGGGGCAGTTGGAACTGATGTGACCTACTTTATTGCATTTGAAGCAGACGACAGGCTTGCCCTTTACTCCCTGATGACGTTGCAAGTGGTGTCGTTCTGGCTGGTGCCTCTCTGGATATTGTTGTCGAGATGCTCCATAAGTAGTTTGCCTCTCCGCAGGGGGACCATATGTTGAGAAGCGTGGCTCACCAGGTGACTTATTTGGATGACGTAGACGCTCTCCCTCCGGCTGGCACTTCATTCTCCAATGTTGTCGATCTCTGCTCACGCCAGACTGTTGAAAAGAGAGACAGGACCGCTCGGACAAGGAGCGGTTCGTTTCGAAGGTATCAGCCAACCTGGCCGCCTCCAATGCAGTGGTTAAGTCACGATCCTGCAGAAAGACACGAACCTCTGGTCCCACAGACTCCAGCAGGTTATCAATCAGAATAAGCTGCACCAGCTCCTCAAAGTTAGAGACACCACTCGCTTTATACCAGCTGGTAAAAGCTTTGGTTTGCTGTCTCACAAAGTCCACCAGGGATTGACCAAGCTGCCGCCTGTTCAATTTGAAGGTCTTACGATATTTAGCTGGGATACATGTATATGCTCCCAACACTGTGGTCTTCACTACTTGATAATCAGAGAATTCAGCGTCAGTTAATACCGACGTAAATTCCTGTGCCTTACCCAATAATGCTGTATGAACCAACGCTGCCCAGTGCTGTTCCGGCCACCTCAAGGCTCGAGCCTGATTTTCGAAGCTTTCGAAAAATTGCTCTGGTTCGGCCTCATTGAAGCGGGGAACAAGCTGTACTGCTTTTTGTAAACTGAAATCGTTTACAGAATGCGAAAACTGCCTCCTTTCTCTTTCCCTATCAAATTCTTCCCTTGCGAATGCTCTCTGTTCCCTAGTTTGCTCAAGATTGATTTTTGCCAGCTCAAGTGCCAACGACGCTGATTCACCCTGAGACAACCCAGCTGCACTATACTGACCATTTTGCTCCGTAGGTATATCATCTTCCTCATGCGAGAACATAGTAGTTTTTGCCCTAGCTCCCGTAGAGGGAGGAGTTTGATGTGCCATCTCTTCTTCAATAAGTATGTCAGCAATAAGTGAACGCAGTTGCGCAGCTGTGAGAGTGCGTTTATAGGGAATGCCAATGGAACGAGCAATTTGCCAACAACGCTGTAGAGACAATTTAGGTAGGTTATGCAAAGTATATGCCGACACCAGGCGTCTGACTCGTCTAGGTGGCATAAGTTATTCGCTATGCACAGTACGAATACCCCAACGTAACACGTTAATTTGCAGAACACGCTTAGCTATGCACAGTACGATTGCAGAATACGCATACAAGCAAAGCCGACTGCACACAAGATTGACCGTAGCGAAGCGAGCACACTGAACAAGCTAGTAGCGAGCTGTTGAACGATCACACAATAGCAAGGCTGATCATAAGCAACTGACACGCAAAATTTGTAAAGCGAAGCGAAACAGCAAGCTACACAATGTTCCTGCTACAAGCTTCACCCTAAGCTCAACCGTTTCTCTAAGTCCAGCTCTCGGACAGGCTACCCATATTACAACCTAGGATTTCAAAGGGCCTGTTATCCCAGGTGTAATGGGAGCAAATAAACACAGCAGAAAAAGTTTAGACTTATATTATCCTTCACCAATTATAACAGCAATATGTACACTATGTACAGTGATAAATATAGTGCACTCCACGGTAAGCAAGGCAGAAATAGAAGCCACAAGATAGCAGACCGTGCTTCAACCAGCTCTAGAGTGGGAATGACAAGGGCAGACAGGAGAGCGGTATCCACATAACCTCTGAGATTGTCAATCCCACCTTCTTATTGGCTAGAACCTGGTCACTAGTTGAACGATGGGGCCCCATCATCAACTCTTAGCAACCTGGTTCGCTGGTTGGGGGAGATAGCCTGTAAATGAGGGTGTGTCCATGCGCCGAATAAAGGTTACGTACTCTTTGCATGCCACAATATATATATGTATATGTATATATATATATATATATATATATATATATATATATATATATATATATATATATATATATATATATATATATATAGTGGGGTCCACCTCTGGTGTGGATAAAAAGTCTTCAAGGAAGAATATTTGGATTTCTTCCTGAAGCCGTCTGAATATTCCACTTCCCCTACCACCCCATCTTTTAATACATATTTTTTTTACCAATAGCAATATTTTATTACATAATATGGTACAGAAGATTTAAGAGATACATTGTTGATATAAAGGTGGCATATAAGGTACATGTTGTTACGTGTGTATCACCGATTATAAGGCGAAAATCTCATCCAGCTCCTCAGAGCTGGGGCGTGTGCCCAAAATACAGCAGGCATTACCCCTTTGAACAGCCGCACTGAGCCGCTGGAACAGAAAACTAGCTGCCCTGGGATCCCTAGTTACCCTGATGAGTCTTTTTCCCAGCTCCTTAAGGAATTTAGATGCACTCTTTCCCCATGAGCCAAGGGTCTCTGAGCCTATGGGAACAAACATGTAATGATGGGCAAGTTCTCCATATATTCTGGACTTTTGGGACGCCCTGAAGCTGGCAGCTGCCCCTCCTTCCTCCCTGGTGTATTGGAGATAGGTATCAGCCAAGGTAGATGCACATGTATAGTCCCACACCACCTGCTTCCCATCTGTCCAGGCTTGAAGGGTGATACCATATGGACGCTTCTGGCTGCCATCAGATCTGCATAGTTGGGGTGGCTCCCTTACTGCTGAGCATCCAGCTGTTGTGAGGCTCCTCTTGATAATGTTATTAACCTCCTCATGTCTTGCAATCTTTCCCTCGGATTTACGGCACACAAGACCATGGTACCCCAATCGGTCTGCTGCTTCTCTGCCACAAACACCTGTGTTCGGGGAGAATAAGGGCGGCAAGTCGAAGGGCAACACTGATGCGGATGGTCTGTGGGTCGAGGCGTGTGCCACGGCTGGTTGCGAACAGCCAACAGAAAGTCCCCAGCATGAGGGGCTCTCACTGCCAGGAGGCAGGCTCTATCCTTCCCTGACACACTCTGAAGCATTGTTGAGGCTATATTTTCCACTATTGGACCATCCCAGTGCGATTGTAGTTGTTGGGGGGAGCAGGTCTGGTTTCAGAGCTCGTTAGATTATCCCAGATCACGGCTCCGTCAATGAATTTTTGGTCCTGGACTCCAATCTTGTCCGTAAGATGTTCAGGGAGAATCGCTGCTACAAGCTCTCTGGATGCAATACACGAGGACAGAAAAGCAGGTAACGCAATCTGTGATGACTTGCGGACACCAATGCCTCCTAGTCTGACTGGAAGTGAAGCTTGGTTCCACTGCCCGTCTTCGAGAGTAAGGTTAAGGGTTTTCGTAAAAATCTGCCTCAGAATACTCTCATATTCGTGCAGTATAGGGTTATCATATGAAGGTGCACATCTTAGTAAATATGTCAACCTGGGCAGACTCAAGCACTTCGTGAGAAGGTACAAGGCATCGTGGGTGTCCAGCTTGCCTATTCATTGTTCCATTCTCCTTAATTCTTCCAATTTCTTCCTGAGAATTGTGTCAATGGCATTGCTTCCCAGAGGTGCTCCTAGCAAGACACTATTTGTGGGGGCAATGACTGCTGCTCCTTTTAGTTTTGATCTCACTGCATTTATCACTTGTTGACTGACTGAGATGATTTCACATTTGGATGGATTCAGGATGAGACCCATTTCCTGTCCCCGTGTCATTACCTGTGTAAGGTCATGTAGGAGGGACTCCTTTGTACCTGCTAGTGTGCCATCATCTAGGAACCAGATGTTTAGCTCACTTGTCAGTCTGACTGTGATTTCCCTAACTGCTATACAGAAGAGAAATGATGCAAGAGGATCTCCTTGTTGGACACCCTCCGATGATGTGATTTCATGCTCTCCAAAGAGAAGCATTGATTCCTTGCTATACCCAGCTGAAACAAAAGGGAAGAGACCAGGGAAATGTTCTTGTACTGCTGCTAATACCACGTCTCTTTTCAGGAGATTGAACGCATTCTTGAAATCTAATTTTACCACTGCATTGTCCTCAGGTAGGTTGTTGATATACGCCCTTGTTGCATGAACCGCTGCTTCACTTCCTTGAGAGACCCCAAAGCCAAGCTGGTTTGGTTGAAGCCTCATGGCTGCCTGTGCACGAATACTTCGGACAGCAGCTTTGGATACAAGGCGGCGTAACGTGTTGCCTACTGCAATTGGCCGAATTCCTCCATCCTTCTTTTTAAGTGCACAAAGTGTTGCACCAAAAAAGAAAGGTCTAATTTCATCAGGAATCAGACCAGCCAAGGAATTGTTGACGAACTTTGTGATCTCTGAAAGCAGTGTCTGTGCAATTTCCCCAATAACTGGATTAAACATTTCCTTTAAATGGTGTGGCCTTATTCCAGTTTAACCCCCAGCAGAGCCAGATGGGAACGACATTATTGCTTTGTAAATGTCTGAGTCTTCCACAATCAATGGTTCCATAGCGAGGACAGAGGTGT
>NC_091300.1:58084001-58329001 GCF_038502225.1 Cherax quadricarinatus | reverse complement strand
CCAGAAACGAATATGCACAGATAAGAAGGGAGGCCCAAAGACAATATGAAAATGACATAGCAGCGAAAGCCAAATCTGACCCAAAACTGTTGTACACCCACATCAGGAGGAAAACAACAGTCAAGGACCAGGTAATCAGGCTATGGAAGGAAGGAGGAGAGTCAACAAGAAATGACCGTGAAGTATGTGAAGAACTCAACAAGAGATTCAAAGAAGTGTTCACAGAGGAGACAGAAGGGACTCCAGAAAGACGGAGAGGTGGGGCACACCACCAAGTGCTGGACACAGTGCACACCACCGAGGAAGAAGTGAAGAGGCTTCTGAGTGAGCTAGATACCTCAAAGGCAATGGGGCCAGATAACATCTCCCCATGGGTATTGAGAGAGGGAGCAGATGTGCTATGTGTACCCCTAACAACAATATTCACTACATCTATCGAAACAGGGAGATTGCCTGAGGCATGGAAGACAGCAAATGTAGTCCCAATCTTTAAAAAAGGAGACAGACATGAAGCATTAAACTACAGACCAGTGTCACTGACATGTATAGTATGCAAAATCATGGAGAAGATTATCAGAAGAGTGGTGGAACACCTAGAAAGCAACGATCTCATCAACAGCAGCCAACATGGTTTAAGGGACGGGAAATCCTGTGTCACAAACCTACTGGAGTTCTATGACATGGTGACAGCAGTAAGACAAGAGAGAGAGGGGTGGGTGGATTGCATTTTCTTGGACTGTAAGAAGGCGTTTGACACAGTTCCACACAAGAGATTGGTGCAAAAACTGGAGGACCAAGCAGGGATAACAGGGAAGGCACTACAATGGATCAGGGAATACTTGTCAGGAAGACAGCAGCGAGTCATGGTACGTGGCGAGATGTCAGAGTGGGCACCTGTGACCAGCGGGGTCCCGCAGGGGTCAGTCCTAGGACCAGTGCTGTTTCTGGTATTTGTGAACGACATGACGGAAGGAATAGACTCTGAGGTGTCCCTGTTTGCAGATGACGTGAAGTTGATGAGAAGAATTCACTCGATCGAAAACCAGGCAGAACTACAAAGGGATCTGGACAGGCTGCAGACCTGGTCCAGCAATTGGCTCCTGGAGTTCAATCCCACCAAGTGCAAAGTCATGAAGATTGGGGAAGGGCAAAGAAGACCGCAGACGGAGTACAGTCTAGGGGGCCAGAGACTACAAACCTCACTCAAGGAAAAAGATCTTGGGGTGAGTATAACACCAGGCACATCTCCTGAAGCGCACATCAACCAAATAACTGCTGCAGCATATGGGCGCCTGGCAAACCTCAGAACAGCATTCCGACATCTTAATAAGGAATCATTCAGGACCCTGTACACCGTGTACGTTAGGCCCATATTGGAGTATGCGGCACCAGTTTGGAACCCACACCTAGCCAAGCACGTGAAGAAACTAGAGAAAGTGCAAAGGTTTGCAACAAGACTAGTCCCAGAGCTAAGAGGTATGTCCTACGAGGAGAGGTTAAGGGAAATCAACCTGACGACACTGGAGGACAGGAGAGATAGGGGGGACATAATAACGACATACAAAATACTGAGAGGAATTGACAAGGTGGACAAAGACAGGATGTTCCAGAGATTGGACACAGTAACAAGGGGACACAGTTGGAAGCTGAAGACACAGATGAGTCACAGGGATGTTAGGAAGTATTTCTTCAGCCACAGAGTAGTCAGTAAGTGGAATAGTTTGGGAAGCGATGTAGTGGAGGCAGGATCCATACTTAGCTTTAAGCAGAGGTATGATAAAGCTCACGGCTCAGGGAGAGTGACCTAGTAGCGATCAGTGAAGAGGCGGGGCCAGGAGCTCGGACTCGACCCCCGCAACCTCAACTAGGTGAGTGAGTACAACAAGGTGAGTACACACACACACACCTCACTTTACTTTGAACACCTTCAAAACACTCTCATAAATCATTGAATACTCACAAAAATACCTTTGAACATTTCCAAACAACACTGAAACACTTCCAAGACAACATTTTGAATACTCCCAAATAAGATTTGACAGCTCTAATTTATCTACACTTACATATTTCATTAAATTACAACTCATAACCCAAACTCCTCCCTCATTCTCCAGATGTTTACAACAGTATCACAAAAACTAACTCAGACACTTTGAACAACACCAAAAACACCATCAATTACCTTTGAATACTTCAAAAACATCATTCGAACACCCCAAATCACCACTGAATACTCCCAGAACACCTTCATAAATACTCTTGCACATCATTTGAACACTTTCAAAAACACCTTTGAATAGTCTCAAACACCATTTGAGTACTACTAATACACCACTGAATTCAGTCAAAACACCACCAAAAATCACCATAAACTAAGATCAACATCACAGACTAACACCCATTTTCACACAAATCCTCTCAAATCACTATAACCAAGACGATCCCACTCACCTCCAACTAAGATATAACATGAGAGCAAAAAAAAACATGAACACAATCCAAACACACACAAACACTCACAACCCACAACACCCACAACAACAACCCCACTTATAACATCTGTTTTTCGGCAACACTAGTTCGACAACAACGCCCACAACCCACAACACCCACATCCCACAACACCCACAACCCACATCACCCACACCCCACAACAACAACAACCCACAACTTATAACCACTTTTCAGCATCTCTAGTTCGACAACAACACCCACAACCCACAACACCCACAACCCACAACACCCGCATCCCACAACACCCACACCCTACAATTTTTTCTAGTTTTAACTAATTTCATCAGAAAAAGTCCCAACAACAACCCACAACTTATAACCACTTTTCAGCATCTCTAGTTCGACAACAACACCCACAACCCACAACACCCACAACCCACAACACCCACACCCCACAATTTTTTCACGTTTTAACTAATTTCATCAGAAAAAGTCACAACAACAACCCACAACTTATAACCACTTTTCAGCATCTCTAGTTCGACAAAAACACCCACAACCCACAACACCCACAACCCACATCACCCACACCCCACAATTTTTTCTCGTTTTAACTAATTTCATCAGAAAAAGTCACAACAACAACCCACAACTTATAACCACTTTTCAGCATCTCTAGTTCAACAACATCACCCACAACCCACAACACCCACACCCCACAACACCCACAACCCACAACACCCCACAACACCCACAACAACAACTCACTTGTAACATCTTTTTTCGATATGTCTAGTCCGACAACATTACCCACAACCTCATCACTTACCAATTTATTCACAATTTTTCCTCTTTCGATACAAATTTTTCCCCTTCTTTTTACTGAATCTTAAATGTAATACACATTCCTCCCTACATTACTAAAATTCTAATAAAATCCTCTCCATGCCCATCTCCTTGTATCCACATAAATTGATATTATACTCACAACAACTAATCTCACTACACAACTACTGCGACATGTTTCAACACCATCCATTCTTTTCCAATATATCATAACTTTTCAATTCTATAATTTCTTTGTAAAATATTCACACATTACCTTTATTTTCAGTAAAATCCCCCCATATTTCATTAAATTTCTAATACAACCCTCTCCATACCCCTCTCCATCTCACCCACATTTCTTCACATCCACTCACCCATCTCCCAACACACCTCTTCTGAACACACACAAAAATCACATTTCACATCCACAAATGCATCTCATCACCCATCTCAAATCCACTAAAATCACTGTATCCAAGATATTCACAAAACTCTATGACCACCTAACACACACACACAAACACACACACACACACACACACACACACACACACACACACACACACACACACACACACACACACACACACACACACAATTACCTGAGAAATGGAAGACAACTAATGTAGTCCCCATATTTTTTGTACACATTCTCTTAAAACATCATCATAACGAAGATCACTAAAACTATCTATACTTTTACTAAGACCACATAACATTTTGTCTTCTCTAACTCACTCACCAATTTACATTCACACTTACACATTTCATCAACCGAAATTACATCTCAACCACCAAACTCCTTCCTCATTCTCCAGACTTTACAACATTAGCACAAAAAAAACTAACTCATACACTTATGACTTGATACATTACCATAACTAACACACTGACTAACTTTGAACCAACTGTAAACATCACCAAAACACCAATGATCATCTTCAAAAAATACTTTGCACATCATTTGAACACATTCCAAAACACCATCATACACCTCCGAATACTCCCAAAACACTACTGATTATTACCAAATCACCACTGAATACTACCAAAACACCGTCAAAATCACCAGAAACTAAGTTTAACATCACCAGCTAACATCCTTTTTATAGAAATCCCCTCAAATCACTATAACCAAGAACTCCCTCCCCATGGGAGCAAAAAAAAAGAAAAACTTGAACACAAACCTAATACGCAAACACTTAGTACATGATCACCATCAACTGAAAACATATCTTGTACACACATAAATCTAAGACAACCACCAACAAAAATCACCCATGTTCACTTACCTCAAAAATCACTAATATCACAGAAAACACTAATTTTTTATAAACATTCACTCAAAAAATCATATTTGACAATATCTAAGCGCACTCACCTCACTACCACCAACACACCATGTCACACCTCACAGGACCGGCGAGGTCACCTCCAGTGACGTCACACTCCCATCTGTGTTTACTTGGTGGTTAGTGACATCACACCCAACCCACCTTGTTTCAACCTGTTGTACCCTACATTGTCTAAGAACACTATAACCAAGACGATTACCAGATTTTATGATCCCACCACTAATATCACAGAAAACACACATTTTTATAATTATTCACACAAAAATCACGATCACCAATTCCATATCATGTTTACCATCATCTATCAACACTCATCACCAAGATCACCAAAAATCTAATATCATGCATCTCAAAACTACTATGATCACTGAAAACACTTATTTTTTAAACATTCGCACAAAAATACGACATACACAAAAATACCACGACACTTACACCTACATCTATAACATAACATGAGCACTATAACATATCACCATCACAAAAAAAAAAAAATAATACACAGACACCCACAGCTTATACATTTCAATCACAAATTTAAGACATGAGACATACACACCAAATCTAAGACATTCACCTCCAACTAAAACACACACATCTTAACTAAGACATACATGGGGAGGGAGTTCTTGGTTATAGTGATTTGAGGGGATTTCTATAAAATGGATGTTAGCTGGTGATGTTAAACTTAGTTTCTGGTGATTTTGACGGTGTTTTGGTAGTATTCAGTGGTGATTTGGTAGTAATCAGTAGTGTTTTGGGAGTATTCGGAGGTGTTTGATGGTGTTTTGGAATGTGTTCAAATGATGTGCAGAGTATATTTTGAAGATGATCAGTGGTGCTTTGGTGTTGGTGGTAGTGAGGGGGGTGTATTAGATATTGTATGGAGTTGGTGATTGTGATTTTTTGTGTGAATGTTTATGAAAATGATTTATGAGTGTTTTTCTTTGCGCTCATGTTATATAATAGTCTGAGGTGAGTGGGATCGTCTTGGTTATAGTGATTTGAGGGGATTTCTATAAAATGGGTGTTAGTCTGTTATGTTGATCTTAGTTTATGGTGATTTTGGTGGTGTTTTGACTGTATTCGGTGCTGTTTTGGTAGTATTCAGTGGTGTTTTGGGAATATTCAAAGGAGTTTGATGATGTTTTTGAATGTGTTCAAATGATGTTTTTGGAGTAATCAAAGGTAATTGATGTTGTTTTTGGTGTTGTACAAAGTAAAGTGTGGTGTGTGTGGGAGTGTTTGTGTTAGTTTAGGTAAAATGTCTCATGTCATAAGTGTATGAGTTAGTTTTTGTGATAATGTTGTAAAGTCTGGAGGCTGAGGGAGTAGTATGGTGGATGAGTTGTAATTTCAGTTAATGAAATGTGTAAGATGTAGATAAATTAGAGATGATAAATCTTATTTGGGAGTATTCAAAATGATATTTTAGAAGTGCATCAGTGTTGTTTAGAAATATTCAAAGGTGTTTATGTGAGTATTCAAATGATTTATGAGAGTGTTCGAAGTAATCTTGGGGTTGTTCTGTAGTGAGATGATAAAGGTTGTGGATGAGAGAATACTTCTTAAGAGATATTGAAAAAAGGTGGTAACAAATGATTATGAGAGTGTTTTGAAGGTGTTCAAAGTAAAGTGAGGTGTGTGTGTGTGTGTGTGTGTGTGTGTGTGTGTGTGTGTGTGTGTGTGTGTGTGTGTACTTGCCTATTTGTACTCACCTATTTGTGGTTGCAGGGGTCGATTCACAGCTCCTGGCCCCGCCTCATCGCTGATTGCTACTAGGTCCTCTCTCTCCCTGCCCCATGAGCTCTATCATACCTCGCCTTAAAACTATGTATGGTTCCTGCCTCCACTACATCACTTTCTAGGCTATTCCAAGGCCTGACTACTCTATGACTGAAGAAATACTTCCTAACATCCCTTTGATTCATCTGAGTCTTCAACTTCCAATTGTGACCTCTTGTGTCTGTGTCCCATCTCTGGAACATCCCGTCTTTGTCCACCTCGTCTATTCCGCGCAGTATTTTATATGTCGTTATCATGTTTCCCCTGACCCTCCTGTCCTCCAGTGTCGTCAGGCCGGTTTCCCTCAACCTTTCTTCATAAGACAATCCCCGTAGCTCTGAGACTAGTCTTGTTGCAAACCTTTGCACTTTCTCTAATTTCTTGACGTGCTTGACTAGGTGTGGATTCCAAACTGGTGCTGCATACTCCAGTATGGGCCTGACGTAGATGGTAGATGGTATACAGAGTCTTAAACGAATCCTTACTGAGGTATCGGAACGCTATCCGTAGGTTTGCCAGGCGCCCGTATGCTGCACCAGTTATTTGATTGATGTGCGCCTCAGGAGATATGCTCGGTGTTATACTCACCCCCAGATCTTTTTCCTTGAGTGAGGTTTGCAGTCTTTGGCCATCTAAACTATATTGTGTCTGCGGTCTTCTTTGCCCTTCCCCAATCTTCATGACTTTGCATTTGGCAGGGTTAAATTCAAGGAGCCAGTTGCTGGACCAGGCTTGTAGCCTGTCCAGGTCTCTTTGTAGTCCTGCCTGATCCTCGTCCGATTTGATTCTTCTCATTAACTTCACATCATCTGCAAACAAGGACACTTCTGAGTCTATCCCTTCCGTTATGTCGTTCACAAATACCAAGAACAGCACAGGTCCTAGGACTGACCCCTGTGGAACCCCGCTTGTCACTGGCGCCCACTCTGACACCTCGTCACGTACCATGACTCGTTGTTGCCTCCCTGTCAGGTATTCTCTGATCCATTGCAGTGCCTTTCCTGTTATGTGTGCCTGATCCTCTAGCTTTTGCAGTAACCTCTTGTGAGGAACTGTGTCGAAGGCCTTCTTGCAGTCCAAAAATATGCAGTCGATCCACCCCTCTCTCTCTTGTCTTACTTCTGTCACCTTGTCATAAAACTCTAGTAGGTTTGTGACACAGGATTTTCCTTCCCTGAAACCGTGCTGGTTGTCAATTATACACTTGTTTCTTTCCAGGTGCCCCACCACTCTCCTCCTGATGATCTTCTCCATGACCTTGCATACTATACACGTTAGTGATACAGGTCTGTAGTTTAGTGCCTCACGTCTGTCTCCCTTTTTAAAAATTGGGACTACATTTGCCATTTTCCATACCTCAGGGAGTTGCCCAGTTTCAAATGATGTGTTGAAGATCTTTGTTAATGGCTCACACAATATCTCTGCTCCCTCTTTAAGGACCCATGGAGAGATGTTGTCTGGTCCCACCGCCTTTGAGGTGTCAAGTTCGCATAGCAGCTTCTTCACCTCCTCCTTGGTTATATGTACCTCATCCAGCACTTGCTGGTGTGCCCCCCTGTTCTGATTTCTTGGAGTCCTACTGGTTTCCACTGTAAATATCTCTTTAAATCTTGTGTTGAGCTCCTGACAAACCTCTCGGTAGTTTCTTGTGAATTCCCCATCACCCTTCCTCAATCTGATTACCTGGTCCTTGACTGTTGTTTTCCTCCTGATGTGGCTGTACAACAGCTTCGGGTCAGTCTTTACTTTTGATGCTATGTCATTTTCATATTGTCTCTGAGCCTCCCTTCTTATCTGTGCATATTCATTTCTGGCTCTTCGGCTGATTTCTTTATTTTCCTGAGTTCTCTGTCTTCTGTATCTTTTCCATTCTCTAGTACACCTAGTTTTTGCCTCCCTACACCTTTGGGTGAACCAAGGACTCGTTATGTTCTTCCCATTATTTCTGTTTCCCTTGGGAACAAACCTCTTCTCTGCCTCCTTGCATTTTGTTGCTACATAGTCCATCATTTCTTGTACTGGCTTTCCTGTCAGTTCCCTCTCCCACTGAATGTCTTGAAGGAAGTTCCTCATGCCTGAGTAGTTCCCCCTTTTGTAGTTTGGTTTTTCCCAGCCTATTCCTGCTACTCTCTCCACTTGGAGCTCAATTATGTAGTCGAAGCACAGAACCACATGATCACTAGCTCCCAGGGGCCTTTCATACATGATACCCTCGATGTCCGAACTACTCATGGTGAATACAAGGTCCAACCTTGCTGGTTCATCCTCTCTTCTCTCTCTGGTAGTGTCTCTAACATGTTGATGCATGAGGTTTTCCAGTACCACATCCATCATCTTGGCTCTCCATGTTTCGGGACCCCCATGGGGCTCCAGGTTTTCCCAGTCAATCTCCTTGTGATTCAAATCACCCATAACTAGTAACTTTGCTCCCCCCATGAGTGTTCTCCTGGCCACCTCGGCCAGTGTGTCGATCATTGCTCTGTTGCTCTCATCGTATTCTTCTCTTGGCCTCCTGCAGTTCTGTGGTGGGTTGTACATTACTGCAATTATCACCTTATGTCCCTCAGATTGGATTGTTCCTACTAAGTAGTCCCTTTCGCCCGTGCCATCCATTCCTTCCATTTTCTCAAAACCCCACTGGTTTTTAATGAGCAGTGCAACTCCTCCTCCCCCTCTCCTCCCTCTGTCTTTCCTGAGGATTTGATATCCGGATGGAAAGATTGAATCTGTTATTATTCTGGTGAGTTTTGTTTCTGTGAGTGCTATTATGTCTGGGGATGTCTCTTTGATTCTTTCGTGCCACTCCTCATACTTGTTTGTTATTCCATCTGCATTTGTATACCACACCTTCAACTTCTTTTCTAAGACTGTGGTCCGGGAGGTATATTGGGGTTGGGGAAGTGGGAGACCTGGTAAGGAACTATGGGTTGTTGCTGTGGGGGTGGAGTTTGTAATGTAGTGGGTGGGGGCATTGGATGTGGCATGGGTGTTTTGATTTAGTGTGTTTGGTTGCACTGGGGTTGACCTGGTTGGGAGGCTTCTATAGGAAGTTGTGAGGGAGGCTGTATTTGATCTTCTTCCTGGGTCTGGGATCTCCTGTCTGTCTTCTCCATCCTTCTCTTTCCTCCTTTCGCCTTTGTACCATCTCTCTCAGTTTCTGCCTTTCTTCTTGTGTTCTGTCGTGGTCGAGATACACCTTCCTGTATGCCGTCATGTCCCTTAATCGTGCTTTCTCCTGCAGGATCCTGGTCCGAGTCGCTTCTGCCTTGAAGGTCACTCTCACTGGCCGGGTTCTTTTTTTTACAAACCCCCCTATTCTCCGAAAATTTTCCAGCTGGGTCATATCGTCTTCTCCTATTGCTTTCATGATGCTTTCAATTGCTTTTTTTTTCCCTTGTTTTCTTGCTTCATATGTTTCCCCTTCGACTTCCTGGAGCCCATACACAAAGACTGACCTCACCCTTTCATTCTCCCACTGTATATCCCTGTGTATCCCCTCATTTAATTTGGTTTCCTCCACTGCAGCTTTCCTTTCATCAGTTTCACTGGCTAATGTACTTGGGCTCAGTGGACTGTCATTTTCCCTTCTCGGCTTTCCTTGGGCTCTGTTGTTGTCTGTTAGGGCCTCCACATAAAGCTTAGCTCTTTCATTTGCTACAGTCTCCTCTGATAGAGCTTCTCCATGCAGTTGTGCCCCTTCTTTCCCTACAGTCCCCTTATTTGTGGCTGAGGTAGCAGTCTGTGTGTGTGTGTGTGTGTGTGTGTGTGTGTGTGTGTGTGTGTGTGTGTGTGTGTGTGTGTGTGTGTGTGTGTGTGTGTGTGTGTGTGTGTGTGTGTGTGTGTGTGTATGTGTGAGTGTGTGTGTGTGTGTGTGTGTGTGTGTTTGTGTGTGTTAGGTGGTCATAGAATTTTGTGAATATCTTGGATACAGTGATTTTAGTGGATTTGAGATGGGTGATGAGATGCATTTGTGGATGTGAAATGTGATTTTTGTGTGTGTTCAGAAGAGGTGTGTTGGGAGATGGGTGAGTGGATGAGAAGAAATGTGGGTGAGATGGAGAGGGGTATGGGGAGGGTTGTATTAGAAATTTAATGAAATATGGGGGGATTTTACTAAAAATAAAGGTAATGTGTGAATATTTTACAAAGAAATTATATTATTGAAAAGTTATGATATATTGGAAAGAATGGAGGGTGTTGAAACATGTCGCAATAGTTGGGTAGCGAGATTAGTTGTTGTGAGTATAATATCAATTAATGTGGATACAAGGAGATGGGTATGGAGAGGACTGTATTAGAATTTTAGTAATGTAGGGAGGAATGTGTATTACATTTAAGATTCAGTAAAAAGAAGGGGAAAAATTTGTATCGAAAGAGGAAAAATTGTGAATAAATTGGTAAGTGATGAGGGTTGTGGGTAATGTTGTCGGACTAGACATATCGAAAAAAGATGTTATAAGTGAGTTGTTGTTGTGGGTGTTGTGGGGTGTTGTGGGGTGTGGGTGTTGTGGGTTGTGGGTGATGTCGAACTAGAAATGCTGAAAAGTGGTTATAAGTTGTGGGTTGTTGTTGTGACTTTTTCTGATGAAATTAGTTAAAACGAGAAAAAATTGTGGGGTGTGGGTGATGTGGGTTGTGGGTGTTGTGGGTTGTGGGTGTTGTTGTCGAACTAGAGATGCTGAAAAGTGGTTATAAGTTGTGGGTTGTTGTTGTGACTTTTTCTGATGAAATTAGTTAAAACGTGAAAAAATTGTGGGGTGTGGGTGTTGTGTGATGTGGGTGTTGTGGGTTGTGGGTGTTGTGGGTTGTGGGTGTTGTGGGTTGTGGGTGTTGTGGGTTGTGGGTGTTGTTGTCGAACTAGAGATGCTGAAAAGTGGTTGTAAGTTGAGGGTTGTTGTTGTGACTTTTTCTGATGAAATTAGCTAAAACGAGAAAAAATTGTAGGGTGTGGGTGATGTGGGATGTGGGTGTTGTGGGTTGTGGGTGCTGTTGTCGAACTAGAGATGCTGAAAAGTGGTTATAAGTTGTGGGTTGTTGTTGTTGTGGGGTGTGGGTGATGTGGGTTGTGGGTGTTGTGGGATGTGGGTGTTGTGGGTTGTGGGCGTTGCTGTCGAACTAGTGTTGCCGAAAAAGAGATGTTATAAGTGGGGTTGTTGTTGTGGGTGTTGTGGGTTGTGAGTGTTTGTGTGTGTTTGGATTGTGTTCATGTTTTTTTTTGCTCTCATGTTATATCTTAGTTGGAGGTGAGTGGGATCGTCTTGGTTATAGTGATTTGAGAGGATTTGTGTGAAAATGGGTGTTAGTCTGTGATGTTGATCTTAGTTTATGGTGATTTTTGGTGGTGTTTTGACTGAATTCAGTGGTGTATTAGTAGTACTCAAATGGTGTTTGAGACTATTCAAAGGTGTTTTTGAATGTGTTCAAATGATGTGCAAGAGTATTTATGAAGGTGTTCTGGGAGTATTCAGTGGTGATTTGGGGTGTTCGAATGATGTTTTTGAAGTATTCAAAGATAATTGATGGTGTTTTTGGTGTTGTTTAAAGTGTCTGAGTTAGTTTTTGTGATACTGTTGTAAACATCTGGAGAATGAGGGAGGAGTTTGGGTTATGAGTTGTAATTTAATGAAATATGTAAGTGTAGATAAATTAGAGCTGTCAAATCTTATTTGGAAGTATTCAAAATGTTGTCTTTGGAAATGTTCAAAGGTATTTTAGTGAGCATTCAATGATTTATGCGAGTGTTTTGAAGGTGTTCAAAATAAAGTGAGGTGTGTGTGTGTGTGTGTGTGTGTGTGTGTGTGTGTGTGTGTGTGTGTGTGTGTGTGTGTGTGTGTGTGCATATTAACTTCGTAATATGTAAAATGGCGACTAGTGAATTTATCGAAAAGTGGTTGTAAGTGTTGTGGTGACTTTTTCTGATGAAATAGTTAAAACGAGAAAAATGTCTAGACTTGTGTTGTATTTTGTAAAGAAATTGTGGATTGTTGTGGGTATTAACGAAAAAAAATGTGAAATTATTTTGGGTTATCCTGGGTTAAGAGTGAAAAATATGTAGGGGGAAGTCGACAAGATTCAGCCTGTGTGTGTGGGGTCATCACGTGACGTCACTGTCATAGGGAGAAGTCGACAAGATTCAGCCTGTGTGTGTGAGGTCATCACGTGACGTCACTGACATAGGGGCAAGTCGACAAGAATCAGCCTGTATGTGTGAGGTCATCACGTGACGTCACTAACCGCCGAGTAAACACAGGTGGGGTGACGTCACACTTGTTTAGACCTGTAGTAAGAGAAAGTACCATGCCCCCATAGGAGGAGTTCATTTGAATGCTTACCCCCAGAGGGGGGAATCCAAAAAAAACTTGATCCAAGGAGATGGAGTCTTGGTATTGTTGATATCGAGAAAACTTGATCCAAGGAGATGGAGTAGAAATACTTGGACATAGAGGGTAGAAGTGGATGGTGGGGGAAATCTTTGTATTATTGATATCGAGAAAAAACTTGATCCAAGGAGATGGAGTCTTTGTATTATCGAGAAAAACTTGATCCGAGGAATTGGAGTCTTTGTATTATCGAGAAAACCTTGATCCAAGGAGATGGAGGAGGAATATTTTGGGGTGAAAGTGGGAGTTCATTTGAATGATTATCCCCAGAGGGGGGAACCCAAAAAACCTTGATCCGAGAAGATGGAGTCTTTGTATTATCGAGAAATCCTTGATCCAAGGAATTGGAGTAGGGAATTTGAGATGCAAGTGGGAGTTCATTTGAGTGCTTACCCCCAGAAGGGGGAATCCAAAAAGCTTGATCCGAGGAGATGGAGTCTTTGTATTATCGAGAAAAACTTGATCCAAGGAGATGGAGACTTGGTATTATCGAGAAAATCTTGATCTAAGGAGATGGAGGAGAAATACTTGGCATGCAAGTGGGAGTCCATTTGAATGCTTACCCCCAGAGGGGGGAACCCAAAAAAACCTTGATCCAAGGAGATGGAGTCTTTGTATTATCGAGAAAACCTTGATCCAAGGAGATGGAAGAGGAATATTTGGGGTGAAAGTGGGAGTCCATTTTGAATGCTTACCCCCAGAGGGGGGAATCCAATAAACATGATCTGAGATCATAAGAAAATGAAATTCATCAAAATAATTGGGATAGGGGTGAAAATGGGAGGGGGAACCTCAAAAATATGATCCGAGGAGAGCACAAGAAAATGAAATTCAAAAAAAATTTGAAAAAAATCGGAAAAAAAATTCGGGGAGTGGGGGCGATCCGGACGACGCTGCAGAAGGCGCAGCAGAAGGCGTGGGCGGGCGCGATGGGCAGGCGCGAGGGCGCGGCGGGCGGGTGGGTCAGCGCGAGGGCGGGGGCGGGTGGGGGTCGAGGGTGGGGGTTGGGTGGGTGGGGTCGTTTGTGGGGTGGTCTCGAGGGCGAGGTGGTCTCGAGGGCGAGGTGGTCTCGAGGGCGAGGTGGTCTCGAGGGCGAGGTGGTCTCGAGGGCGAGGTGGTCTCGAGGGCGAGGTGGTCTCGAGGGTGAGGTGGTCTCGAGGGCGAGGTCAAAATCATTAGCATATAGGTGTGAAAAGGAGTCCGCTCAGGAAAGGGAGCCACTCAGCCGCAGCCCTTTCGGGAGGAGACCGCTCAGGAAGAGACCGCTCTGTAGAAGTAGCCACTTAGCCGCCTTCAGCACTACTTATATATATATATATATATATATATATATATATATATATATATATATATATATATATATATATATATATATATATATATATATATATATATATGTGTGTGTGTGTGTGTGATGAATGGTTTGAAAAACCGACAAGTTGAAGATTGAGACACTTATGAAGCATATGGGAATCTTTATTCAAGAAACGTTTCGCCACACAGTGGCTTCATCAGTCCAATACAAAGAAGAAGGCGTAAGGAGAGGAGGAGAATGAGGTAATCAGTCCCTCAACCTGGAGTCGATGTGTTCAGTCCATCAATCTTGTAGAATGTACAGCATAGGGCCGTAGACGTGGCTCATATACTGTAGTGAGGTGACGTGAAGCAGGTGGAGGCGGGGTCATAGTGGTACCATCCACTAGTCGAAGTAGGTCTTCGTCCAAAGGTTGAACAAGTGTTGAAGAATTCTTTGTAACAAGATCCCATGATGCTGCAGTGTCTGACAGTTGTGATGAATGGTTTGAAAAACCGACAAGTTGAAGATTGAGACACTTATGCAGCATATGGGAATCTTTATTCAGGAAACGTTTCGCCACACAGTGGCTTCATCAGTCCAATACAAAGAAGAAGGCGTAAGGAGAGGAGGAGAATGAGGTAATCAGTCCCTCAACCTGGAGTCGATGTGTTCAGTCCATCAATCTTGTAGAATGTACAGCATAGGGCCGTAGACGTGGCTTATATACTGTAGTGAGGTGACGTGAAGCAGGTGGAGGCGGGGTCATAGTGGAACCATCCACTAGTCGAAGTAGGTCTTCGTACAAAGGTTGAACAAGTGTTGAAGAATTCTTTGTAACAAGATCCCATGATGCTGTCAGACACTGCAGCATCATGGGATCTTGTTACAAAGAATTCTTCAACACTTGTTCAACCTTTGGACGAAGACCTACTTCGACTAGTGGATGGTACCACTATGACCCCGCCTCCACCTGCTTCACGTCACCTCACTACAGTATATAAGCCACGTCTACGGCCCTATGCTGTACATTCTACAAGATTGATGGACTGAACACATCGACTCCAGGTTGAGGGACTGATTACCTCATTCTCCTCCTCTCCTTACGCCTTCTTCTTTGTATTGGACTGATGAAGCCACTGTGTGGCGAAACGTTTCCTGAATAAAGATTCCCATATGCTGCATAAGTGTCTCAATCTTCATATATATATATATATATATATATATATATATATATATATATATATATATATATATATATATATATATATATATTTATTATTTTTTTTTTTTTTTTATTTTTTTATTATCACACTGGCCGATTCCCACCAAGGCAGGGTGGCCCGGAAAAGAAAAACTTTCACCATCATTCACTCCATCACTGTCTTGCCAGAAGGGTGCTTTACACTACAGTTTTTAAACTGCAACATTAACACCCCTCCTTCAGAGTGCAGGCACTGTACTTCCCATCTCCAGGACTCAAGTCCGGCCTGCCGGTTTCCCTGAATCCCTTCATAAATGTTACTTTGCTCACACTCCAACAGCACGTCAAGTATTAAAAACCATTTGTCTCCATTCACTCCTATCAAACACGCTCACGCATGCCTGCTGGAAGTCCAAGCCCCTCGCACACAAAACCTCCTTTACCCCCTCCCTCCAACCCTTCCTAGGCCGACCCCTACCCCGCCTTCCTTCCACTACAGACTGATACACTCTTGAAGTTATTCTGTTTCGCTCCATTCTCTCTACATGTCCGAACCACCTCAACAACCCTTCCTCAGCCCTCTGGACAACAGTTTTGGTAATCCCGCACCTCCTCCTAACTTCCAAACTACGAATTCTCTGCATTATATTCACACCACACATTGCCCTCAGACATGACATCTCCACTGCCTCCAGCCTTCTCCTCGCTGCAACATTCATCACCCATGCTTCACACCCATATAAGAGCGTTGGTAAAACTTTACTCTCATACATTCCCCTCTTTGCCTCCAAGGACAAAGTTCTCTGTCTCCACAGACTCCTAAGTGCACCACTCACTCTTTTTCCCTCATCAATTCTATGATTCACCTCATCTTTCATAGACCCATCCGCTGACACGTCCACTCCCAAATATCTGAATACGTTCACCTCCTCCATACTCTCTCCCTCCAATCTGATATTCAATCTTTCATCACCTAATCTTTTTGTTATCCTCATAACCTTACTCTTTCCTGTATTCACCTTTAATTTTCTTCTTTTGCACACCCTACCATATTCATCCACCAATCTCTGCAGCTTCTCTTCAGAATCTCCCAAGAGTACAGTGTCATCAGCAAAGAGCAGCTGTGACAACTCCCACCCTGTGTGTGATTCTTTATCTTTTAACTCCACGCCTCTTGCCAAGACCCTCGCATTTACTTCTCTTACAACCCCATCTATAAATATATTAAACAACCACGGTGACATCACACATCCTTGTCTAAGGCCTACTTTTACTGGGAAAAAATTTCCCTCTTTTCTACATACTCTAACTTGAGCCTCACTATCCTCGTAAAAACTCTTCACTGCTTTCAGTAACCTACCTCCTACACCATACACTTGCAACATCTGCCACATTGCCCCCCTATCCACCCTGTCATACGCCTTTTCCAAATCCATAAATGCCACAAAGACCTCTTTAGCCTTATCTAAATACTGTTCACTTATATGTTTCACTGTAAACACCTGGTCCACACACCCCCTACCTTTCCTAAAGCCTCCTTGTTCATCTGCTATCCTATTCTCCGTCTTACTCTTAATTCTTTCAATTATAACTCTACCATACACTTTACCAGGTACACTCAACAGACTTATCCCCCTATAATTTTTGCACTCTCTTTTATCCCCTTTGCCTTTATACAAAGGAACTATGCATGCTCTCTGCCAATCCCTAGGTACCTTACCCTCTTCCATACATTTATTAAATAATTGCACCAACCACTCCAAAACTATATCCCCACCTGCTTTTAACATTTCTATCTTTATCCCATCAATCCCGGCTGCCTTACCCCCTTTCATTTTACCTACTGCCTCACGAACTTCCCCCACACTCACAACTGGCTCTTCCTCACTCCTACAAGATGTTATTCCTCCTTGCCCTATACACGAAATCACAGCTTCCCTATCTTCATCAACATTTAACAATTCCTCAAAATATTCCCTCCATCTTCCCAATACCTCTAACTCTCCATTTAATAACTCTCCTCTCCTATTTTTAACTGATAAATCCATTTGTTCTCTAGGCTTCCTTAACTTGTTAATCTCACTCCAAAACTTTTTCTTATTTTCAACAAAATTTGTTGATAACAGCTCACCCACTCTCTCATTTGCTCTCTTTTTACATTGCTTCACCACTCTCTTAACCTCTCTCTTTTTCTCCATATACTCTTCCCTCCTTGCATCACTTCTACTTTGTAAAAACTTCTCATATGCTAACTTTTTCTCCCTTACTACTCTCTTTACATCATCATTCCACCAATCGCTCCTCTTCCCTCCTGCACCCACTTTCCTGTAACCACAAACTTCTGCTGAACACTCTAATACTACATTTTTAAAACTACCCCATTCCTCTTCGACCCCATTGCCTATGCTCTCATTAGCCCATCTATCCTCCAATAGCTGTTTATATCTTACCCTAACTGCCTCCTCTTTTAGTTTATAAACCTTCACCTCTCTCTTCCCTGATGCTTCTATTCTCCTTGTATCCCATCTACCTTTTACTCTCAGTGTAGCTACAACTAGAAAGTGATCTGATATATCTGTGGCCCCTCTATAAACATGTACATCCTGAAGTCTACTCAACAGTCTTTTATCTACCAATACATAATCCAACAAACTACTGTCATTTCGCCCTACATCATATCGTGTATACTTATTTATCCTCTTTTTCTTAAAATATGTATTACCTATAACTAAACCCCTTTCTATACAAAGTTCAATCAAAGGGCTCCCATTATCATTTACACCTGGCACCCCAAACTTACCTACCACACCCTCTCTAAAAGTTTCTCCTACTTTAGCATTCAGGTCCCCTACCACAATTACTCTCTCACTTGGTTCAAAGGCTCCTATACATTCACTTAACATCTCCCAAAATCTCTCTCTCTCCTCTGCATTCCTCTCTTCTCCAGGTGCATACACGCTTATTATGACCCACTTCTCGCATCCAACCTTTACTTTAATCCACATAATTCTCGAATTTACACATTCATATTCTCTTTTCTCCTTCCATAACTGATCATTTAACATTACTGCTACCCCTTCCTTTGCTCTAACTCTCTCAGATACTCCAGATTTAATCCCATTTATTTCCCCCCACTGAAACTCTCCTACCCCCTTCAGCTTTGTTTCGCTTAGAGCCAGGACATCCAACTTCTTTTCATTCATAACATCAGCAATCATCTGTTTCTTGTCATCCGCACTACATCCACGCACATTTAAACAACCCAGTTTTATAAAGTTTTTCTTCTTCTCTTTTTTAGTAAATGTATACAGGAGAAGGGGTTACTAGCCCATTGCTCCCGGCATTTTAGTCGCCTCATACGTCACGCATGGCTTACTGAGGAAAGATTCTTTTCCACTTCCCCATGGACAATAGAAGAAATAAAAAAGAACAAGAGCTATTTAGAATAAGGAGAAAAACCTAGATGTATGTATATATATATATATGCATGTGCGTGTCTGTGAAGTGTGACCAAAGTGTAAGTAGGAGTAGCAAGATATCCCTGTTATCTAGCGTGTTTATGAGACATATATATATATATATATATATATATACATATATATATACATATATATATATATATATATATATATATATATATATATTTATATATATATATATATGTATATATATGCATGTATATGAGTGTGCGTGTTGGTGTAGGTGTGTGTGTGTAATTAGGTAAAATTTGCGATATTGCCTTAAACAGCATCGCTCTTCTTGCCGAATAAGGCAAGCGAAAGTTTGTGCATGCATTAATTTTGCAAAAATCATTCTCAACCTAACGAGAAAAATATGTTTCATTCTGTTTGTTTATTATTAAATTATTGTAAAGTTATCTAAAATGTATTTAGTTGGATTAAGCTAATTGAAGTTGCACTTATTACAACAGGGTTAGGTAAGTTTTCTATGTTTCTTTTGGCAAAAAAAAAAAAATAATTTTTACATTATCATAAAGAAAAAAATATATCTATAAACGTATAAGAGAAAATTTTAGAAAGGGCTTAATTTTAAATGAGTTCTTGCTATTTGGCAAGTTTTACCTATTCGGCACGATATCTATATTTAAATCGTGCTGAATGGGTAAAGCTGGTCAATTAGTAAGAACTCATTTAAAATTAAGTCCTTTGTAAAATTTTCTCTTATACATTTTAAAAATATTTTTTCATGTTTGTTAATGTAAAAATTAATAATTTTGTACAAAAAGAATCTTAGAAAACTTAATAACCTTATTATAACAAGCGTAATTTAATTTAGCCTAATCAAACTAAATATATTTTAGATAAGTTTAAAATAATTTAATAATAAACACACACAATTAAATATGTTTTCTTCGTTAGGTTCAGAATGTTTTTTGCAAAATTATTGCATACATAAATTTTCGCTTGCCTTATTCGGCAAGAAGAGCGTTGCTATTGAAGCCAAAATCGCAAGATTTACCTCCTCCCTGTTTTGTGTACTAGTCTCCACGAGCAGTATTTTATATTATTGTAACCACGAACAAGTGGTGTTTAATCAGTAATGTTAAACGCTGAGCATCATGAAATTCTCGCTCAATATGGGTTCGAATCCTCGGCTAGTTGCAGTGTTGTACTGATCCATAACAACACTAAGACTAGCCAAGGATTCGAACCCACGTTTTAGCCCAACTCACGGTGAGCGAAAATTCCATGATGCTCTAATCCACGGAATCATTCAATCCTACAAAAATCACGTACCAAGCAGAGCTAGGTGTTGTACCGTGATCCGAGGACATTCGATGGTGTGGGTGCTTCAGAGATAATTTTATCATCCTCCCCGTTTGGTGTACTAGCCTCCAAGAGCAGCATTTTGTAAGCCACAGCACCGTGTCTTCCTTTGCGGATGACACCCGAATTTGCATGACAGTGTCATCCATCAAAAATCCTGCAAGAGTCCAGCGGACATGATCCAAATCTTAAAATATGCCGCAGAAAACAACATGAAGTTTAAAGAAATCAAATTTTAATTGCTCCGCTACGGAAAAAACGAGAAAATTTAAAATGTATTGGAGTATAAAAGAAATTCCAACAACACAATATAGAAAAAACTAATGTGAAGGACCTGGGAGTGATATTGTCAAAATATCTCACTTTCAAAGACCACAACAATGTATCTAGCACTTCTGCTAGGAAAATAATAGGAAGGATAATGAGAACCTTCGAAACTACGGATGCAAAGCCCATGATGATTCTCTTCAAGGTGATTGTTCTCTCTAGACTGGAACATTGCTGTACACTAACGCCCCTTTCAGGGCAGGCGAAATTCCAGACCTGGAGAATATACAGGGAACTTTCACAGCATAAGTGCTAAAAAGCATCTAACTTATTGGGAACGGTTGAAGTCCCTTGATTTGTGCTCCCTGAAATGCAAGCGAGAAAGATACATGATAATATAAACTTGAGAAATCCTATAGGGACCAATCTCAAATGTGCGCATGAAAATCACTCTCTATGGAAGCAAAAGACTTGGCAGGAGATGCAACATCTCCCAATGAAAAGCAGGGGGGAGCCACGAGAACGCTAAACGACAACACAGTAAGTGTCAGGGGCCCAAGGCTGTTCAACTCCTTCCCAGCACACAAGGGGATGACCAATAGGCATCTGGCTTTCTTCAAGAAGGCGCTGGACAGTCACCTAAAATCAATTCATTACGAGCCTTGCTTTGGCTCATACGTCGGTTCACCTACGACCAGCAAAAACAGCCTGGTTGATCAGGCCTTGATCCACCGCGAAGCCTGGTCACGGACCAGGCCCCGGGGGAGCCGACCCCCGAAACCCTCTCCAGGTATGCTCCAGGTGTTTGTTGACTACTTAATATTAGGTGCACCCACATCTTTCCAAGAATTATAATGATTGAGTCATTAATAAATACATAAGTACTATTCATCATCTACTGTGAAAGAAATAACCAACTCTAACAGATGTAACAATCTGATATGTACGAACTTCGAATTATGGCGCCATTGTCAAATAAGGAAAGATAAGGGTGATTATCCAATTACAGTAAAATAAAGGGTAATATAACCTGTAAATGTTTATATCTTCCCGAGATGACAACATCTTGAGACAAATTAAATATCTTATCGGTCTGGAAATAAATATTTGAGATTATGTGAAATAAAGGATATATTTATGTGTGAAAAGAATGTAAAAACTGATGTTAACCCTTGAAAATCTAAGAAAATTTTCCTATCTTTAAGCATTTATGGAGTTTTGTGAGAAATAAAACAGCATAGAGTGAAGAAATATTCAATTTTATTAAAGAAATCTCTCGAAAGATGGAAAACTAATTATGATGATTTAAAAAGAAAAAAGTTAAGAATAATAAGAAAATGAATGTGAATTTGACGGAGTTGAGTATGAAATGTTGAGGATCAAAGAGAAGTCAGTGTTCATGAATCTTAGTCTTGGCTTTGTCTCTGTAAATGCTTTCTTTCTCATTGTATTGTAAAATACTCCAAACTACAGAAGATTCATTTCTTGACCTGACCTTTATCTCAACCTTACCTCTTCTCCTTTCCTATACTTTCCTTCCCTTTCATTTCTTCTGCCTAGGTGGGTTCTATCCAATGAGATTTTTCCTGAGTTATTGTCCTAGCCTCATGAACCATTATCTCTGCTGCAGAGATCCTTTTTTCTTTTTGTTGTCCTTAGACTACCTCCTCTACTATGAATACTTCTGCTTCGTTAACACTCCACTCTCTGACACGTGTCACTACCACTACTCCTTTCTTATTACCACCCCTGACACTGTTGCATTACTTATACTGCTGCTACTACTGTGTCCCTCTCGTGTATGTATATTGGCTCCCTTCCCATCGCATTTCTGTTTGTATAGTTAACGGTCCAATTTGGACCTATGTCCGGGTTATTCGTGTATTGTTCCAGTCAGAGTAACGTGCCTTTTTACTCTTTATACGGATCAGGGATTGGTGGGGGTAAGGTAATCGGGGCGTCAGGGAGAGGGGTGAGGGTCGGGTGTAAGTGTTGGCTGAGGGGTCAGGTAAGGAAATCAGATCTTGAGGGTGGATGAGGGGTTAGATGTTGGGTGAAGGGATTTTTAGTGTTGACAGAAAGTTTATTTATTATCGATGGATGAAGCACAGAGAAGCGTCTATCATGATATCTCATCAGGGGTTCAGTTGAGCATTGTTTTGGTATTAAAACTAAGTGAACAATAACTTGGTGTTGATCAGAAAAACTTTTGTTTCTCATTAGTAAAAGTTAGAACTGTTATAACAATAATGAAAAATTTTCTTTATTACTTTATGCACATGCCTTTTCATCAGGAGAGTCTTCACACTTCCGTAGCCTCTACATGAGAAGGAAAATGTGGGAGGACTTGTTCACATTTACTAGCATGCACAGTGCGACTTGTCAGGAGGAATGGAATATGTGGGGAATTCTGACCCTCACACCTGCCTTCTGTGCATGCTCGTGTGGTGCTTGATTTAATTCCTCGGACAAAGAGTCAAGTCTCTCACTTGCATCAACTTACCCCCCCCCCCCACATAAAGGATGCATAAAAAGAAAACTAGCCTTAGTCCTCATTATAGTACTCAGAAATAGAAAGGAGAGTAGCGGATGCAAATAAAAAGACAAAGGTTCTAGTACAAGAAACTAAGAAACACAGAAGTGTAGAGGGTGTTGGATACATCATTCTCATTACTCATAAATGTAATGAGAATAAGTGTGAATGGTGCAGGAGACAGGACTAATACTTACTAAGGAACTCCTAGTAACGATCACTAGTGTGGATGGTGCAGGAGAGACAATAATCTTCCAGCTGTCCAGTCCATGACTTAGTTGGCCACTCACCACCCCATGCACCTGGAACATCACACTCGTCAAATATTTTCATTCATAACGCAAACATCGTAATTAATTTTTCCTACTCAAGTTTTAATACTTCTTATTTTTTTCTGAATCAAGATTTCATTTTAGTGCAAATAATAATAATGATAAAAATAATAATAATAATAATAATAATAATAATAATAATAATAATAATAACAATAAATATTATTATTATTATTATTAAAATATATGTATTAAGATCTCGATAACTTCTTCTCATAAACTGTGCTTGAATGTAAATTTTATTTGACTATAAATATAGTAGCTAACTCATAGCCTGCCTGTTATTCCCTTCCTTCCTGGCCCTCTAGGGTAAAAAAAATAGAGAGGGATCGCAGAACTCATGACACAACTGCAAATAACCTTGGGAAGGAGCAAGCTAGTTATAAAACTAGCAAGGCAGTGCTCTAACCAGTAGACAGTGTGTACTGTGCAGTCTATAGGGTAAAGCACTGGACTGTTGGATTTTCACTGGCTTGCCGTACGTTCGAGTCTTATTAATTCCTCGTGGGGTACTATACTCACAGTGAATGAATGTGGGAGTTTGGTTGTCAGACGTTCGAGCAATGCTGGCAGCTCCTCCGGCGTAGCCTCCTGCAGTGATGCCATAGCCGTTCTTTGTTTTCCTTCTGTCCTCCGTAGGTCCTTCTTTCTGTCTTACACAGGTAAACACATAACTTGTTCTGTAATTCAGTCATTCAGTTTTATCTGATCTTCAGTTCGTCCATTTAATATTTGTTAATTTAATATTTGTCAATTTAGGCTTTTCGCTTACGTACGTTTACCTATTTTTAACCATAAATAACCAAAAACAACGAAATAAAAAAAAAAAAACAGCGGAATAGTCGAGCACAGAGATACTTGAAAACTGGAACTGCGGTGATGGAGGAGGAAGGTGTAGCGATAATGGTAGAGCAATGAATAGTGAGAATTGTTGATGTTCGAGAGAGTACGTTACGCACGATAACGCTGTTACATGGCTAAGATAACGTTGAAATCAACAGTAATATCAGGACTATCGCAAAAGAAATTTCTGAGTACAAGATATGCGAATGTTAAAACCAAACAGTTGATAAAAGATACTTCCATAGTATCTATGTTGGCTTGAAACTACAAAATCTCTAACTTTCTATATCTTAAGACGCTTTCGGAATGACAAAAGTTGTTTCTCTTAACGGTAATATATTCATTTTTATATTTTATTTAAAATAACACATTACACGGTGTACAATATGTTATACACAAGTTTATGGAAAACAATTAACATGAACAATTATAAAGGATATGAAAGCTCAACTCCATGTTCCAATCCCCACACAAAACACATGTATAAGGACCACATACTACAAGTTGCTGTATTATTCACACACCCCAACGTACCCCACCTGGATACGCAACATCGTAAAATATTCTACAAGCAAAAGACAGCCCACACCCGAACATACAGATGGCTTCATCAGTTCAGTAAAACATCCGAGTCGTGTACACGACACGATAATCCTTACATAATTCGTCGCTCAACCTCTGGGACGAGCGGACGTGAGCTGAGCCTGCCCTCTGCTGTCAGCCGGTGACAACTTGGTTTTCACAAAATGGCGCAGCAGGCAAGAAGACGGGTAAACACTGTCGGCATAGAAGTGGTGCGTGGGGCTGTGCATGCCCACTCAGCTCAAGTTTTATTACCTGCCATCATCAGGGACACATACGGCATTGCAAATGAAAGCTGTATGGTGTAGCCTTGCATGGGGCATATCGAATTTTTTGTGAAATTTCGCAATGCAAATGTATACGAAGACATAGTCGCCAGATTCCAAAATCTTTGTGTGCCAGTGAATTCTGCTGTGACGGTAAGGCTACATGATGTGTCCCGTCATTATACGTGGGTGAAGATCAGGAATATACCCTTTGAGGCTGATGAGGCAGACCTGCGTGTCGTCTTTAAGAAGTTTGGGACCGTTCATATGGCGACATTGGGGAAGTGGAAGGAAGGATCATAATCTGGGATGCCTGAGGGAAGTTTTTCCTTGAAAATGACGTTGAGGCATCCCAATCCTTCCTATGTTTACCTAGAAGACTTCAGGACTCAAGTAATGGTGACCTACGCGGGGCGACGACGTACCTGTCACTTATGCGGTGCCTATGATCACATTGCTGCGCAGTGTGTTCAACGACAGGGTACACAGGTGGATAAGCAACATAAGGAGGCATCGGAGGACAATACGACGATGAATTTGGCACGACCTAAGCTGATTTCCTTTAGCAAGGCTTGGAGTGTGGAGATCGAGGAGGCCGCCTTGAGGGAGGAAGAGTGTGTAACTCTTCTGAGAGAGTCATGCACTGCCGGGCAGGCACTAGAGACCAGAAATGTGGTGTCGCTTGGTGAGGACAGGGCCGTGGAGGCTACCATTGATTCAGTCCTCCACGACCTGTTAGGGACCCCAGGAGAGGTCTCCATTGAGGGGCTTGTGGGTGCCCTGGATACTGCTGGGGTTCCAGGTGGTGAGGGAGGATGGCATGTCAAGAGACCCAGGTTGAGGTTGGGTTGCAAATTGGCACTGCGGTGGCAGAAGTGCACGAGGATGTCTTCCAGGTGGAGGCGGGGAGAAAGGCTTGAGGGTCACGGAAGAGCGGCCGTGCTCTCGGATGTGAACGATGTGCTCACTCCAGCACAGCGTTCGGGCAAAAAGGCTTGGGTGGATGTGGCTGAGCATGAACCTGGGGGGTCCAAGGGCAAGGGGCCCATAAAAGGACATCCCAGAATAGTGATTGAAGACCAAGGGGATATAAGGGGGAAGGGGGATAAGGGTGTTGTAGTGCGTAAAGGAAAACCTCCATTGACAAATTCAAGAGTCTCTCTATAAATATTAATGGTCTGAGAAATTATAGGAAGTGTGTATGGTTTCATGAGCTTCTCATTAGGAATGGCGTAGATGTAGAGTTTGTACAAGAGCACAACCACAAGCTGGGTTGTATGTTGATGATTGAGGGGTATACTGTATATGCGGCACACTCATCGAGATTGAAAGGCGAAGTGGTTATTTTGGTGAGGGAGGCTAGCCTGTTTACTGTACATCATTGTGAGGAGGGGGGAGGGGAGGGTTATAAGATTGGATATGATGTGGGGAAGGGATAAGATGTCTTTTGTGTGTTTATGGTCTGGCACAGGGGGACAGTCGGGTGAAGAATGAGTTCGTACGCTAAGTGTTGGTGTACCACTTAAGGTCGCTTCCAGCGTTAGCTGTGGTGCGAGGGTACTGGAATTGTGTCATACGTCGTAAGGATGTGGAACCTAGGGGAGCAGGATATTATTCTGGCGTTTTGAAGGACCTGTTAACTGGGGTGGGGTTGGATGTGTAGGGGGTGGCATCGGAGGTGGAGCACACCTTTGTGAGGCAGGGGTGTGCTGCACGGCTGGACAATATATGTAACAAGGAAAGCAGTGGCATGGAGTGTAAGAGTTTTGGATGTGTTTTTTTCTGAACATAGAGGTAGATTTGGGATGGGAGGGACGACCGAATAGGTATAAGAGTTATTGGAAATTGAATGTTTGGTTGCTTCAAGATGTTGAGGGGAGGGTCCCATTTGCACAATGGTGGAAAGACTTATGGGAGGGGGTGGAAGTCAATGGGGATGTGTTGAGATGGTGGGATACGACAGTAGAGATGAGGATTAGAGAGTTCTATGTACGACAGGGACAGCACGAGAATCAGTTGGCTTATGGGCTTATTAGGTATCTTGAGGGGCAGTTAAGGGAGTGTTATGAGAGAGGAAGGGGGGATGGGAGCCCCAGTGGCAGACATAGAGGGAGAGAAGGAATGCCTAATGGAAGTGCAAAATGAGCGGTTTTATGTGGCAAGGGTTTTAGGGGGGCTGGTGGTCATGCGGGGTGATAAACTGTCGGCGTGTGTCCTGCAAGGGTAGGGGCATTGGCGCATTGCAATGGAAATGGTGGGTTTGAGGGTTCTTGAGGACATCGAGGGGTATAGGGAGGGACAAGAGTTGGTGACAACAGAGGGGATGGGAGGGTATGACTCACGAGTTTTGAGTTTTGAGACTCTCTGACCGCGGGTTCAATCCCGGCCGGGGTATGGTTTATGGGAGGGTATGTTGATGCTTGGCTTAGCACATATATGAGGAGTGTGGGTGTGAGTGAGGGGGCTTTAAGGGAGATGGGTGTGGACGGCTTTATTGGGTATGAGTAGGGGCAAGGTGCCGGAAATAGATGGGCTGTCTGCGGATTTTTACATACAGCATTGGGGAGTATTAAAAGACTTTTTTGGTGCAATTGTTTAGTATCATAAAAGAGAGGGGTGCGTTGGGACCATTGCAGGTGACAGCGCTTGTACTTTTGGTGCCAAAGGGTGACAGTCAGTGCACGGTGAGAGATTACCGAATGATATCACTCATGTGAGCAGACTACAAACTTTTTTTTCAAAAACTTTGGGAAATTGTATTAAGAAAGTCATTGGGAAGGTAATAGTGAGGGGTCAATATGGGATTCCGGGGAGATCAATGTGTGAGGGGCAATGGGGTTATTAGGAGGTTTATTGAGGGTTCGTGTGAGGGGAAATGAGGGTTACTAGCGTATGACAGTGTCGAGAGGGAGGCTCTGTGGAGAATCATGGAGCGGCAGGGGTTTGGGAAGGACATTGTAAATTGGGCACGTATTTTATATCAGGGTGCCAGGATGTGTGTACAGATTAATGGGAGGGTGGGGTTGCATGTGAAAATGGGCAGGGGATTGAGGCCGAGATGCCCGTTGTCACAAATATTATTTGCATGTTTCAGAATCTGTTTTATAGGGCAGTGGAAAGGTGCATATGGGAGGGGGTAAGGGAGGACATACGAGGTGGGAGTCCTGGTATTATAGGTTATGTTGATGACATGACTGTCCTAGTGAGTGGGAGGGAGGGACTGGAAGATCTGGAGAGAGTCATAGATGTTTTTGGGAAGGCAGCAGGTATGGCAGTGAATGTGCATAAATCAAAGCTCATGAGATTAGGTGAATGGGATATGCTGGAGGGCAGGGGTGGGGGGATGATGTGATGTGTCGTGGACCGGATGAAAATTTGTGGAGTTGTCTGTATGGGTAATGTTCAGATGGCGAGGAAGGTTAATTCAAAAGTGTGGTAGAGTACTGTGAAGATTGACAGGGTTGTGGCCGACACATCTTACACTACACCAGAGGGTCATTGTGGTCAATGTGCTTTTGTATAGCAAAATATGGCATGTGGCAGCTTTGTACCGTTTGGTGTATGGGAATGTCTGGAGATTGTTGAGCAGAGTTTTCCATTTTATCTGGGGTTCGGGATGCGATTGGTTGAGAAGGGAGGTGGTAACACTTCCGGTAGCCTTGGGAGGGCTGGAGTTAATTCACTTGGTAAGAAGGTTGAAATGTGTATATGTGAAACATGGGTTTCTAAGGGTTCGTGGGGAGGGGAGTGGAGGGTTGAAGAAGCTGCAGGAAGATATTCGAAGATAGTGGAGGGGATGGGATTTGAGAGATGGTGAGGAGTTGTTGCGTCTATTAATGATGGTCAGAGATCCGAGTAACATGCGGGTAGGGTCCATGGAGAGGAAGTTATGGCCTAGGGTGGCGGTGGCAATGGAAGGAGTGCACCCGATGTACGCATGGGAAGACATCTGGGATCGATTAAAAGGGTTACGCATCCAGCCGCGTGTGAGGGAGGTAATGTATAGGTTTCTTCAAGAAATATTGTCATCTGGGGTTGTATTATGTAATAGGCGAATAAGGGAGGGTGGGGAGTGTCAGGTTTGTGGGGTATATGACTCGGCTTTTCATGTAGTTTATTTTTGCGAAAGCCTAGGGGTTGTGAGGAAATGGTTAGGGAAAGTGATCTGGTATGTGTGGGAGAATGGGTTGTCGATTTTGAGAGTGCTCAGTTTAGATGTAGGTGGGGTAGGGGTAAAGGTTCAAAGGGCAGTGGCTTAGTGGTTGATTTCATTTTTATATCATGGGCAATGAGAGACAAAGGGGAGGAAGAACATAGGATGGCCATAGCGGCATCTTTTTACTGAACAAAGCATAGCAACAGGGAAATATATGGGGGGAGGTGGGAGAGGGATTTCTCGTAGGGCTATAGAGATTTTCTTTTTAGGGATTTATGGTCTTTATAAATTGTCTGGGGCATGAATGGGCTGGCCTTCCCTTGGGGGGGTTGTGTGTGTCGCAGAGGTCGATTGTGTGTGTGTGTGTGGAATTGTGAGTGAAAAGGGTATTGAGGTGAGTTTATTCTAATAATTGTATGTATTTGCTTCAACTTGTTTTCTAGGTGCTTTGCACTGCATAGTGTTGACGCTGTGATTCTACATGGTGTCCAGAGATATGTTGTGATATGTTTGTATTAATGTCTGTGCATTATTGTTTGTCACTGGTGATCTGAAATTCTCAGTTTTGTTATGAGAGTTAAGAGTTTAATATACGTTAGATGGTGTAAATAAAGTTCGGCAACCGTTGTGTGTTATTTATAAGTTTTTGTGGTTAGGAGTGCGCTCGGCACGATCGTTATGTGTTACTTATGTCATGTTTATATTTTATGTTGTATTGTACTGTTGTCAATAGCACTATGTTATGTCCGTATAATATATTTGGTAAAGCTGTATAGAGCTTGAATGTCATAGTTGCAGCTGTGTTATTGATTTTATCGATTGGAATTGCATTTTCTATGTGTAGAAGTTTACATGTGTTTTGTTTTTCAGACTAAGTTTATACTTTTGGCATTGTAGTTATTTTGTATGTCTTTGTGACTTTCCTATATCACCATTGTTATGTAATACCTATTGTTATGTAACTGAAGAGATTAAGACAGTTACATAAATTAATGTTTGATCATTGCTGTGATCATTGTGTGAATGATGTGGATGCATTTATAGATAGGTTTTTGTGTATGTGCCAGCTATTTCATTAATTTGTATGTGTGTCAGTGAATGGTATGTATGTATTTTGCGTGGTTGTTACGCACTCTTTTTTTGTATGAGGTTTAAAAAACTTTTTTCTGCACTTGACATGCGAATATTCGTAATCTTGTTCATATTCTGTATTGTGGTATTATTTACTTTTTATACCTCCTTGTAATTTATATTGTTTTTAAATAAAATATAAAAAAAATTGGCAGACGAGAGTCCACTCGTAATATAAACAAGATTATTCTGGGGCTCTGGTGGCCTGGGTTCGATTCCCAGTCAGAGTAGAAACATTGGGCGTGTTTCTTTCCACCTGTTGTCTATGTTCCCCATCAGTAAAATGGGTACTTGGGTGCTAGTCGACTGGTGTGGGTCGCATCCCGTGACACTGACCTAATTTGCCCGACATGCCGAGCATAACAAGGGGCTTTCTATATAGCAGTATGTCATTGTACATGTACATGTACTTGTAGTAAATAAAAGATGTATATTATAGTATTATTATTATTACACTTACGCTGTATGATCCTTGTGGATTTAGCATTTAGGTTTGATTATAACAATAATAAAGTTAAGCATAACGTGGCAGAAACATTCCTGGTGACTAATATTAAATTAGTAATCAGCAAGAAGACTACACACAAGACACAAAGACCAGTTGATGTAGAAAGTATTGTATATTTTCCAAAAATACAGTGTATTTTGTATGTAAATTGATGGAATATTGTAGATAATAAAAATTAATTTGTAAATAAAGAAGCAACGAAATGGGTGAGTGTCGCTGGGGGGGGGGGAGTTGCCATTGTTTTGAATTGACCGAGATAAACGTTAGGGAAAATCGGAAGGAATTCTCGTTCCTCTAGTGGTTATATTGAGTTTAAAACCTCTCAAATAGGAGCCGAAATTGTTGGATTTGCAGTCCTGCATAACATGAGCATTAGGCGAGTGGACAGGACACTCCAGAAACCCCATCTAAGTGATGTCTATATTTATGTTGGAATTCTGGCCAGTATTTTCTTCATAATTTTAGGCAGGGGGTTTGTGTATGATACACCAAGTAATCTCCAGACAAATTGGTGAGTGTTATGATTATAAATTCTCCTTCTGTTACATAAATGTGTATATGTAATCATTTATTAATTTTAATATACAGTCCACATATTTATATTAATGTTTTACCAGAATTTCTGGTGATGTGTATTTCATTTGAAATTAATATAGGTCCAGAGTGACTTGTGGATATGACAGTAGTAGGTATCGAAGGAGGACATTTTTTGCGACCTAGGCATCCTAAAATTCCTACTTGTATCTGTAACCTTGATAAAGAATAATTATCTTTGTTACTTTTAAAAAATTACTGGTATTTATCTAATGAGATTCATCCAAGTAAATTTAATTTTCCACAGTTGATAAGGCTGAGGAAAGAAGATGGGGAACTCACAAGAAATGATCAAGAGGGAGCGGTTATGCTGTGTGTGATGAGATGCATTTATGGATGTGAAATGTGATTTTTGTGTTTGTTCTGAGGAGGTGTGTTGGGAGATGGGTGAGTGGGTGTGAAGAAATGTGGGTGAGATGGAGAGGGGTATGGGGAGGGTTGTATTAAAAATTTAATGAAATATGTTGGGATTTTACTGAAAATAAAGGTAATGTGTGAATATTATAAAAGAAATTATAGAAGTGAAAAGTTATGATACACTGGAAAAGATTGGAGTGTGTAGAAACATGTTGCAGTAGTTGGGTAGTGAGATGATTAGTAGTTGTGAGTATAATATTAATTTATGTGGATACAAGGAGATGGGTATGGAGAGGATTTTATTAGAATTTTAGTAATATAGGGAGGAATGTGCATTACATTTTAAGATTCAATAAAAAGAAGGGGAAAAATTTGTATCGAAAGAGGAAAAATTGTGAATAAATTGGTAAGTGATGAGGGTTGTGGGTATTGTTGTCGAACTAGAGATATCGAAAAAGATGTTATAAGTGGGTTGTTGTTGTGGGTGTTGTGGGTTGCGGGGTGTTGTGGGTTGTGGGTGCTGTGGGTATTGTTGTCGAACTAGAGATACCGAAAAGATGTTATAAGTGGGTTGTTGTTGTTGTCTCAGTAGTAGTACCAGTTCCTAGTAACCAGTTACCAGTAACCAGTGTACCAGTAGATGACTCACTACCAACCGTCTCTGCGTGAATCACTGACTGTATTCATATTGCTGCTGACCATAGCAGGATTTCAATCACCCTCACCCGTAGGCACTATGAGTCAGTCCAGATAGGGAGCAGAGAGAGGCAGGTCGGCTGTTGGTGCCTTCCCATACTTCCCGTTATATATTATACGTACTACCAGCCTACGTGAGTATTCTTACTCCTTCCACGTTTCGACAACCCACATGACAAATGGTGACAGCGATGTGGGCATGGATTTAAGGGTATTTCAAGACGTTAGAAGACTGTTTGTGGGGAGCCGGCAGGTCAAAGGTGAACCGTGCCACCTCCAGCCGCTACCCTCACTCTTCTCCACCCTGTACTCCAGCCTGCAAGCCTGTTGCAGCCGTTTTTCAAGCTTCCTGGCTTAGTTCGTGTGCTAATTGCTTCAATCTCCGAGGGGTTGACCCGGATTTTGCAATTAAGCCAGTCAGTAAGCCAGACTGGGGAAGTGAATGTTAGTCAGCCTACCTCAGCCTACCATCCACCCTGTCTCCTGTCATCCACCTGCTCCTTCATGCTTTGTGCATCGTTACACGTCTTCCAGTCAACCATTCTCGTGGGTTAAGCCAGTCAGCCAACCCAGCTTCTAACCCAGCTGAGAGAGAGAAGTAAGCCACGCAAGTTCCTCTGAAGTATTGTCTCATATATGGCCAGTTGGATGCTGCTAAGAGTGATTTTCACCATTCCCTGTGGCATATTGTGGCTTAGTTAAGTCACCTTCGTGGGTAGTGAGTGGAGTGTGCTCCAGTGAGTAACAGCGAGTGTACACTCCCTTCACCCACCTGCCACACACTCTTCACTCATCTACCTGTGGCTGTTTGCACCCTTGTACTGGGTCCTAGTACTGTTTTGGCTCACATAATTGGTCAAGAGATTGTAGCTGAGCGCCAACGATAAAGCCAGTTATGTGAGTTCACCGAGAAAGCGCATTTCTTCCGACGACAGTGTGAGTGTAGGCGTCATCACCCGCAGGACAACCTTCCCCTCATCACTAGTCACTCCGTCTTCTACTCCAGACTTCAGTGATAATTTTCTAGAGACATTTTCCTGCATTTAAAGACATTTGCATGTGTGAGACATTTACAGTGAATTTCTTGTGTACTCTAAACCTTGTGTTTTCAGTGTAGACTCAGTGTTTCTTTGACTCATTATTTTTGCAATATTTTTCAGTGTTATCGCTCATCTCTTGTGTTTCATTTTTATAATTTTTATCTGTGTTTTTTTTATGCTACTCCATGTCTTTAGTAAGTATTATTGAGTAATGTACCAGTCAGTCACTCTGTATGAAGTAATTCATTCATTTTTTTTTTTGTATTCTTTCAGCATTGTATTCTCCAGTATTTGTCATCTACCAAGTTATCCGTTTATTTCTATGTGTGTCTTTTTTTCGTATGCCAGCAGTGTCTCATTCTCTGATCTTTTCGCAGACTTGTGTACCATTATTTTTGCCAGCAATTTTTGTCATATCAGTCACAGCAAGATTTTGTTGTAAGAATATACTAAAAAAAATGAATAAGTGAATATGTTGTGTGTGCCCCGCAACTTGTAAGTGTTACACTTCCAGTTTTGTTTCTTGTTTTATTTTTATTCATATTTTTCATATTTCTTTGAACAAATTCACTCTTAGTGTAATTTCAGTTTCTTTTTAACGTAAAGTGTTTTCTTTACTCTGAGTAAATTGTTTTGTCTAATTTACAATTAAGAGTTAAAGTGTTCAATCAGTTTTTCTTCATATTTTTATTTTATTATTTAACCAAAATTTTCCCAGTGTAACTTTTATTACTGCAGTGATTATTTCTACACCTTATTTTGTTGCACTTGTTCTGCAGTGAATTTTCTTTTATTGACATTATTATTCTCAGTTCATTATTGTTTGAGTCTTGTTTTTCATTTTATTATTTTTCCTCATGTTGTCTTTGCATTATATTTTAATTTTGTTTATGCATTCTTAGAAAATATTTAAATTTCCCCGTTATCTCTCTTTGCATACAATTTAATGATTTTATTTTATACTTTTTACATTGATTTAAAGTTTTATTAGTTAATTTCTTTATTAGCAAGAGTACAGACAGCTCATTTTGCATTTAATTCAGTCTCCAGTAATATTTTTACTTGTAAATGTAAATGTAATTTTTTTATCTTGTCCAGCAGTCCTTTACATTGAGTCGTCCTTCCTCTTGCAGTGTATCTTAGACATTTTTTTTATTACTTCTGCAGAATTAGTTGCATCTCTTTTATTTTAATTTTAACATTTTTTTTATCATTTTTATTATTCGTTATTTTTGCCTTTTTTGTTCTTGTGCAACTTTTTTGCCATTATGTCTTACATACCGTCAAGTGATACTTTAGTGAATGTCGACACTCAGACCTCTCAGGCTACTGCTGCTCCTGTCATCAGTCCTCACAGTTCCTTATGGACTGACAGACCTACCTAGACACTGAGATACTATAGTTTTACTCGTGATTCAATTGATGCGTTACCTTTATTCAATGGCCATGTACATAGTCTTGAAGCATGGTTTACTGCCATTCGTTCTCGTGTTAATGCTCTAGTTGAAGGTCCTCCTTTTGAAGAAAGTCTTATCAGACTTGCGAAAGAAGCTCTTCATCGGTCCCCTGCTGCTGTTCACGTTGTTGATCTCCTTGATATGCGAGACTTCAGGAATCTTACAAATGGTCACAATATGAGGAACTGATTCGTTCTTTCCTTGTACCAGTAAAAACAGCTGATCCATATGTCGTTCTTCGGGAACTTGTGAATGCTACACCCATGACTAATGAATCGTTGAGTGGATTTGCTGTTAGATTAGACAAACTTTTATCATCATTTATCAATGCTGTCCAGTCCTCAGCTTTTGTCCCTAACGAGGATAAACCATACACAGCATCGTTTGCTAAAATAGCAGCTTTTGGAGAAATCAAAGAACTAATGCCGCCTGCTTCCGTGTGTGCTTATGAGGCTAATCCTCCAACTGTGACGATGGAACCACTTACAGCCCTAAATCATGTATGTTCCTTGTGCCCCCAGGGTACTTTCCCATGTATCAAAAGTAATTTCACACCTATGCCTCAGTCTGCACCACCTTTTGTTTGCGCCACAGCGACAAATCGTGGTCGTCAACCATCTCAGCGATCACCAAGGACCAGTGTACAGAGTCATTATAAACCTCGTAGTATTCATAGTACATTCAGTAACCATAGTCAGCGGACTTGTTACAACTGTGGTTTCTGTGGCCATATTGCAATTAATTGTCCTGATAGTTACCCTAAGAGGCGTCGTACTGATGATGAGTACCAGTCAGATCTTCCCTACTGTACTTATCATAGAATACATGGACATGACACATCTGAGTGCAATGCTCTCTACAACCTTCAGTACTCTAGGTCTTTCCGTGGCCGTTCCAACCGCAGAACCCGTAGAGGAAATAGACATCGTGGTTCTCAAAATAACCAGAACCAGGCTCATTCTTCCAATTCGGGGGAATTCGAGCGCCCCAGTCAAACCGTCCCATGGTGACAGTAGGTGATAATGAGTACACCATTCCCATTCACAATTCCTTTGAAGCCTTAAGCAGTCTCGAGAATGACAATCCTGCTGATGATGTTGCTTCACATGTCTCTGATGTAGATGATTTTGGGGATGAAGTGGAACAAATCTTTGCTGATGACAATCCACACTTTTGTTTGCACATAACTTCCAATGCAACCATAGGCCATATAGTGCAAGCATCTGCTCATAATGCGCCCGTTCATTTGTTCATGGACTCTGGTGTGCAAGTCAATATTATCAGGTCTAGTTTGTTTAGAGATAAGCAGTTACGACATGTCCTTCTGGTAGAACCGACTCATGTGTCCTCCCTTAGTGGATTAGCTGGTTCTCACCTGCGTGTCCGCGGTCGGACTTCCCTAACTTTTTCTATCCAAGGTAGAGCCTTCACTGCTTCCTTCCTTGTTGTCGACCAGATTACTTTCCCTGGTGACCTTCTACTGGGATTTGCTTCCATGCGAGACTTACGCATTGTGCTCGACCCTTATCGATGGCATGCCCAAATTGATGACTTGATCGTACCATTTTGGGGTTACCAGCTTGAATCCGAGATCTGCCATACTGCCGCAGAGTACGACATTCGAATTAAGTCCTTACAAGCCAGATTGAAATACTTTTGGCCTCGTATGGCAACTGATATTTCTGAGTATGTTAAGAAATGTAGTGTCTGCATGCAACATAAAGGTAATGCTAATGGTCCTAATCCAATCCAAGTGTATCCAACCACTAGCGAACCTTGGGAAAGAGTTGCGCTAGATTTGTTAACTAATTTCCAATGTTCCCTCCAGGGCAACAAACATCTGTGTGTTATGGTAGATCATTTCACCAGATATTGTGAATTAGTTCCTATTGCAGATAAGACTGCCGAGACAGTAGCTAAAGCATTTAAAGAACGCATTATCTGCAGGCATACCACCCCTAAGTCCCTAATAACAGATAATGGAGGTGAATTCTGTAATGAGATTCTTGAAAATTTGTGTACCTTGTACAAGATCTCTAAATCCACCATTGTTCCTCATCATCCTGCCAGCAATGGGTTAGCGGAACGTACCAATAAGAAAGTACTTGATGTCTTGAGAGTCACTATCAATCCCAACAGTGAAACTTGGGATGAAGTTATACCTGATGTGCAGTGTGCTATAAATTCTGCTTACAATGTTTCTATAGGTGACACTCCACATTATGCATTGTACGGTGTAGATAAACGTTTGCCTTATGAGTTGCTATATTCTAATCCGAAACCAAATTACAACCCTGATTTCATAGCAACTCGTACCAGCTTAGCTCAAACTGTTTTTAGAAGAATCCGTGAAACACTTCATAAATCAACAGCAGAATTTACAAGAGTCACAAACACTCGAGCAAAGCCATCCAAAATCCAAGTAGGTTCGAGAGTTATGCTGACTAACTTTAACAAAACGTCTGCAATGCCTAAGCTTGATCAAAAGTTTGTTGGTCCTTATCGAGTAGTTGAACATATCACTGGTAATAAGTATAAGGTTAGAGAAATTAGTACTGGTCAGTATAAAGAATCGCATTTAGATCATATGAAGTTAGTATGTGATGATAATGATGTTCCAACCCAGACTAATGTGACAGACTCTGACAATCCTCCTGATTCTGTACTCTCTACCTCTGATACTCAGACGATCAACCTGAATGTCGTTATTCCCTACGTACATGACAGGTATTGAGAAATCCTCAAGTATCATTTGTAACTACCAATTCAGATTTGCCTCAAATACAGCATGAGTTAGCCAGTGCAACAGAGTTTGATCCTCCCAGAGATGACACCCATTCTGCATATATCAATCTCACCCTAGCAGAGTTGGGGTTAAATGTAAATAACCTGTATAGATGAATAATTACCGTATCAACTTATCAGTATTCAAAAATTTTTTTTTGTGTTCACGTTCTCTCCGAATTCTGAGAATTAACAGTCTAGATTTGAGTGCACCGAATCTGCCTTTCTGTTAAACACTTATTTCTTTGTATATATTCCTTCCTCAGAATCCGTAGATCACATGAATACAGATCGATCGATCAAATTTTTTTTTTATCACTTCTATTGTGTAATCCCAATGTTGAGTTTCATTCGATGAGTTGTGCTATATTATACCTTGTATTGCATTACAGTTTTATTACAGTTTCAATTATGTAAGCTTCCATTCCAATTTTCTACTTATGTATGTTATAATGTTCAATTGTTGTGTACTTTGACATTGTATAGAATCAGCCCAAGCCGTACATCTGCCGTCTCTAGTTTGTATTAGTTGAATGTCGGGACGACATACGTTAGCGTCGCCGAGCTCTCAGTAGTAGTACCAGTTCCTAGTAACCAGTTACCAGTAACCAGTGTACCAGTAGATGACTCACTACCAACCGTCTCTGCGTGAATCACTGACTGTATTCATATTGCTGCTGACCATAGCAGGATTTCAATCACCCTCACCCATAGGCACTATGAGTCAGTCCAGATAGGGAGCAGAGAGAGGCAGGTCGGCTGTTGGTGCCTTCCCATACTTCCCGTTATATATTATACGTACTACCAGCCTACGTTAGTATTCTTACCCCTTCCACGTTTCAAAAACCCACATGACAAAATGACAGTTGTGGGTGATGTGGGTTGTGGGTGTTGTGGGTTGTGGGTGTTGTGGGTTTTGGGTGTTGTTGTCGAACTAGAGATACAAAAAAAGATGTTATAAGTGGGTTGTTGTGGGTGATGTGGGTTGTGGGTGTTGTGGGTTGCGAGTGTTGTGGGTTGTGGGTGTTGTTGTTGAACTAGAGATGCTGAAAAGTGGTTATAAGTTGTTTGTTGTTGTGACTTTTTCTGATGAAATTAGTTAAAACGAGAAAAAAATGTGGGGTGTGGGTGATGTGGGTTGTGGGTGTTGTGGGTTGTGGGTGTTGTTGTCGAACTAGAGATACCGAAAAAGAGATGATTCTGTTGTAAGTGTTCGTGTGTGTTTGGTTTGTGTTCATGTTTTTTTGCGCTCATGTTATATCTTAGTTGGAGGAGAGTGTACTCATAGAAATTAGTAATCGTCTAGGTTATAGTGATTTGAGGGGATTTGTGTGAAAATGGGTGTTAGTCTGTGATGTTGATCTTAGTTTATGGTGATTTTGGTGGTGTTTTGAGTGTATTCAGTGGTGTTTTAGTATTCAGTGGTGTATTTGGGAGTACTCAAATGGTGTTTTGAGGTTATTCAAAGGTGTTTTTGAAGGTGTTCAAATGATGTGCAAGAGTACTTACTTATGAAGGTGTTCTGGGAGTATTCAGTGGTAATTAGGGGTGTTCGAATGATTCTGGAGTATTCAAAGGTAATTGATGTTGTTTTTTGTTGTTCAAAGTAAAGTGTTTGAGTTAGTTTTTGTGATAATGTTGTGAAGTCTGGAGACTGAGGGAGGAGTTTGGGGGGATGAGTTGTAATTTAATGAAATGTGTAAGTGCAGATAAATTAGAGATGTCAAATCTTATTTGGGAGTATTCAAAATGATATTTTGGAAGTGTTTCGGTGTTGTTTGGAAATGTTCAAAGGTGCTTTTGTGAGTTTTCAAATGATTTATGAGAGTGTTCGAAGTAATCTGGGGGTTGTTCTGTAGTGAGATGATAAAGGTTTTCGAAGAGAGAATATTTCTTAAGAGATATTGTGAAAAGTGTGTGTGTGTGTGTGTGTGTGTGTGTGTGTGTGTGCATATTAACTTCGTAATATGTAAAATTGTGACTAGTGAATTTATCGAAAAGTGGTTATAAGTTGTGAGTGTTGTGGTGACATTTTCTGATGAAATAGTTAAAACGAGAAAATTATCTAGACTTGTGTTGTATTTTGTAAAGAAATTGTGAATTGTTGTGGGTATTAACGAAAAAATGTGGAATTATTTGGGTTATCCTGGGTTAAGAGTGAAAATGTGTAATGTTTTCCCTATGTTGTATATGAAATGTGTAATACTGAGATGGTGACGACGAAGAAGATCCAGAACAAAAATGCATAGAATTTTTTCAAAAGAAAAATATGTTGATTTTAGTCAGTGATTTGTACTTTTTTTTCAATTATTTTTTTTTGTTGGATGTATATGAAATGTATTGGTTGTATAATAAATAAATGAAAATATTGTGTATTAGTGTTATCCTGCCTTTTAAGTTAATGTTCGGTCGACAAGATTCAGCCTGTTGGTCTGTGTGTGGTCATCACGTGATGTCACTGACATAGGAAGAAGTCGACAAGATTCAGCCTGTATGTGTGAGGTCATCACCTGACGTCACTGACCGCCGAGTAAACACAGGTGGGGTGACGTCACACTTGTTTAGACCTGTAGTAAGAGAAAGTACCATGTCTCATAGGAGGAGTTCATTTGAATGCTTACCCCCAGAGGGGAGAATCCAAAAACTTAATCCAAGGAGATGGAGTCTTTGTATTATTTGATATCGAGAAAAACTTGATCCAAGGAGATGGAGGAGGAATATTTGGGATGGGGGGTGAAAGTGGGAAGGAGAACCTCAAAAACCTTGATCCAAGGAGATAGAGGAGAAATACTTGATCCAAGGAGATGGAGGAGAAATACTTGGGGTGGAAGTGGGAGTCCATTTTGAATGCTTACACCCAGAGGGGGAAATCCAAAAACTTGATCCGAGGAGATGGAGTCTTTGATTTCGAGAAAAACTTGATCCGAGGAATTTGTTGAGAAATGGCATTACCAGCTAAGTTTAAATATAGGAAAACTTAACTTAGAAAGACAGTTCATCCCCTGCACAGCCGCCCCTGCAGACGAGGTCTTGAGAAGCTGTCGAAGTCATCTCTCAACGGGCTGTAAATGAGTTATAATTTGTAAGATTATAAATTACCCCTAGGGGGTGTTATATCAGCATATTTCATTCACTGATTGCTGACAAACTTATGTGTGTGGACTCAAAGGTCCGCATATCACCGGGGTTTATGATAAGTGACTAACTCACAATTTTATACTCAACTGCACAGTCAATAGTAGCACATGAGTTAGAACACTTACCTGGGTATATGTATCTGATCCGTAATTACGCCCGGATATCCGTTGAGTTGATTGAAGAATAGTGTTCTTTGAAGAATGTCGCACTACACTCTGTTGGATCGCAACACTCGTTGTTACACTGTTCATCAATAATTGTTCACACAATATCACTGAAGATGCTGATCACACTTCTCTGTGTTTATTGTGTTTTGTGAGACACTTTGTTCACACTAACGCACAGACCGTTCTTTTTTGGTTATCCTGGCATCAGTGTCACTCTCAGTAGAGTCAAAAGTAATCTGAAGACGCCACAGCACCCCACGCCGTCACTGCCCCCAGCACAAAGGAAAAGCTGACCTAGTACTTTTGCTTCCTTGCCACTTCCTCGATGAAGCAAAGCAGAATGTTTGATTCTTGCTGTCTTAAGCATAGACATCAATGTCCACTAACTTTACTATGGTAATAAAGTGGGAGCAGGATTTTCCTTGTCCTCCTAAGGTAAGAGATGTACTGTCTCTTATTAAAATACACTCTGCAACACTGGACTGCAAGGAGCAGCGGTCGCTTGACCAAGTCGCATACTCGTACTGCATCTGGGATCAATTACTCGCTGTAGCAGTAAACAAGATATTTGCCCCTTCTGAGAGGGCTGGGCCCCTCAGGGCTGAAAGGGGCTGAAGGGGCTAAAGGGGGCTGAAGGGGGCTGAAGGGGGCTGAAGGGGGCTCAAGGGGGCTGAAGGGGGCTGATACCCCCCTCCTGGAGAAAATTTCTCCACACTGGGGGGCGGCGGAGGTTTGCTGCAGGTGAACTATTCATCACTTAACATTAATTTAATTTTCTCACTCGCCACCACTGCTTGTCTTTTCTGAACAGCTTTAGTCTGTGTGGTTTCTGGAGAATCACTAATTTTGTTTTGAACACTGTGTAATTCTAACGGTACTAGTTTATTTATTGTCCACTTATTCACTACACCTTTGCTTAAAACATCAACTGTCCTGATGATTCCATTTGCATCAGGATATATGGTCACAATTTTTCCAAGTGGCCATTGGGACCTCGGACCATCATTGTCAATAATCACTATGTCACCCGATCTTAAGGACTTATGATTTTCAGGAACACCAGCTCCATAGAAGTGTTCTCTCACTGAGGTGAGATAGTCTTCTCGCCAAATTTTCTCCCAATGTTCAATCACTTTATTAAGGTGTTTGAATTTACGTTTGAGTTGCTCAGGTTCGAAATAAGTAGGATCTTCTATGATTTCTTTATCAATCATGGGAGGAACAGGTTCGAGCCTTCTGCCATTGAGTAAATGAGATGGACTTAACACTTCTAAATTGTCCAGATCATCGGTAACATAAGTTAGAGGTCTGTTGTTGACTCTATTTTCTATTTCAGTCACAACTGTACGGAATTCTTCTAAGTCTATTCTCTGACGATGAAGAGCCTTCCTTAAACAACGTTTTACAATGCCGATCATTCTTTCATAAAATCCGCCGTGACATGGAGATTTAGGAAAAATGTATCTCCAACGACAACTGCGTTGATTCAGCATCTGTTGTACTTCTGGTTGATCAAAGATCTTGCTTATATAAGCAGCACCAGCAACAAAGTTCGTTGCATTATCTGAAATCATCAGTCTGGGACATGCCCTTCTGGCTGCAAACCTTCTGAATAATTTCATAAAGGTTTCAGCAGACATGTCAGTGGCTTCTTCTAGATGTACTGCTCTAGTTGTAGCACAAGTGAACAAACAGATGTACACCTTGATGGGAACTTTGTCAACTGTTTTGGTTAAAATTATTGGTCCAGTGTAATCTACACCTGTCACCTCAAATGGAGTGACATGACAAACTCCTTCAGAAGGATATGGAGGTGGACCTGGATACTGACATACTCGCATATCGTAGTGACGACAAGTAATACAGTCCCTTATTTGTTTTTTCACACTTTGTCGACCTTGAGGTATCCAGTAGGATTGTCGTATATGACAAAGTGTGTCAGCTACCCCACCATGTAACACGTTACTGTGGGCGTTTTGCACAATCAGTTTTGTTAGCCAATGATTCTTGGGGATCAATATTGGATGTATGGCTTCTTCAGGTAGTGAAGAATTATGAATTCTTCCTCGACATCTTACAATCTTTTCTGAGTCGAGATAAAGTCCTAAAGAATTAATCATGACAGGTTTCTTTGGGGATTTATCTTGTGTTTCCAGAAATTTATATTCTGTAGAGAAAACGTCTTTCTGTATTAGTTTCACCCAGTATTTAATGGGTTCAAGACATTCATAATCAGGTTTTATTCCTTTAATGAATTTAAAGACAAGAGTTGTAACTCTTAAGAGTTTACCCAAAGATGAGTATTTAGATCCATCAATGACTATTTCTGTTGTTTATCTGGAGTTTACCTGGAGAGAGTTCCGGGGGTCAACGCCCCCGCGGCCCGGTCTGTGACCAGGCCTCCTGGTGGATCAGAGCCTGATCAACCAGGCTGGTGCTGCTGGCTGCACGCAAACCAACGTACGAGCCACAGCCCGGCTGGTCAGGAACCGACTTTAGGTGCTTGTCCAGTGCCAGCTTGAAGACTGTCAGGGGTCTGTTGGTAATCCCCCTTATGTATGCTGGGAGGCAGTTGAACAGTCTCGGGCCCCTGACACTTATTGTATGGTCTCTTAACGTGCTAGTGACACCCCTGCTTTTCATTAGGGGGATGTTGCATCGTCTGCCAAGTCTTCTGCTTTCGTAGTGAGTGATTTCCGTGCGCAAGTTCGATACTAGTCCCTCTAGGATTTTCCAGGTGTATATAATCATCTCTCCCTCCTGCGTTCCAGGGAATATAGTTTTAGGAATCTCAAGCGCTCCCAGTAATTGAGGTGTTTTATCTCTGTTATGCGCGCCGTGAAGGTTCTCTATACATTTTCTAGGTCAGCAATTTCACCTGCCTTGAAAGGTGCTGTTAGTGTGCAGCAATATTCCAGCCTAGATAGAACAAGTGACCTGAAGAGTGTCATCATGGGCTTGGCCTCCCTAGTTTTGAAGGTTCTCATTATCCATCCTGTCATTTTTCTAGCAGATGCGATTGATATAATGTTATGGTCCTTGAAGGTGAGATCCTCCGACATGATCACTCCCAGGTCTTTGACGTTGGTGTTTCGCTCTATTTTGTGGCCAGAATTTGTTTTGTACTCTGATGAAGATTTAATTTCCTCGTGTTTACCATATCTGAGTAATTGAAATTTCTCATCGTTGAACTTCATATTGTTTTCTGCAGCCCACTGAAAGATTTGGTTGATGTCCGCCTGGAGCCTTGCAGTGTCTGCAATGGAAGACACTGTCATGCAGATTCGGGTGTCATCTGCAAAAGAAGACACGGTGCTGTGGCTGACATCCTTGTCTATGTCGGATATGAGGATGAGGAACAAGATGGGAGCGAGTACTGTGCCTTGTGGAACAGAGCTTTTCACCGTAGCTGCCTCGGACTTTACTCTGTTGACGACTACTCTCTGTGTTCTGTTAGTGAGGAAATTATAGATCCATCGAAAGACTTTTCGTGTTATTCCTTTAGCACGCATTTTGTGCTCTATTACGCCATGGTCACACTTGTCGAAGGCTTTTGCAAAGTCTGTATATATTACATCTGCATTCTTTTTGTCTTCTAGTGCATTTAGGACCTTGTCGTAGTGATCCAATAGTTGAGACAGACAGGAGCGACCTGTTCTAAACCCATGTTGCCCTGGGTTGTGTAACTGATGGGTTTTTAGATGGGTGGTGATCTTGCTTCTTAGGACCCTTTCAAAGATTTTTATGATATGGGATGTTAGTGCTATTGGTCTGTAGTTCTTTGCTGTTGCTTTACTGCCCCCTTTGTGGAGTGGGGCTATGTCTGTTGGTTTTAGTAACTGTGGGACGACCCCCATATCCATGCTACCTCTCCATAGGATGGAAAAGGCTCGTGATAGGGGCTTCTTGCAGTTCTTGATGAACACGGAGTTCCATGAGTCTGGCCCTGGGGCAGAGTGCATGGGCATGTCATTTATCGCCTGTTCGAAGTCATTTGGCGTCAGGATAACATCGGATAGGCTTGTGTTAACCAAATTTTGTGGCTCTCTCATAAAAAATTCATTTTGATCTTCGACTCTCAGTCTGGTTAGCGGCTTGCTAAAAACTGAGTCATATTGGGACTTGAGTAGCTCACTCATTTCCTTGCTGTCATCTGTGAAGGACCCATCTTGTTTAAGTAGGGACCCAATACTGGACGTTGTTCTCGACTTTGATTTGGCATAGGAGAAGAAATACTTTGGGTTTCTTTCGATTTCATTTATGGCTTTTAGTTCTTCTCACGATTCCTGACTCCTATAAGATTCCTTTAGCTTAAGTTCGATGGTTGCTATTTCTCTGACCAGTGTCTCCCTACGCATTTCAGATATATTGACCTCTTTTAGCCGCTCTGTTATTCTTTTCCGTCGCCTGTAAAGGGAGCGCCTGTCTCTTTGTATTTTACATCTACTCCTCCTTTTTCTTAGAGGAATAAGCCTTGTGCATACATCGAGTGCCACCAAGTTAATCTATTCTAGGCATAAGTTGGGGTCTGTGTTGCTTAGTATATCTTCCCAGCTTATATCGGTTAGGACTTGGTTTACTTGGTCCCACTTTATGTTTTTGTTATTGAAGTTGAATTTGGTGAATGCTCCCTCGTGACTAGTCTCATTATGTCGGTCTGGGGCTCCACGCATACATGTCTGAACCTCAATTATGTTGTGATCTGAGTATATTGTTTTTGATATGGTGACATTTCTTATCAGATCATCATTGTTAGAGAAGATGAGGTCTAGTGTATTCTCCAGTCCAGTAGGCTCTATTATTTGCTGGTTTAAATTGAATTTTGTGCATAGATTTAAAAGCTCATGTGTCTGCAGTTTTTACACAACTTATTTCTGTGTTCAAGCAGACTGTTTCTTCTGGCATAATGTGAGCTTTTTGCTGAGGCCAGTTATTTTCATTATTGAGCCAGTTCGGTCCGTGGAGCCATAATTTATTATCCACATCATTATTATAATCAAGGGGGGAAGCGCTAAACCCAGAGGATTATACAGCGCCTGGGAGGGGGATGTGGAAGGCATTCAGGCTTAATTCGGGGAACTGGAGCACAGATCCAATTCCCTAAATCAAGACCCCCTCACCAACATCAAGGAACCTTCCTTGAGGGGTTATTATCCACAAATTTCTTGAGTGGGACATCACGTGACATGTCAGCTGGATTCTCTTGGGTAGAGACGTGGAGAAAGAGATATTCTCTCTGCATCTCTTTTATTTCTGCTACTCTGTTCTGTACATAGACCAACTTACTCTTATTATTTCTTAACCACTGGAGAACTGCTTCACTATCACTCCAGATCACGGTTTTTTCAATAGTGAGATGATCAAGTACTTTGTTGAGATAGACAGCTAATTTTGTACCTACAGAGAGTGCTGTCAGTTCCAATTGTGGTACTGTTCTGACCTTCAAGGGTGCTACCCAGGCCTTTGAAGTAATTAGTGTACTTCCTTCAGCATTACTCATGTAAGCTACAGCGCCATAACCTCTGGTTGACGCATCACAGAACACATGTAATGTGTACTTGTTTCCCTCTTGACCTATTTGTCTGGGAAATTTAATTTGATGATGTTGTTTAAACCCCTTGGATATTTCATCCCATGCTTGGCTCATTTCTAGAGGCAAGTTCTCATCCCATCCAATTTTGAGCTTCCATGCATTTTGCATAAGTATTTTACCCTTTATGGTAATTGGTGAGACGAGTCCTAGAGGATCAAAACATTGTGATACCTCTGACAGTAAACTACGTTTAGTGAGTGTACTGCATGATTTATTATTTATCTTTTTTGAGACTAAAAGTATCTTCCTGTGTGTTCCAATTAAGTCGCAGCATATTGTTGCAATCAGGAATTTCAGTTTCAGGGAAATCTTCTTTGATAAGTTCCCTTAATTGCTTTGAATTTGTATTCCACATCCTTAGAGGCATATTTGCTTCTTTCATTTCCTTGTTAGCTTTTCTGTATAAGGATTTCAAATCCTCCTCTTTATATACAGTACCTTGAAGATTGTCCACATAGAAACTTTTCTTTAAGATTTCTTTGAAGGGACTTTCAGATTTCTTCAAATGTGCATTTAGAGTATCTTCTAGTAAGAATGGAGAGGATGTTGCCCCAAATAATACTGATTTGAAACGATAAGTTTTCACAGGACTTCGAGGATCATGTGGATTTTCGGGCCACAAGAATCGAGTATAATCTCTATCTATTTCTTGTAGTCCTACTCTTACGAAAGCTTTGGAAATATCAGCCGTGTAGGCATATGGGTTTGTGCGAAATTTCATAAGCACGTCTCCAAGCTTCTCAGTTAGTGAGGGTCCGGTCATCAGACAGTCAGTAGCTCTGGATTCTTCCTGAGTTCATGTATTTGTGCTTTCATTTGTCCGACAGCCATGCGATAATTGCTAGGCAGATGTGGTGGATTTAATTTCCATGGTAACCTAACCCAATATTGTCCATCTTCATATTTGACAGTGTCCAAATATTGGTTATAAGTCTGAGGCTCTTGTGGGCTTGGTTTATTTACATTAATACCTATCGCATCTAAATCCAACAACTTATCAACTGGTTCATTCATTTCTTCCAGTAATGATAATTTTTGCTGTGGTACATGATCAGCGGTTATTCTCGTAACTAGTACATTTTCCACTGAATCAATATCAGCTTCTTTCCCACTTTGAGAGGGAATGGGACCACATATCATGTGGCCTCCTGCTGTTTTCAGCAAGTGAACATCATGTTTACTTACTATATTTTGATTAAATCTATTGGACTAATAGTGTCCGTCTGTATGTCAGGACAGGCTAACTTGACCTTAGCTGCTTTCAGTGCTGCAACTGTTTCTTTTAATCTCTGGATCTGCACAGACTTAGGCAAATCATCTACTACCACAGCTTCTACTGTCTTTTTCCTGTTTCCTAGACCAACAGTGATTCTGGCTAGGTCATATGTCTGTTTACCAGAATTGTGGAAAAAACCAGCTATATCTAACTGTATTTTGGCATAGGGTTGTTTATTCAGTTTCTGCAACACTGTTCTTCTTATGAAGGACAACTTATCCTGTACAATACCACTGATAAACCAATCACATTGCCTTAGGTCATATTTAGCATTTAGAGATCTGAGACTATTGTCTAATGTGATTCTAAATGCCTGTAAGTCTGAAAAACAATGTTTGGGTGGCTTCAAGCTTGATATTAAGACTGCATGTCTAACTCTGGCCTTGTCAGCATCGAAGTAATTGTCTGCTAAGACACGTAAGGCTATTTGATAATTGCCTTTAACCACCGGAAATGACTTAATCAGTTCATAGGGTTCTCCCTTCACAACACATTTAAGGTAATTGAACTTAGCAATCTCATCTATGCCAATTCGTGAATTTACTATGGATTGAAAACCACTAATGAATTCTTCATAATTATGACCTTGGAAAATAGATAATGACAATGTAGGTAAGCTTGGTAATGGGACACTTGTTGTTACAGGTGTAACAGGAGTTTGACCACTAGTTACAGTAGATCTCTGTGACAGAGTTTTGCGGCAGATAGCCTGTACTCCTGTCCACCTTAATTGTTGATTACTAAAAGTATTCAAAACATTTTTAATTTCATCCTCAGATGGATCTGATTCAAGAAATTTATTTTCATAATGTGTATAGTCTGAATTAATTATTTCCAGACGTCGTGTAAGTAATTTAAATTTGACCTCAAGATCATCAAAATCTATGTTTGTATCTTGAGTTAATCCTATACAGACTGAAATTAGATTTTCTAATTGTGTAATCTTAGTCTGTAAAGACTGAAACTGAGTTTTCAAACAAGCCATTTTAATGGTATACTGAAAATTCCAGCACCACACTTAGGGTGTTTAAAAAACACTGTACTGCTATAAACAGCTGAGTTTTGTTGTGCTTAAGTCAGCAATAATCAGTCAGACACTACTGACCTACTAAGCTTAACCTCAGGGTCAATGACCATTAAGGTACACAGTACATGTGGCTGGTGTTTATGGCTTGAGTTTGCTGTGTCAGCCTGACCACGATGATTGATCGTAAATAACGTTATACACTTCATTCACTATACACTATAAATGTCACTGTATAACTGTACATCACACATGAATATTACTTACACATATGTAAATTTCACTGTTAATATGTATTTGAAAGCTTACACTATATATATAAGTTCCTTTAATATAACAGTTATATCTATAAGAAACAAACTTTAACACAATCTTGTCTCTTAATTTCTGTCTATAAACATTATAAACACTATGTGTATATACACTCAGAAAAACTGAACATCAGTTGGGTTGTTGTTGTCTTGGTCAGCGATTTTCGAGATTGGAGCAGTGGATGCAAGGTGCCATCCCCCGTTTTCTTGTTGGGTGAGCCACTCAGCTCCCGTTTTCTTTGGGTGAACGCTGGGTGAGCGCCCGTTTTCTTTTGGCTGCCCATTCTCTGTGATTGAGTCTGGAGGGACTCATATATACTGATTTATATTGTAAAACACTAGTTTTACAGCTTTTTTCAAAGGACCTTGGCTTGTAGGTTATTTGTACACTGTAGTACAACGTATTTGGACCACAGTGTGGCCTTTATCCGGTTCGAAGGACCAAAATGTTGAGAAATGGCAATACCAGCTAAGTTTAAATATAGGGAAACTTAACTTAGCTCATCGCCTGCACAGCCGCCCCTGCAGACGAGGTCTTGAGAAACTGTCAAAGTCATCTCTCAATGGGCTGTAAATGAGTTATAATTTGTAAGATTATAAATTACCCCTAGGGGGTGTTATGTCAGCATATTTCATTCACTGATTGCTGACAAACTTACGTGTGTGGACTCAAAGGTCCGCATATCACCGGGGTTTATAAGTGACTAACTCACAATTTTATACTCAACTGCGCAGTTAATAGTAGCACATCACGAGTTAGAACACTTACCTGGGTATATGTATTTGACCCGTAATTACGCCCGGATATCCGTTGAGTTGATTGAAGAATAGTGTTCTTTGAAGAATATCGCACTACACTTTGGTGGATCGCAACACTCGTTGTTACACTGTTCATCAATAATTGTTCATACAATATCACTGAAGAAGCTGATCACACTTCTCTGTAAGTGTTTATTGTGTTTTGTGAGACACTTTGTTCATACTAACACACAGATCGTTCTTTGTTGGTTATCCTGGCTTCAGTGTCACTCTCAGTAGAGTCAAAAGTAATCTTTGTAGATGAATGGTTCAGAGAACCGACATGTTGATAAATTAGACACATGTGCAACTCTTGGGTATCTTTATTGAGGAAACGTTTCGCCACACAGTGGCTTCATCAGTCCATACGTAGGAGAAACTTGAAGAACAGGAGGAGAATGAGGTAATCAGTCCCTCAACCTTGAGTCGATGTGCTCAGTCCATCAATCTTGAATAGAATACGGCATATCAGCGGAGAAGCAGCTTATAAACCGTATGGCAGGAGAGGTGCAGCAGTCATAGGTCGTGTCACATTTGTTCAATGTGGAAGTAGGTCGTGCCCAAGCGAAGAATTCCTAAGTATTAAGATCCCAAGAGGTTGCAGTGTCTGACAGATTTGTAGATGAATGGTTCAGAGAACCGACATGTTGATAAATTAGACACATGTGCAACTCTTGGGTATCTTTATTGAGGAAACGTTTCGCCACACAGTGGCTTCATCAGTCCATACGTAGGAGAAACTTGAAGAACAGGAGGAGAATGAGGTAATCAGTCCCTCAACATTGAGTCGATGTGTTCAGTCCATCAATCTTGAATAGAATACGGCATATCAGCGGAGAAGCAGCTTATAAACCGTATGGCAGGAGAGGTGCAGCAGTCATAGGTCGTGTCACATTTGTTCAATGTGGAAGTAGGTCGTGCCCAAGAATTAGGCAAGCGAAGAATTCCTAAGTATTAAGATCCCAAGAGGTTGCAGTGTCTGACAGATTTGTAGATGAATGGTTCAGAGAACCGACATGTTGATAAATTAGACACATGTGCAACTCTTGGGTATCTTTATTGAGGAAACGTTTCGCCACACAGTGGCTTCATCAGTCCATACGTAAGAGAAACTTGAAGAACAGGAGGAGAATGAGGTAATCAGTCCCTCAACCTTGAGTCGATGTGTTCGGTCCATCAATCTTGAATAGAATACGGCATATCAGCGGAGAAGCAGCTTATAAACCAGAGTTAGACATGCAGTCTTAATATCAAGTTTGAAGCCACCCAAACATTGTTTTTCAGACTTACAGGCATTTAGAATCACATTAAACAATAGTCTCAGATCTCTAGATGCTAAATATGACCTAAGGCAATGTGATTGGTTTATCAGTGGTATTGTACAAGATAAGTTGTCACCACAAACTATTGAACGATTAAATATTATGTTCAATAAACGCTATTTCACTTGTGAGGAAATTAGCAATGGTTTACAAACAATAGTTTCATGCATGCAAGCAACGAGACAAGATGAAAAATCCACAAATCCAGTGGATAATAAACCTTCAACTCAGTATAAAAAGAGTATACCTACTCCCACTAAACCACAGAATGGGAAATCCCATATAGGCATTTATCAAGCTGTGAATACAACAGACAGTAAAACTGTCACACATAAACGTACTCCAAAATGTGTACTTTGTGAACGAACACATTGGACACAGTATTGTATTCAATACACATCAGTGGAGGCACGTAAACAACGTGTTCATCAGCTGAAAACGTGCATCAAGTGTTTAGGTGAACACAAGGGAGGAAAATGCTCACTGAAGAAGTATTTTAAATGCAAGGGTATGCATCATACAGCATTATGCCCAAATACTTTTGCTGAACAGCAGCAGACTTCCACAGAATTAGGAAGTCAACAAGCAACAGCATTAAATGTGAGAGATAAGTTTAAAGCAACTGCTCTCCCGATAGCTCGAGTTGAGTTATCTAATAAATTACACAAAACCAATGTGCTAACACTATTTGATCAAGGCTCACAAAGGTGCTTCATAAGAAGAACAGTGCTGCAGAAACTGAATAAACAACCCTATGCCAAAATACAGTTAGATATAGCTGGTTTTTTCCACAATTCTGGTAAACAGACATATGACCTAGCCAGAATCACTGTTGGTCTAGGAAACAGGAAAAAGACAGTAGAAGCTGTGGTAGTAGATGATTTGCCTAAGTCTGTGCAGATCCAGGGATTAAAAGAAACAGTTGCAGCACTGAAAGCAGCTAAGGTCAAGTTAGCCTGTCCTGACATACAGACGGACACTATTAGTCCAATTGATTTAATCATTGGAAGTGATTATTAACACTGTTTTGTGCAAAATATAGTAAGTAAACATGATGTTCACTTGCTGAAAACAGCAGGAGGCCACATGATATGTGGTCCCATTCCCTCTCAAAGTGGGAAAGAAGCTGATATTGATTCAGTGGAAAATGTACTAGTTACGAGAATAACCGCTGATCATGTACCACAGCAAAAATTATTATTACTGGAAGAAATGAATGAACCAGTTGATAAGTTGTGGGATTTAGATGCGATAGGTACTGATGTAAATAAACCAAGCCCACAAGAGTCTCAGACTTATAACCAATATTTGGACACTGTCAAATATAAAGATGGACAGTATTGGGTTAGGTTACCATGGAAATTAAATCCACCACATCTGCCTAGCAATTCTCGCATTGCTTTCGGACAGATGAAAGCACAAATACATGAGCTCAGGAAGAATCCAGAGCTACTGACTGTCTATGATAATATCATACAAGAACAGTTGGACAATAAATTCATTGAGGAAATAGTCGAAGACAAGTTGAAGACAGAAGCTCATTATCTCCCGCACCATGGAGTAAGAAAAGATTCTGAAACCACTCCACTACGTGTTGTATATAATTTCAGTGCACGTGCAAATAAAGATGTAGCAAGTCTTAATGATTGTCTGATGACCGGACCCTCACTAACTGAGAAGCTTGGAGACGTGCTTATGAAATTTCGCACAAACCCATATGCCTACACGGCTGAAATTTCCAAGGCTTTCTTAAGAGTAGGACTACAAGAAATAGATAGAGATTATACTCGATTCTTGTGGCCTGAAAATCCACATGATCCTCAAAGTCCTGTGAAAACTTATCGCTTCAAATCAGTATTATTTGGTGCAACATCCTCTCCATTCTTACTAGAAGCTACTCTAAATACACACTTGGAGAAATCTGAAAGTCCCTTCAAAGAAATCTTAAAGAAAAGTTTCTATGTGGACAATCTTCAAGGTACTGTGAATGAAGAGGAGGATTTGAAATCCTTATACAGAGAAGCTAACAAGGAGATGAAATAAGCAAATATGCCTCTAAGGATGTGGAATACACATTCAAAGCAATTAAGGGAACTTATCAAAGAAGATTTCCCTGAAACTGAAATTCCTGATTGCAACAATATGCTGGGACTTAATTGGAACACACAGGAAGATACTTTGAGTCTCAAAAAGATAAACAATAAATCATGCAGTACACTCACTAAACGTAGTTTACTGTCAGAGGTATCTCAATGTTTTGATCCTCTAGGACTCGTCTCACCAATTACCATAAAGGGTAAAATGCTTAGGCAAGATGCATGGAAGCTCAAAATTGGATGGGATGAGAACTTGCCTCTAGAAATGAGCCAAGCATGGGATGAAATATCCAAGGGGTTTAAACAACTTCATAAAATTAAACTTCCCAGACAAATAGATCAAGAGGGAAACAAGTACACATTACATGTGTTCTGTGATGCGTCAACCAGAGGTTATGGCGCTGTAGCTTACATGAGTAATGCTGAAGGAAGTACACTAATTACTTCAAAGGCCTGGGTAGCACCCTTGAAGGTCAGAACAGTACCACAATTGGAACTGACAGCACTATGTAGGTACAAAATTAGCTGTCTATCTCAACAAAGTACTTGATCATCTCACTATTGAAAAAATCGTGATCTGGAGTGATAATGAGGCAGTTCTCCAGTGGTTAAGAAATAATAAGAGTAAGCTGGTCTATGTACAGAACAGAGTAGCAGAAATAAAAGAGATGGAGAGAGATTATCTCTTTCTTCACGTCTCTACCCAAGAGAATCCAGCTGACATGTTGTCACGTGGTGCCCCACTCAAGAAATTTGTGGATAATAAATTATGGCTCCACGGACCGAACTGGCTCTCTAATGAAAATAACTGGCCTCGGCAAAAAGCTCACATTATGCCAGAAGAAACAGTCTGCTTGAACACAGCAGAAATAAGTTGTGTATTTACTGCAGACACAACAGAAATAGTCATTGATGGATCTAAATACTCATCTTTGGGTAAACTCTTAAGAGTTACAGCTCTTGTCCATAAATTCATTAAAGGAATAAAACCTGATTATGAATATCTTGAACCCATTAAATACTGGGTGAAACTAATACAGAAAGATGTTTTCTCTACAGAATATAAATTTCTAGAAACACAAGATAAATCCCCAAAGAAACCTGTCATGATTAATTCTTTAGGACTTTATCTCGACTCAGAAAAGATTATAAGATGTCAAGGAAGAATTCATAATTCTTCACTACCGAAAGAAGCCATACATCCAATATTGATTCCCAAGAATCATTGGCTAACAAAACTGATTGTGCAAAACGCCCACAGTAACGTGTAACATGGTGGGGTAGCTGACACACTTTGTCATATACGACAATCCTACTGGATACCTCAAGGTCGACAAAGTGTGAAAAAGCAAATAAAGGACTGTATTACTTGTCGTCACTATGATATGCGAGTATGTCAGTATCCAGGTCCACCTCCATATCCCTCTGAAAGAGTTTGTCATATCACTCCATTTGAGGTGACAGGTGTAGATTACACTGGACCAATAATTTTAACCAAAACAGTTGACGAAGTTCCTATCAAGGTGTACATCTGTTTGTTCACTTGTGCTACGACTAGAGCAGTACATCTAGAAGTAGCCACTGACATGTCTGCTGAAACCTTTATCAAATTATTCAGAAGGTTTGCAGCCAGAAGGGCATGTCCCAGACTGATGATTTCAGATAATGCAACGAATTTTGTTGCTGGTGCTGCTTATATAAGCAAGATCTTTGATCAACCAGAAGTACAACAGATGCTGAATCAACGCAGTTGTCGTTGGAGATACAATTTTCCTAAATCTCCATGGCACGGCGGATTTTATGAAAGAATGATCGGCATTGTAAAACGTTGTTTAAGGAAGACTCTTCATCGTCAAAGAATCGACTTAGAAGAATTCCGTACAGTTGTGACTGAAATAGAAAATAGAGTCAACAACAAACCTCTAACTTATGTTACCGATGATCTAGACAATTTAGAAGTGTTAAGTCCATCTCATTTACTCCATGGCAGAAGGCTCGAACCTGTTCCTCCCATGAATGATAAAGAAATCATAGAGGATCCTTCTTTTCTCGAACCTGAGCAACTCAGACGTAAATTCAAACACCTTAATAAAGTGATTGAACGTTGGGAGAAAATTTGGCGAGAAGACTATCTCACCTCATTGAGAGAACACTTCTATGGAGCTGGTGTTCCTGAAAATCATAAGTCCTTAAGATCTGGTGACATAGTGATTATTGACAATGATGGTCCGAGGTCCCAATGGCCACTTGGAAAAATTGTGACCATATCCTGATGCAAATGGAATCATCAGGACAGTTGATGTTTTGAGCAAAGGTGTAGTGAATAAGCGGACAATAAATAAACTAGTATCGTTAGAATTACACAGTGTTGAAAACAAAATTAGTGATTCTCCAGAAACCACACAGACTAAAGCTGTTCAGAAAAGACAAGCAGCAGTGGTGGCGAGTGAGAAAATCAAATTAATGTTAAGTGATGAATAGTTCACCTGCAGCGAACCTCTGCCGCCCCCCAGTGTGGAGAAATTTTCTCCAGGAGGGGATATCAGCCCCCTTAAGCCCTTCAGCCCCTTTCAGCTCTGAGGGGCCCAGCCCTCTCAGAAGGGGCAAGCGTCTTGTTTACTGCTACAGTGAGTAATTGATCACAGATGCCGTACGTGTATGCGACGAGGTCAAGCGACCGCTGCTCCTTGCAGTGCAGTGTTGCAAAGTGTAGTTTAATAAGAGACAGTACATCTCTTACTTTAGCAGGACAATTAAGGAAAATCCTGCTCCCTCTTTATTACCATAGTAAAGATAGTGGACATTGTTGTCTATGCTTAAGACAGCAAGAATCAAACATTCTGCTTTACTTCATCGAGGAAGTGGCAAGGAAGCAAAAGTACTAGGTCAGCCTTTTCTTTGTGCTAGGGGAGTGATGGCATGGGGCGCTGTGGCGTCTTCAGATTACTTTTGACTCTACGGAGAGTGACACTGATGCCAGGATAACCAAGAAAGAACGATCTGTGCGTTAGTGTGAACAAAGTGTCTCATAAAACACAATAAACACTTAAGAGAAGTGTGATCAGCTTCTTTAGTGATAAGATTGTGAATAATAAAGACAAATCTTGTGGAACATAGTGTACCAGTGTGCGTATTCCTAGACTATGGAAGACGTGGACATCCAAGGACACTTCAGCTTCTATTAAGTCACTGATACCTGTCGAAGGTGTGAAGAACACCATAGCTCACGCTAGAAGAGCAAGGTAGGTTACGAATTTCTTGTAGTACGGGGGACTGCGCAGTTCTTGAGTCGCAAGGAGTTTGTAATCAACCTATAGTCGGCAGTAAGGTGCAGACTTTTGAGTCCAAACAAGCCCGTTGAGAGATGACTTCGACAGCTTCTCAAGACCTCGTCTGCAGGGGCGGCTGTGCAGGCGATTAGCTGTCTTTCTAAGTTACGTACAAACTCTTTAAACTTAGCTGGTAATGCCATTTCTCAACAGGGAATGCCCTATGAAGAAAGGTTAAGGGAAATCGGCCTGACGACACTGGAGGACAGGAGGGTCAGGGGAGACATGATAATGACAAATAAAATACTGCGCAGAATAGACAAGTTGGACAAAGACAGGACGTTCCAGGGAGGGGACATAGAAACAAGAGGTCACAATTGGAAGTTGAAGACTCGGATGAGTCGAAGGGATGTTAGGAAGTATTTCTTCAGTCATAGAGTTGTCAGGCAGTGGAATAGCCTAGAAAGTGACGTAGTGAAGGCGGGAACCATACATAGTTTTAAAACGAGGTTTGATAAAGCTCCTGGAGCAGGGAGAGAGAGGACCCAGTAGCAACCAGTGAAGAGGCCGGGCCAGGAGCTAAGGCTCGACCCCTGCAACCACAAATAAGTGAGTACACAAAGTATAAAATAAAGGTGGGTGGTTGAATACTGACAATATTGTTATGGTAACTGGCGGAAGTATATCTAAAATATAAATGCAATAAGGAGGAACAATATTTTAAATTATCAGTGACACATCATACCGCGACTTCTTGCGTGAAAGTAATGTTAAACTGAAATATAGTATTTACCCTGCGAACTTACTGATAAAAGAATACTGGGTAGGTATTAATATACATGAGATTAAGACACATGTGCAACATCTGGGTATCTTTATTGTAGACGTTTCGCCATCCAGTGGCTTTATCAATAGAATTTGTATTGATAAAGCCACTGGATGGCGAAACGTCTACAGTAAAGATACCCAGATGTTGCACATGTGTTTTAATCTCATCTTGTCGGTATTATATACCATTCGTACACATTAATATACATAAATTTACGTAAACACTGTAATACTTGGGTACAAGTGGCTTATATATCATTATAATTATGGGGGAGCACTAAACCCGTAGGATTATACAGCACATGGGGGGGGGAATGGAAGGTATTCAGACTCAATTCAGCGAACCGGAGCAGAGATCCCATTCCCTAGATCAAGAGCCCTTCACCAGCGCCAAGAAACCTCCTTCGAAGGGAGTGGCTAAGGGGTAATCTCACGTTAACACATGAACTTTTTTATTTTTCGTTCGATTTCTTTCATTTTTTTTTTTTTTGTACGTAAAGAAGCAACTTTCAATAGTAATGTGACCAATTTTCAATAAGATAACTCAAAAAACAACTGAGAAAAAAATTATTTACTAATAATCATACATATTGAACAGTAATTTCGTAATGGGACTTGGAGAAGCTGTTTTGGTATTATCTACGCATAAAACAATGCTAAACTGTATTTCCAATGGAGTCCGAAATGTAATTTATCCTTTCTTTATTCTTAAAAAAAATAAAGTTTGTATGTTTTTGACATTCAGCCAAATATCTTGACTTTTGCCCTCACAAAAATCAAAAACAAATTATGATATCTCAATGAGGCCTCCATAACCTTGTAAAACAATCTTTCATTTATGTTCTCTGTGAATTTCATTACATTCCTGCTATTATTAACGAATTTACTGGCTCATATATGTGAATAACTTACTTTCGAGATAATCCGCGAAACAGCCGGACCACCGATTTTTTTTTTTTCGAGAAAATAGCATTTTTCTCAGTCTTATACTGCATTACGAGTGTATATCATAGTTACCCCATGTTCGTTTTCTTTAATATAAGGACCCTGGAGGTGAAAGAAGGAGAATGGAATCCCCTCCCTGAGGATGGGAATTATTATTCCCGAGAGAGCGCTCTGGGAATATGCCATATATTATTCATTCTGGAGTATTTACCATATTTCTTTGTTATTTATATTGTTTATTATATCATATTAGATCAATTGTGACGGATAAATAAGCCGTAGAAGCTATAATAGCGTCATATTCAAGCATTTTCCCCGGCCACCCCGAGACTGGAATTTTCCATGACGTCAGCAAAATGGTGTCAGAAGGTTCCTGGTTGGTTGGAACTCTACGGATAAGTCCCGCCCAATGTATTATGATGCCAAATCGTCAATTATTATCTTAGAAAGAATAATACAATAAATACACGAAAAAAAACGGAAAAAAAAATGAAAATTGAGGACAGGTGAGCACACCTGCAGCGGGTGGTGACGTCACCCTAGGTGTTTTAAATGACCATAATTCCTTGTAGGAATGTCGTAGAACAATGATTCTGGTACCATTGTGTTGCCAGAGAGTTAAGCCATTTTTCTATAAGATTAAATCAATTTGTGAATTTTTTGACAAAATTTTTCGTTCGCGCTGAGTGAGTGCCACTTACCCTTCCTGTCCTGGGGTAGTTTGCTCTCTCACACTTTTACAAGAACTAATACAAACGACTGAGAATTATTGCACACACAATCAACCGCAAACTGACACACAGTAGACAGGGTTGGAATTATTATTATTATAATCAAGGGGGAAGCGCTAAACCCGGAGGATTATACAGCGCCTGGGGGGGGGGATGTGGAAGGCATTCAGGCTTAATTCGGGGAACTGGAGCACAGATCCAATTCCCTAAATCAAGAGCCCCTCACCAACATCAAGGAACCTTCCTTGAGGGGACAGGGTTGGAAGGCACAAATAAGATCAGGATAAAAGGCAAATGCAGAGACACTTACGATGAGCTGAGATAGACTATGCTTGTCACCATGACAACATTATTACTTAGAATTTTCAGTAGTCAATTGGAATTTTCAGTAGTCGCTTGGAAAAGAGAACACTGACGCTACCATAATGTTGCATACGATAGAGAAGCAAATGACTGATACAGGTGCTTGCAAGAACTGGCTGGCAATGTGGAAGGTGGTAGTAGTGAGTGGTATCTCTTTCACACACAAACTAACTCCCATCACCAGAATTCAAGGAATTCTGTCCATCGTTGACACCATTTTGTTATAGGTGAAATGGGGAGTGTGTGAAGGACGAAAAGATAGCCTTCGTTGTGCTCTGGATGTTGCTTGTTATGTAATGCTATCTGCGTCAGCCAAGCGGTGCTCCTCCCTCTAATGGGTCCAGTGTTAAACTGTCCACTCATACTAAGGTGTGAGGAATTACGAGCTACACACCTACCAACCATCATATTGGTTGTTACTTTTATTATATATGGTCTATACATAATTATGACATTACTGACACTGTACTGTGGAAAAGAATAATTTTTTACTGTAGTCACCTTTGACTTTATTGAAGTTTACTCCTTATGTTAATAAGTTTATTCAGGTACCTAGATACCTGAAGGTTACCTGGAAGTTATTCCGGGGATCAACGCCCCCGCGGCCCGGTCCATGACCAGGCCTCCCGATGGATCAGGGCCTGATCAACTAGGCTGTCACTGCTGACCGCATGCAGTCCAACGTACGAGCCACAGCCCGGCTGATCCGGCACTGACTTTAGGTATCTGTCCAGCTCTCTCTTGAAGGCAGCCAGGGGTTTATTGGCAATTCCCCTAATGCTTGATGGGAGGCTGTTGAACAGTCTTGGGCCCCGGACACTTATAGCATTTTCCCTTAGTGTACCAATGGCGCCCCTACTTTTAATTGGGGGCATTTTGCATCGCCTGCCCAGTCTTTTACTTTCGTAGGGAGTGATTTGTGTGTGCAGATTTGGGACCATTCCTTCCAGGATTTTCCAAGTGTAGATTATGATATATCTCTCTCTCCTGCATTCCAACGAGTACAAGTCAAGTGCTTCCAAGCGTTCCCAGTAGTTAAGGTGCTTGACAGAACTTATACGTGCAGTAAAGGATCTCTGTACACTCTCTAGATCTGCAATTTCACCTACTTTGAATGGAGATGTTAATGTACAGCAGTATTCCAGCCTAGAGAGAACAAGTGATTTGAAAAGGATCATCATTGGCTTGGCATCTCTCGATTTGAACGTTCTCATTATCCATCCTATCATTTTCTTTGCACGTGCGATCGTGGCACTGTTGTGATCCTTGAAAGTGAGATCCTCAGACATTACTACTCCCAGGTCCCTTACATTATTTTTCTGCTCTATTGTATGGCTAGAGTTTGTAGTATAGTCTGTTCTAGTTATTATCTCCTCTAGTTTTCCATAACGGAGTAGTTGGAATTTGTCCTCATTGAACATCATATTGTTTTCCGTTGCCCACTGGAAAACTTTGTTTATATCTTCTTGGAGGTTAACCGCGTTCTCAGCAGATGACAGCCTCATGCAGATCCTAGTATGTGTACGAATGGTATATAATACCGACAAGATGAGAGTAAGACACATGTGCAACATCTGGGTATCTTTATTGTAGACGTTATGTCCTGGAATTTGTATTGATAAAGCCACTGGATGGCGAAACGTCTACAATAAAGATACCCAGATGTTGCACATGTGTCTTACTCTCATCAGATCCTAGTATCATCGGCAAAGGATGATACGGTGCTGTGGCGTATATCTCTGTCTTATGTCTGATATGAGGATGAGGAATAAGATGGGGGCGAGTACTGTGCCTTGTGGAACAGAGCTCTTCATTATGGCAGCCTCCGATTTAACTCTGTTAACCACTATTCTTTGTGTTCGATTTGTTAGGAAGTTGAAGATCCATCTCCCCACTTATTCCTTTAGCACGTATTTTGTGCGCTATTACCCCATGATCGCATTTGTCAGACGCTTTTGCAAAGTCTGTGTATATTACATCTGCATTCTGATTTTCTTCCAGTGCATCCAAGGCCATATCATAGTGATCCAGTAGTTGTGAGAGGCAGGAGCGACCTGCCCTGAACCCATGTTGCCCTGGATTGTGCAGATTTTGGGAATCCAGGTGATTTGCAATCCTGCTTCTTAGCACTCTTTCAAAGATTTTTATGATGTTGGCCGTCAGAGCTATTGGTCTATAGTTCTTAGCTAATGCTTTGCTGCCACCTTTGTGGAGTGGGGCTATATCCGTTGTTTTAAGTGACTGAGGAATTTCACCCATGTCCAAGCTCCTCCTCCACAGTGTACTTAGGGCACGCGAGAGGGGTTTCTTGCAGTTCTTAATGAAAACAGAGTTCCATGAGTCTGGGCCCGGGGCTGAGTGCATGGGCATGTTGTCAATGGCTTTTTCGAAGTATATCGGAGTTAAGGTAATGTCGGAAATCTGGCATACATTTATGGAGTTTTGAGGCTCATTCATGAAGAAATCATTTGGGTCGTCGATCCTCAGACCGATTAGTGGTTCACTAAACACAGAATCGTACTGGGATTTCAGTATTTCACTCATTTCCTTGTTGTCATCTGTGTAAGTCCCATCCTGTCTGAGTAAGGGCCCGATACTAGATGTGGTATTTGCCTTGTTTTTAGCATATGAAAAGAAATATTTTGATTCCGGTCCCATACCTAAACGCCCAAGACCATTACCTGATGATACTCCATTGTTTCCTTCTTATTCTGCCCAGAAAGGACCAGCATGGCACTTCCTTTCCTTACACGCTATATTTCAAAATAAACAATGAACTAACTTTTTTACTCTGTGACCAACTTCTTTTATCTTTCCAATCATAGTATTGACAAGGCGCTCCTACGCCATCTTGGTAGAGATATATCTTTTCATGCTCTCAAGAGCGGTACACGCATCATCACAGTACAGAATGCAAGCCAAGCTCACGATCTTTCTCTCGTCATTCACTGCTCAGTCGCCTTTCTGGGTGGTTGTCTGCTGCTCCTGCTCCGTCCTGACATCTAATGGCAGGGTTTGTTGGCTCAACAACAATGGTGACTGCTGTTTGACGATGAGTCAAAACTGTATATATTGAGCTAACAAGAGGTTCTATAACCAGTGCATTACATACGGAGTCCAGCAGGAATCTGTGTGTGGCGTAGCCTTAAATGGAGTCTCCTGGATCTTCGTCAAGTTTAGTGCCATTGGGACATACGAGCAGAATGTGACCCATTATATCAAGATATAAGTAAGAAGGTTACCCCAGCTGTGGCAGTACAGTTACATGACGTTTCGCGATACCATACGTGGATACGTGTCAGAAACGTACCATTTGAGGCCAATGAAGCTGATATACTTGAGGCGTTCGAGAGGTACGGGACCATACACCTGGCCACCATGGGCAGGTGGTTGGAAGGCCTCTATGCTGGTCTACAGGAGGGATTGTATACATTAGAAATGTCCCTGTGCCATCCAATGCCTTCGTATGTGCACCTGTAGGACTTTCGAACCCAGGTGTACGTTACGTATTCTGGTCAAAGAAGAACTTTCCACCTCTGCGATGCATTGGATCACATGGCAGCGCAAAGTGTTAAGCAACAGCCGCCCATGGAGTGTGGTCATTGTCCGGATGGAGAGGTGCCCCCACCGGCTCCGGAGGAATAGGTGGTGATGGAGCCGCTGCACCCAACGTCATGGTGTTCTGAGGTGGGCAGGAGTCATCCTGTGTGTCCCTGAACGGGGCATATGGATAGTGAGGTGCCTCTAGCAGGAGAGGCAGGTGACATGGAGGCCACGATTGTTTCGGCCTTGAGTGAACTTTAAGAATCACACTACGCCGATTCTGTGTCATGTGTGCCTTTGGGCAAGGGCGCAATTAATATTAGATGATAAGGATAAGAATGAAGACATGGGTGATCCACTGAGTCAGGGAGTTCATACTATTGAGGTGGAAATCCACAAGGAAGGCACTCCATGTACGGACATACCTGCAGACGCTGTTTCTAGGAAGCATGCGGCGACCCTGTCGGACTCCGATGACGTCTTAACCCCTTGACAACGTATAGGGAAAAAGACGTGGTCGGAAATTGCCGGCGGGGGATCGGGCGATTCCAAGACGTCAGGTAAAGACAAGGGGATTGCCAAAGGATGGGGGGAGCCCTGGGTACTTTACGACGCAAGGAGGGAAAGGGAGTGGTGGCCCCATGAGGAAAGCCACCTTTGGCTTGGTAAAGTGTGTAACCATCAATGTTAATGGTGTGAAATCTGTAAGGAAGTGTGTGCAAGTTGGAGAGTAGTTGATCCGTTTTGATGAAGATGTGTGTTTTCTACAGGAGCACAACCGTAAGGCTGGGAGTTCGTTTGAGATAGAGGGTTATGCCCTTTATGTGACCAACTCAAGTAGGTTGAAAGTTAGAGTATCTGTGTTAATAAATAAGAACATAAGAACGAAGGAACACTGCAGCAGGCCTACTGGCCCATGCGAGGCAGGTCCAAGTCTCCTACCGGCTTAAGCCAATGCACCCAACCTAGTCAGGTCAGGTCACATTGACTTAAGGGAGGAACACGGCAACCGACCTGGTAGCACAAGCTATCAGGTCCAACTCACACCCACCCACATCCATTCATGTATTTATCCAACCTATTTTTAAAGCTACACAACGTTCTGGCCTCTATAACTGTACTTGGGAGTTTGTTCCACTCATCCACAACTCTATTACCAAACCAGTACTTTCCTGTATCCTTCCTGAATCTGAATTTTTCCAACTTAAAACCATTGCTGTGAGTCCTGTCTAGGCTAGATATTTTCAGCACACTATTTACATCCCCTTTATTTATTCCTGTCTTCCATTTATAGCACAAGCTATCAGGTCCAACTCACACCCACCCACATCCATTCATGTATTTATCCAACCTATTTTTAAAGCTACACAACGTTCTGGCCTCTATAACTGTACTTGGGAGTTTGTTCCACTCATCCACAACTCTATTACCAAACCAGTACTTTCCTGTATCCTTCCTGAATCTGAATTTTTCCAACTTAAAACCATTGCTGTGAGTCCTGTCTAGGCTAGATATTTTCAGCACACTATTTACATCCCCTTTATTTATTCCTGTCTTCCATTTATACACCTCAATCATATCCCCCCTAATTCTACGTCTTTCTAGAGAGTGCAGATTCAGGGCCCTTAGTCTATCCTCATAGGGAAGGTTTCTGATACATGGGATCAACTTTGTCATCCTCCTTTGTACATTTTCCAGAGCATTTATATTCATTCTGTGATACAGTGACCAAAACTGTGCAGCATAATCTAAATGAGGCCTAACCAAGGATATATAGAGTAGAAGAACAACCTGAGGACTCCTATTATTTATGCTTCTTGATATGAAGCCAAGGATTCTATTAGCTTTATTGCGAACACTTGGTTTCAGATTACTGCTAACCAGAACTCCTAAATCTTTTTCGCAATCCGTAATATTAAGATCTATATTATTTAGTTTATATGTGGCATGGTTATTGTCCTGTCCAACATTTAGAACTTTGCATTTGTCTATATTAAACTGCATCTGCCACTTCTCCGACCACTGCATCAGTCTATTTAAATCTTCCTGGGGTGCTCTAATGTCCTCGTCAGAATGAATTCGACGGCCTATTTTGGTGTCATCGGCAAACTTGCTGATGTCGCTCTTTATGCCCTCATCTATGTCGTTTATGTAGATTGTGAACAGCAGGGGGCCCAACACTGACCCCTGTGGAACACCGCTAGTGACGCTTTCCCACTCTGATTTCTCCCCATTTATGCAAACTCTCTGCTGCCTATTTGTCAACCATGCCTCTATCCAGGAAAAAAATTCTCCTCCTATTCCTTGTGCCTTCATTTTCCTCAATAGTCTCTGATGTGGGACCCTGTGAAAAGCCTTACTGAAGTCCATATACACAATATCATATTCATTACCATGATCTACCTCCTCAAATACCTTAGCGAAAAAAAGTTAATAAATTTGTAAGGCAGGAACGCCCCTTTGTAAAACCATGCTGAGATTCGTTGATTAATTTATGCTTTTCAAGGTGGCTACGAACTGCCTCGGTAATTATTGATTCCATAAATTTTCCCACTATGGAGGTTGTCACCTGCTTTGAAAATAGGTATCACATTTGCCATTTTCCACTTATCTGGCACCATGCCAGTTTGTAGTGATATGTTGAAAAGATTAGCCAAAGGTTTGCTAAGCTCCTCTTTACATTCCTTTAGAACCCTTGCATACAGTTCATCAGGGCCTGGGGATTTGTTAGGTTTTAATTTATCTATTTGCCTAAGGACCATGTCACTTGTGACCCTAATCGTGCACAGTTTATCGTCCTATTCTCATAATTTATCATTTCTGGAATATAGCTGGTATCCTCCTGTGTAAAAACTGAGAGGAAGTAAGTGTTAAAAATTCTACACATTTCCTTATCACTGTCAGTGAGCTGACCCGAGGAAGTTTTGAGTGGGCATATCTTGTCCCTGATCTTACTTCTGTATGCCTGAAAGAATCCTTTTGAGTTTGTCTTCGATTCTCTTGCAACTTTAACCTCATAATCTCTTTTTGCTTTTCTAATTCCCTTTTTTATTTCTCTCTTTAACTGAATATATCGATTTCTTAATTGCCCCTCTCTTTTGATTTGCCTATATATGCCTCTCTTTTGACCAATCAGATATTTTAATCTATTGTTCATCTATTTAGGATCATTTTTGTTTGATCTGATTTCCCTATTTGGAACATAATTTGACTGAGCAGCTAGAACTATGCCCTGGAAAGCAACCATCACCACCTACCTGACCCTTAGTCAGGTCATTCCAGTTCAGCCCACCTAAGTAATTTTTCAGTCCTATGAAATCAGCCAAGCGAAAGTCAGAGACGGAGAGTTGATTGCCATTATTAGGGGAATTCTATGATATATTAAAACTGAGTGAATTGTGATCACTTTCCCCAAGCTCATCATTAACCTCAAAATTATTAATTAGTGTTTCCCTACTGGCAAGAACCAAGTCAAGGAGGTTATTTCCCCTAGTTGGCTGTGTCACAAACTGTTTTAAAAAACAATCCTGGATCGTATCAAGAAAGTCACCTGACTCCAAATTTCCTGTCAAATTGCTCCAGTCAATCTGTCTTTAGTTGAAATCTCCCATTAGCACAACATTTTCGTATGTAGATGCCTTACGAATATCGTCCCATAGAAGTTTACTGCACTCCCTATCAAGATTTGGGGCCCTGTAAATCACACCCAAAATTAGTTTTTCTCGGCCCTCGAGAAGCTGTAACCAAACAGATTCAGTGGCAGATGCTTCTAATTTTATATCTTGTCTAACACAACAATTTAAATTGTCTCTGACATACATCGCTACTCCACCACCCTTCCTGTTGACCCTGTCAGTGTGGAATAATTTATAGCCTTGTATGTGACATTCAGAGGGCATCTCTCTATCTTTCAGATTGAGCCAGGTCTCTGTTATAGCAATAATATTTGTTTCCTGCACTTGCAATTAGTCTTAGCTCATCTATCTTATTTCTTACACTCCTGCTATTAGTATAGTAAACCTTAAAGGAGCTAGTCCCTTGCTGCCCTCTGCTGTCCCCCTTTGTTTGCTGACCTGATCTATTGTCTTTATTTATAACTTCATGCTGAATGCCTTTTATACATTTGCTGTTTCCAACCCTAGTGTTGCAACCTGCTTGTTTCCCACACACACCCATACCTCTATCTTCTATCAGTTTAAAATCATAGGCATTTCACCAATGGCCTTCTCAATTGAGTTTGCAAGTGCTACCACCCCAGCCCCAGAGAGACGTACCCCATCCCTTGCATACATATCATGTTTGCCATAAAAGTTGTTCCAGTTGTCAATGAATGGGATTGCAAGTCCTTGCAGTATCTGTCTAGCCAGCAATTTACACCAATTGCCCTAGACAACCATTCATTTCCTACTCCCCTTCTATGCAAGATGCTACATATGACTGGGACCCCTCCCTTAGACTTAATGAAATCTATAGCTGACCTGTACTTATCTAGCAGCTCTTCTCTCCTACCCTCCCCAATATCATTTCCACCAGCACTGAGACAAATAATGGGCTTGTTCCCATTACCTGACATGATATTATCCAGCCTGTTAGCTATGTCCCCAACACCAGCTGCAGGGAAGCACACTCTATCTCTCATCTTCTTATTCCTATTACAAAAAGCACGGTCAATATATCTTACCTGAGAGTCACCAACCACAAGAATGCACTTGCCTCTGTTAGCAGAGGCAGTAGTACCCTTACCTTCACTGGCCACTGAAGTACATTCATCCTGAAGAACAGAGAAGCGATTTCCTACCTTCAGATCTTCACTCTTAACTTTATTCTGATTCTCCTCCCATTACTGGTTACCACTCGCCTCTTGTAGCAGGTGCTGGACTGCACCTCACTGCTGGTAGCCGTTGCTACCTCCCCACCTACAGCCTCCTCACAGCGAGAGACAGACTGCACCTCACTGCTAGAAGCCTCATTCCCCACAACTCCAGCCACCTCACACTCTCTCCCAGACCCATTGAGGTGGACCTTCAGCCTCCTAATCTCCTCCTGGAGAAGCAAGACCTCCTCCTTCAACTCTCCAACCTAAATTTTTAAAACACTGCAGAAGCAAGCCATGCTTTGTAACCGTCCACGCTAATCCCCAAAGCAGCTCAGGGTCTGTGACCTCACGTGACGACTGACCACTGACCACTGAGGCCAGCCCGTTTATAATGAGGCATTGGGAGGAGGGAGGGGAGGGGAGAGCGGTGAGGGTGGTGGGGGAATGGGGTTGTAGAAAGGTGGGTTTTGTGGGTGTATATGGACCGGCAGAAAGTGACGTTAATGTTAAAAATACATTTATTAGGGAGGTCTTAGTTCTTCATTTGAGGCCACTGCCGGAAATAATCCGTTGTCTCAAATAGGCAGAAGGCTTCCCATATGCTATGTTTTGGTGAAGGAAATATAAGTATTTCCTCACCGCTGATTTTTGTTTGTTCTTCATTCTTACCTTGGTTATCGTACTATGAGCAGGTGTACAGGCCACCAGTCTACACCTATGTTTGTAATAAGTGACTACCACCCACATGATGGGCAAGTAGTAACAACCACCCATAGGATGGGTAAGTAGTGGCTACCAATCAAGTGAACGGTATGTCCTGACTACCACCAACAGGATGGGTGTGTACTGACTACCACCCACAAGATGGGAATGTGCTACAACCAACAGATTGGAATGTGCTGACTACCACCCACAAGATGGGAATGTGCTACCACTGTCTGGATGGGTATGTGCTAACTTTCACCAGCCGAATGGTTAATGCTGATTACCACATACAATATAGGTATGTGGTTGACTACCACCACAGGATGGGTATGTGGTTGACTACCAACACAAGATGGGTATGTGGTTGGCTACCACCACAGGATGGGTATGTGGTTGACTACCACCACAAGATGGGTATGTGGTTGACTACCACCACAGGATGGGTATATGGCTGACTACCACCATAGGATGGGTAGGGGGTTGGCTACCACCACAGGATGGGTATGTGGTTGACTACCACCACAAGATGGGTATGTGGTTGGCTACCACCACAGGATGGGTATGTGGTTGACTACCACCACAAGATGGGTATGTGGTTGACTACCACCACAGGATGGGTATATGGCTGACTACCACCATAGGATGGGTAGGGGGTTGGCTACCACCACAGGATGGGTATGTGGTTGATTACCACCACAGGATAGGCATGTGGTAACTACCACCACAGGATGGGTATGTGGTGACTACCACCACAGGATGGGTATGTGGTAACTACCATCACAGAATGGGTATGTGGCTGATTACCACCATAGGATAGGTATGCGGTTGACTACCACCATAGGATAGGTATGTGGTTGACTACCACCACAGGATGGGTATGTGGTTGACTACCACCACAGGATAGGTATGTGGTAACTACCACCACAGGATGGGTATGTGGTGACTACCACCACAGGATGGGTATGTGGTTGACTACCACCACAGGATAGGTATGTGGCAACTACCACTACAGGATAGGTATGTGGTAACTACCACCACAGGATGGGTATGAGGTAAATACCACCACAGGATAGGTATGTGGTAACTACCACCATAGGATGGGTATGTGGTAACTACCACCAGAGGATGGGTATGTGGTAACTACCACCACAGGATAGGTATGTGGTAACTACCACCACAGGATGGGTATGTGGTAACTACCACCACAGGATAGGTATGTGGTAACTACCACCACAGGATGGGTATGTGGTAACTACCACCACAGGATAGGTATGTGGTAACTACCACCACAGGATGGGTACGCAGTGACTACCACCACAGGATGGGTATGTGGTAATTACCACCACAGGATGGGTATGTGGTAACTACCACCACAGGATGGGTACGCAGTGACTACCACCACAGGATGGGTATGCGGTAACTACCACCACAGGAGGGGTATGTGGTAACTACCACCACAAGATGGGTATGTGGTAACTACCACCACAGGATGGGTATGTGGTAACTACCACCACAGGATGGGTACGCAGTGACTACCACCACAGGATGGGTATGCGGTAACTACAACCACAGGAGGGGTATGTGGTAACTACCACCACAAGATGGGTATGTGGTAACTACCACCACAGGATGGGTATGTGGTAACTACCACCACAGGATGGGTACGCAGTGACTACCACCACAGGATGGGTATGCGGTAACTACCACCACAGGAGGGGTATGTGGTAACTACCACCACAAGATGGGTATGTGGTAACTACCACCACAGGATGGGTATGTGTTAACTACCACCACAGGATGGGTACGCAGTGACTACCACCACAGGATGGGTATGTGGTAACTACCACCACAGGAGGGGTATGTGGTAACTACCACCACAAGATGGGTATGTGGTAACTACCACCACAGGATGGGTATGTGGTAACTACCACCACAGGATGGGTACGCAGTGACTACCACCACAGGATGGGTATGCGGTAACTACCACCACAGGAGGGGTATGTGGTAACTACCACCACAAGATGGGTATGTGGTAACTACCACCACAGGATGGGTATGTGTTAACTACTACCACAGGATGGGTATGCGGTGACTACCACCCAACTTATGGATATAAGGTACATAAAGCGAGCAATCAACCCAACATTTCCGTTTGCCTTTACACTATCATCGTTGGTAATTACAAACTCAATAATAAATAACCGTTAAGAGAAACAACTTTTGTCATTCCGAAAGCGTCTTAAGATATAGAAAGTTAGAGATTTTGTAGTTTCAAGCCAACATAGATACTATGGAAGTATCTTTTATCAACTGTTTGGTTTTAACATTCGCATATCTTGTACTCAGGAATTTCTTTTGCGATAGTCCTGATATAACTGTTGATTTCATCGTTATCTTGGCCATGTAACAGCGTTATCGTACGTAATATACACTCTCGAACATCCACAGTTTTCACTATTCATTGCTCTACCATTATCGCTACACCTTCCTCCTCCATCACCGCAGTTCCAGTTTTCAAGTATCTCTGTGCTCGACTATTCCGCTGTTTTCTTCTTATTTCGTTGTTTTTGGTTATTTATGGTTAAATATAGGTAAACGTACGTTAAGTGAAAAACATAAATTATCAAATCTTAAATTAACAAATATTAAATGGACGAACTGCAGTTCAGATAAAACTGAATGACTGAATTACAGAACAAGTTATGTGTTTACCTGTGTAAGTCAGAAAGAAGGACCTACGGAGGGCAGAAGGAGAACAAAGAACGGCTATGGCATCACTGCAGAAGGCTACGCCGGAGGAGCTGCCAGCATTGCTCGAACGTCTGACAACCAAACTCCCACATTCATTCACTGTGAGTATAGTACCCCACGAGGAATTAATAAGACTCGAATGTACGGCAAGCCAGTGAAAATCCAACAGTCCAGTGCTTTACTCTATAGACTGCACATTGCATACTGTCTACTGGTTAGAGCACTGCCTTGCTAGTTTTAGAGCAAGCTTGCTCCTTCCCAAGGTTATTTGCAGTTGTCATGATTTCTGAGATCCCTCTTTATTTTTTTTTACCCTAGAGGGCCAGGAAGGAAGGGAATAGCAGGCAGACCATGAGTTAGCTACTATATTTATATATATATTATCCTCAGCTAGCATTTTTATAGCTGAATTGTATGCCATTCTTGTGCACTTATCCGTATTGCATCTATGCCTGTGTCACCATTTGCGGTTGTTTCATACTCCCTTAGTGCTTTACAGGGTAAACGAAAATTTGATGCACCTCACCCCTTAGTTCTTCGTATTCAACTTTGATTAAGCCGTATCTCTACCAAGCACAAAAATATTGTTTTTTGTTGGGTCCCTGGTCATGTTGACGTACTGGGCAATGAACAGGCAGACACTACCGCGCGGTCAGCAGTACATGACCTCCCAGTTTCACATAGAGGTGTTCCATTCATGGACTATTTTGCTGTAATTGCTACCTACCTTCGCACCCGTTGACAACAATGTTGGTATGATCTGTTCCATAACAAACTTCATTCTATTAAAGAGAGTACAGGTTTCTGGCCGTCTTCTTGTCATCAGTATCGAGGCTGGGAGACTATTCTCTCTCGTCTTCGCATCGGCCACACTCGTCTTACTCACGGGTATCTCATAGAGAGGCGCCCTGTTCCTCTCTGTGAGAATTGTCAGGTTCTAGTATCTGTTAGCCGCATTCTGTTGGACTGTCCACTCTATCAACGAGCACACAGAATTTACCTCCATCGTCGTCGCCGCTCTGCTGCCCTTTACCTTCCCTTCTTGCTGATGGACCCTCCTTTAATCCAGACTCTCTCACTGACTTTTTTGACAGCAACTGATTTACTACACAAACTCTAATGATGATGCCTCTAGCACTCCCCTCAGTCCTTTCTACCTCAATCTCTAGCTACCCTCTACCCCAGCACTATCCACTGCCCCGCTGCCCTGGTGCGCTGTATAACCCTTGTGGTTTAGCGCTTCTTTTTTATAATAATAATAATAATAATAATAATAATAATAATAATAATAATAATAATAATAATAATAATATATTTATAGTCAAACAAAATTTACATTCAATCACAGTTTATGGGAAGAAGTTATCGAGATCTTAATACATATATTTTAATAAAAATAATAGTAATAATAATTAAAAATAATAATAAAGATAATAATAATAATAATAATAATAATAATAATAATAATAATAATAATAATAATAATAATAATAATAACGATAATGGTACTAATACTTGTACTTTTACTACTTCTACGACTAATACCACTAATAATGACAAAAATTAAGATATTATTATTATTATTATTATTATTATTTGCTCGAAAATAAAATTTTGATTCAGAAAAAAATAAAAAGTATTAAAACCTGAGTAGGAAAAATTAATTATAATGTTTGTGTTATGAATGAAAATATTTGACGAGTGTGATGTTCCAGGTGCATGGGGTGGTGAGTGGCCAACTAAGTCATGGACTGGACCGCTGGAAGATTATTGTCTCTCCTGCACCATCCACACTAGTGATCGTTACTAGGAGTTCCTTAGTAAGTACTAGTCATGTGTGACTCCTGCACCATCCACACTTATTCTCATTATATCTATGAGTAATGAGAATGATGTATCCTACACCCTCTACATTTCTCCTAAGTGTTTCTTAGTGAGTACTAGAACCGTTGTCTGTTTATTTACATCCGCTACTCTCCTTTCTATTTCTGGGTACGATAGTCAGGACTAAGGCTAGTTTTCTTTTTATGCATCCTTTATGGGTGTAAGTTGATACAAGTGAGAGACTTAACTCTTTGTCCAAGGAATTAGATCCAGCACCACACGAGCATGTAGAGAAGGCAGGTGTGAGGGTCAGAATTCCCCACATATTCCATTCCTCCTGACAAGTCGCACTGTGCATGCTAGTAAATGTGAACAAGTCCTCCCACACTTTCCTTCTCATGTAGAGACCACGGAAGTGTGAATATTCTTCTGATGAAAAGGCTGGTTCTTGAAGTACAAAAGAAATTTTTCCATTATTGTTTTAACAGTTCTAACTTTTACTTATGAGAAACAAGAGTATTTCTGATCATCACCAAGTTATTATTCAATTAGACTTACGAGTATATTTGTAAAAGTTTTTTTTGATTTCTGGAACTTAGTCTCCATGAAAGCCAGTACAACCAGACCATGTCACATACTGTCCTGTACGAAGGAGCAGAATTTTGGCTACTTGGCAATTTAAAGTTTTTAATGAGGGAAGGGCGGCATCCCTAGCAGAGGTCATAAAGCACTTTTAGATTCCGATTTGAAAAACATCTATGCCACTTCAAAATTTCTTTTTGGATTCAGCATCCCATAGCCATAGCTTTTCGTGGTAAGATCAGTTTTAATACCAAAACACTACCCAACTGATAACAGTCAAATTATTTGTTAGATTAAAATGGATGGGGCATGTGTTCCCTATAAAAGCGTAAACATCCCTGTAAATATTCATGAAGTTCGTAATTCGGTAATAAACATACTATCTGGCAACACTTAGTAACCATCCACCATGACCCATCCCTCAGCCCACACCGTGATATCCCCTGATAAGATATCATTCATCGATAATAGGCTTTCTGGCAACACTCACAACCTCTTCACCCAGAAACCATTACCTAACATCATCTCGTCCATGTCCCTTACCTACATAATTACATCGAACCCCTTATCCAACCCACAAGATCTAATTCCTCTACCTGACCCCTCAGCCAACACTTATACCCGACCCTCACCCCTCTCCCTTACGCCCCGATTACCTTACCCCCACCAATCCCTGATCCGTATAAAGAGTAAAAAGGCACGTTACTCTGACTGGAACAATACACGAATAACCCGGACATAGGTCCAAATTGGACCGTTAACTACACAAACAGAAATGCGATGGGAAGGGAGCCAATATATATACACGATAGGGACACAGTAATAGTAGCAGCAGTATAAGTAATGCAACAGTGTCAGAGGTGGCAATAAGAAAGGAGTAGTGGTAGTGACACGTGTCAGAGAGTGGAGTGTTAACGAAGCAGAAGTATTCATATTAGAGGAGGTAGTCTAAGGACAACAAAGAGAAAAAAGGATCACTGTAGCAGAGATAATGGTTCATGAGGCTAGGACAATAACTCAGGAAAAATCTCATTGGATAGAACCCACCTAGGCAGAAGAAATGAAAGGGAAGGAAAGTATAGGAAAGGAGAAGAGGTAAGGTTGAGATAAAGGTCAGGTCAAGAAATGAATCTTCTGTAGTTTGGAGTATTTTACAATACAATGAGAAAGAAAGCATTTACAGAGACAAAGCCAAGACTAAGATTCATGAACACTGACTTCTCTTTGATCCTCAACATTTCATACTCAACTCCGTCAAATTCACATTCATTTTCTTATTATTCTTAACTTTTTTCTTTTTAAATCATCATAATTAGTTTTCCATCTTTCGAGAGATTTAATAAAATTTAATATTTCTTCACTCTATGCTGTTTTATTTCTCACAAAACTCCATAAATGCTTAAAGATAGGAAAATTTTCTTAGATTTTCAAGGGTTAACATCAGTTTTTACATTCTTTTCACACATAAATATATCCTTTATTTCACATAAGTTTAAATATTTATTTCCAGACCGATAAGATATTTAATTTGTCTCAAGGTGTTCTCATCTCGGGAAGATATAAACATTTACAGGTTATATTACCATTTATTTTACTGTAATTGGATAATCACCCTTATCTTTCCTTATTTGATAATGGCGCCATAATTCGAAGTTCGTACATATCAGATTGTTACATCTGTTAGAGTTGGTTATTTCTTTCACTGTAGATGATAAATCGTACTTATGTATTTATTAATGACTCAATCATTATAATTCTTGGAAAGATGTGGGTGCACCTAATATTAAGTAGTCAACAAACACCTGGAGTATACCTGGAGAGGGTTTCGGGGGTCGGCTCCCCCGGAGCCTGGTCCGTGACTAGGCTTCGCGGTGGATCAGGATCTGATCAACCAGCTGTTATTGCTGGCCTCAGGTAAACCGACGTATGAGCCAAAGCGAGGTTCGTAATGAACTGACTAGGTGACTGTCCAGCCCCTTCATGAAGACAGCCAGGGGCCTATTGGAAATCCCCTTGTGTGCTGGGAGGCAGTCTTGCGCCCCTGACACTTACTATGTTGTCTTTTAGCTTTCTCGTGGTGCCCCCCCTGCTTTTTATTGGGGGATGTTGCATCTCCTGCCAAGTCTTTTGCTTTCCTAGAGAGTGATTTTCATGTGCAGAATTGAGACTGGTCCCTCTAGGATTTCTCAAGTACATGTTATCATGTATCTTTCTCGCCTGCATTTCAGGGAGCACAGATCAAGGGATTTCAACCGTTTCAAATGATTTAGATCCTTTTTAGCACTTATACATGCCGTGAAAGTTCCCTGTATATTCTCCAGGTCTAGAATTTCGCCTGTCTTGAAAGGGGCATTAGTGTACAGCAATGTTCCAGCCTAGAGAGAACAATCACCTTGAAGAGAATCATCATGGGCTTTGCATCCGTAGTTTCGAAGGTTCTCATTATCCTTCCTATTATTTTCCTAGCAGAAGTTCTAGATACATTGTTGTGATATTTGAAAGTGAGATATTTTGACAATATCACTCCCAGGTCCTTCACATTAGGTTTTTCTCTATTGTGTTGTTGGAATTTGATTTATATACTGTATACAGTTTTAATTTACTCGATATTTCAGTAGCGGAGCAATTAAGTTTGTATTCTTTGAGGTACATATTGTTTTATGCGGTATATTTTAAGTACAGTGCCTGCACTCTGAAGGAGGAGTGTTAATGCTGCAGTTTAAAAACTGTAGTGTAAAGCACCCTTCTGGCAAGACAGTGATGGAGTGAATGATGGTGGAAGTTTTTCTTTTTCGGGCCACCCTGCCTTGGTGGGAATCGGCCAGTGTGATAATAAAATAAAAAATAAAAATAATATTTTAAGAATTGGATCATATCCGATGGAGACTTGCAGGATTTTTGATGGATGGCATCTGCCAAGGAAGACACGGTGCTGTGGCTTACAAATACTGTTCTTGGAGGCTAGTACACCATACTGGGAGAAGGACGAAATTATCTCTGAAGCACCCACACCATCGTATGTCCTCGGCTCACAGTACAACACCTAGCTCTGCTGGGTGTTTGATTTTTTTATAATTGTATGCTCGCATGGGTTAGAGCATCATGGAATTTTCGCTCACATGAGTTTTTTTTAATATTTTATTTAAAACAGTACATAACAGCACATAAATAAAAGACAGGATCTATCCGGCAACAGACGTAATAACCTTCCATTGCCCAATAATTCACTACACACACAACCCCGCGTGGGCTTCCAACCCCCTCCTTATCCCCCTCCAAATCTAAATCAAACTGGTTTACCACAGCAACCTGCATTAATTTTACAGACATATTGACATATATACATTAATATTACAGTTGTCATGCTAGTCCACAAAGTGTATTACACGACCACTAGACTGCTTGAACAATGTATATTACACGACCACAAGACTGCTTGAACAATGTATATTACACGACCACTAGACTGCTTGAACAATGTATATTACACGACCACAAGACTGCTGGAACAATGTACTAACAACATTCATGGTTTAGGTATAACAAAAAGGCACAATACCGTGACTGGAACGATACACAAATAACCCGCACATAAAAGAGAGAAGCTTACGACGACGTTTCGGTCCGGCTTGGACCATTTACAAAGTCACACCATTTACAAAGTCACAGTGTGACTTTGTTAATGGTCCAAGTCGGACCGAAACGTCGTCGTAAGCTTCTCTCTTTTATGTGCTGGTTATTTGTGTATGGTTTAGGTATGTATCACAACAATCAATACATTACCACAACATGAAATACATTTACCACACGTCAGGAATTCACTGTAGGTAATGACACCTATTCCTACAATTTTCCCCAGCACAGCCTTGTGGGAAGCCTCACCTCCCCCTCTTGCGTTTCTCACCCAAACCCATTCTCAACCAAACATACAATTAATACAATAAAGAAAATGAATACAGCATATTATAACACTGATACAGTACATGTATATACAATAGCCCATTTCGCAGCATCCTCAAGAAATAACAAGGATACTAAAATGAACGCTGGGACACACTCTTATTACAAAGGTTCTGTACATGTGTATACAAGAGGCCACGTAACAGCAGGCACCTCACGACTAACACTACCACTGTTTTTATACAGTGTGAATACACAGGTATAATATGAATACCCAATACTTGACAATATTCTATACAACATAAAGAGGCTCCTCAAACCTCCACCAAGCAACCCTATCAACTTACCATGAGTTGGGCTAAAACAACATGGGTTCGAATCCTCGGCTAGTCAGTGTTGATAATGATCAATACAAACAACATGGCTCACCATAAGGCGGGCTACACATCATGGGTTCGAATCCTCGGCTAGTCGCAGTGTTGTTATTGGTCAATACAACACTGCGACTAGCCGAGGATTCGAACCCATGTTGTTTTAGCCCGCCTCATGGTGAGCGAAAATTTCATGATGCTCTAACCCATGGGATCATGCAATCCTACAAAAATAACGCACCCAGCAGAGCTAGGTGTTGCACTGTGATCATAGGACATTCGACGGTACGGATGCTTCAGAGCTAATATCATTCTCCTCCCAGTTTGGTGTGCTAGCCTCCACGAGCAGTATTTTATAATATTGATTAAACACCACTTGTTCGTGGTTACAATAATATAAAATACTGCTCGTGGAGGCTAGTACACCAAAGAGGGAGGAGGATGATATTATATATGTCGTGCCTAATAGGTAAATCTTGCGATTTTGGCTTCAATAGCAACGCTCTTCTTGCCGAATAAGGCAAGTGAAAACTTGTGCATGCAATAATTTTGCAAAAATCATTCTGAACCTAACGAAGAAAACATATTTAAGTGTGTGTTTATTATTAAATTATTTTAAACTTATTTAAAATATATTTAGTTGGAATAGGCTAAATTAAATTGCGCTTGTTATAATAAGTTTATTAAGTTTTCTAAGGATCTTTCTGTACAAAATTATTATTTTGTACATTAACACACATGAAAAAATATATTTAAAATGTATAAGAGAAAATTTTAGAAAGGACTTAATTTTAAATGAATTCTTGCTAATTGACCAGTTTTATCCATTCAGCATGATTTAAATATAGATATCGTGCCGAATAGGTAAAACTTGCCAAATAGCAAGAACTCATTTAAAATAAAGTACTTTCTAAAATCTTCTCTTATACGTTTAGAGATATATTTTTTTCTTTATGTTAATGTAAAAATTAATATTTTTTTGCCAAAAGATCCTTAGAAAACTTACCAAACCTTGTTGTAATAAGCGCAACTTCAATTAGCCTAATCCATCTAAATATAATTTAGATAAGTTTACAATAATTTAATAATAAACAAACAAAATGAAATATATTTTTGTCGTTAGGTTCAGAATGATTTTTGCGAAATTATTGCATACACAAATTTTCGCTTGCCTTATTCGGCAATAAGAGCGTTGCTATTTAAGCCAAAATCGCAAGTTTTGCCTAATTACACACACACACACACACCCACACACCCACACACACACACACACACACACACACACACACACACACACACACACACACACACACACACACATACACACACACACACACACACACACACACACACACACACACACACACACACACGTGCACGCGCGCACACACACACACAGCAGAGGCTAGGATACAGAGTTTAGAAGAGGAACTGAAAAATCTGAAACAGCCTAAAGAACTAAAGAACATTTTGGGATTGGCAACAGAGACTGCTACCTCAGCCACAAATAAGGGGACTGTAGGGAAAGAAGGAGCACAACTGCATGGAGAAGCTCTATCAGAGGAGACTGTAGTAAATGAAAGAGCTAAGCTTTATGTGGAGGCCCTAACAGACAACAACAGAGACAAAGGAAAGCCGAGAAGGGAAAATGACAGGTCACTGAGCCCAAGTACATTAGCCAGTGAAACTGAAGAAAGGAAAGCTGCAGTGGAGGAAACCAAATTAAATGAGGGGATACACAGGGATATGCAGTGGGAGAATGAAAGGGTGAGGTCAGTCTTTGTGTATGGGCTCCAGGAAGTTGAAGGGGAAACATATGAAGCAAGAAAACAAGGGGGAAAAAAGCAATCGAAAGCATCATGAAAGCAATAGGAGAAGACGACATGACCCAGCTGGAAAATTTTCGGAAAATAGGGGGGTTTGTAAAAAAAAGAACCCGGCCAGTGAAAGTGACCTTCAAGGCAGAAGCGACTCGGAACAGGATCTTGCAGGAGAAAGCACAATTAAGGGACATGACGGCATACAGGAAGGTGAATCTCGACGGCGACAGAACACAAGAAGAAAGGCAGAAACTGAGAGAGATGGTACATAGGCGAAAGGAGGAAAGAGAGGGGATGGAGAAGACAGACAGGAGATCCCAGACCCAGAAAGAAGATAAAATACAGCCTCCCTCACAACTTCCTATAGAAGCCTCCCAACCAAGTCAACCCCAGTGCAACCAAACACTCTAAATCAAAACACCCTTGCTACATCCAATGCCCCCACCCACTACATTACAAACTCCACCCCCACAGCAACAACCCATAGTTCCTTACCAGGTCTCCCACTTCCCCAACCCCAATACACCTCCCAGACCACAGTCTTAGAAAAGAAGTTGAAGGTGTGGTATACAAATGCAGATGGAATAACAAACAAGTATGAGGAGTGGCACGAAAGAATCAAGGAGACATCCCCAGACATAATAGCACTCACAGAAACAAAACTCACCAGAATAATAACAGATTCAATCTTTCCATCCGGATATCAAATCCTCAGGAAAGACAGAGGGAGGAGAGGGGGAGGAGGAGTTGCACTGCTCATTAAAAACCAGTGGGGTTTTGAGAAAATGGAAGGAATGGATGGCACAGGTGAAAGGGACTACTTAGTAGGAACAATCCAGTCTGAGGGACATAAGGTGATAATTGCAGTAATGTACAACCCACCACAGAACTGCAGGAGGCAAAGAGAAGAATATGATGAGAGCAACAGAGCAATGATCGACACACTAGCCGAGGTGGCCAGGAGAGCACACATGGGGGGAGCAAAGTTACTAGTTATGGGTGATTTCAATCACAAAGAGATTGAGAAAACCTGGAGCCAATTGGGGGGTCCCGAAATATGGAGAGCCAAGATGATGGATGTGGTACTGGAAAACCTCATGCATCAACATGTTAGAGACACTACCAGAGAGAGAGGAGAGGATGAACCAGCAAGACTGGACCTTGTATTCACCTTGAGTAGTTCGAACATCGAGGGTATCATGTATGAAAGGCCCCTACGAGCTAGTGATCATGTGATTCTGTGCTTCGACTACATAGTTGAGCTCCAAGTGGAGAGAGTAGCAGGAATAGGCTGGGAAAAACCAAACTACAAAAGGGGGAACTACTCAGGCATGAGGAACTTCCTTCAAGACATTCAATGGGAGAGGGAACTGACAGGAAAACCAGTACAAGAAATGATGGACTATGTGGCAACAAAATGCAAGGAGGCAGAGGAGAGGTTTGTTCCCAAGGGAAACAGAAATAATGGGAAGAACAGAACGAGTCCTTGGTTCACCCAAAGGTGTAGGGAGGCAAAAACTAGGTGTACTAGATAATGGAAAAGGTACAGAAGACAGAGAACTCAGGAAAATAAAGAGATTAGCCGAAGAGCCAGAAACGAATATGCACAGATAAGAAGGGAGGCTCATAGACAATATGAAAATGACATAGCATCAAAAGTAAAGACTGACCCGAAGCTGTTGTACAGCCACATCAGGAGGAAAACAACAGTCAAGGACCAGGTAATCAGACTGAGGAAGGGTGATGGAGAATTCACAAGAAACGACCGAGAGGTATGTCAGGAGCTCAACACAAGATTTAAAGAAGTATTTACAGTGGAAACCAGTAGGACTCCATGAAATCAGAACAGGGGGGCACACCAGCAAGTGCTGGATGAGGTACATATAACCAAGGAGGAGGTGAAGAAGTTGCTATGCGAACTTGACACCTCAAAGGCGGTGGGACCAGACAACATCTCTCCATGGGTCCTTAAAGAGGGAGCAGAGATATTGTGTGAGCCATCAACAAAGATCTTCAACACATCATTTGAAACTGGGCAACTCCCTGATGTATGGAAAATGGCAAATGTAGTCCCAATTTTTAAAAAGGGAGACAGACATGAGGCACTAAACTACAGACCTGTATCACTAACGTGTATAGTATGCAAGGTCATGGAGAAGATCATCAGGAGGAGAGTGGTGGAGCACCTGGAAAGAAACAAGTGTATAATTGACAACCAGCACGGTTTCAGGGAAGGAAAATCCTGTGTCACAAAGCTACTAGAGTTTTATGACAAGGTGACAGAAGTAAGACAAGAGAGAGAGGGGTGGATCGACTGCATATTTTTGGACTGCAAGAAGGCCTTCGACACAGTTCCTCACAAGAGGTTACTGCAAAAGCTAGAGGATCAGGCACACATAACAGGAAAGGCACTGCAATGGATCAGAGAATACCTGACAGGGAGGCAACAACGAGTCATGGTACGGCCGAGGTGTCAGAGTGGGCGCCTGTGACAAGCGGGGTTCCACAGGGGTCAGTCCTAGGACCTGTGCTGTTCTTGGTATATATGAACGACATAACGGAAGGGATAGACTCAGAAATGTCCTTGTTTGCAGATGATGCGAAGTTAATGAGAAGAATCAAATCGGATGAGGATCAGGCAGGACTACAAAGAGACCTGGACAGGCTACAAGCATGGTCCAGCAACTGGCTCCTTGAATTTAACCCTGCCGAAGGCAAAGTCATGAAGATTGGGGAAGGGCAAAGAAGACCGCAGACACAATATAGTTTAGATGGCCAAAGACTGCAAACCTCACTCAAGGAAAAAGATCTGGGGGTGAGTATAGCACCAAGCATATCTCCTGAGGCGCACATCAATCAGATAACTGCTGCAGCATACGGGCGCCTGGTAAACCTACGGATAGCGTTCCGATACCTCAGTAAGGATTCGTTTAAGACTCTGTATACCATTTACGTCAGGCAAATACTGGAGTATGCAGCACCAGTTTGGAATCCACACCTAGTCAAGCAAGTCAAGAAATTAGAGAAAGTGCAAAGGTTTGCAACAAGACTAGTCCCAGAGCTACGGGGATTGTCCTACGAAGAAAGGTTGAGGGAAATCGGCCTGACGACACTGGAGGACAGGAGGGTCAGGGGAGACATGATAACGACATATAAAATACTGCGCGGAATAGACAAGGTGGGCAAAGACTTCTACTTACACTTAGGTCTCAATACACATACATGTACAAGCATATATATACACTCCCCACTGGGTTTTCTTCTAATTTCTTACTAGTTCTTGTTCTTGTTTATTTCTTATTACCTCCATGGGAAAGTGGAACAGAATTCTTTCTCCGTAAGCCATGTGTGTTGTAAGAGGCAACTAAAATGCCGGGAGCAAGGGGCTAGTAACGTCTTCTCCTGTATATATTACTAAATGTAAAAGGAGAAACTTTCGTTAATAGAGAGTAAAAGAAAGGTGAAGAGAGTGGTGAGAGAACGCAAGAGGAGAGCAGATGATAGAGTGGGAGAGGCACTGTCAAGAAATTTTAATGAAAATAAGAAAAAAAATTGGAGCGAGTTATACAAGTTAAGAAAGCCTAGGGAACAAATGGATTTGTCAGTAAAAAACAGAGAAGGGGAGTTAGTAGATGGGGAGATGGAGGTATTGGGTAGATGGCGAGAATATTTTGAGGAACTTTTAAACGTCGACGAAGAAAGGGAGGCGGTAATTTCATGCATTGGCCAGGGAGGTATACCGTATTTTAGGAGTGAAGAAGAACAGGATGTGAGTGTGGGGGAGGTGCATGAGGCATTATGTAGAATGAAAGGAGATAAAGCAGCTGGAACTGACGGGATCATGGCAGAAATGTTAAAAGCAGGGGGGATATAGTGTTGGAGTGGTTGCTATTTTTGTTTAATAAATGTATGAAAGAGGGGAAGGTACCGAGGAATTGGCAGAGAGCACGTATAGTTCCTTTATATAAAGGGAAGGGGGACAAAAGAGATTGTATAGAGGAATAAGTTTAGTAACTATACCAGGAAAAGTGTACGGTAGGGTTATTATTGAAAGAATTAGAGGTAATACAGAATGTAGGATTGCGGATGAGCAAGGAGGTTTCAGAGTAGGTAGGGGATGTGTAGATCAAGTGTTTACATTGAAGCATATATGTGAGCAGTATTTATATAAAGGTTGGGAAGTTTTTATTGCATTTATGGATTTAAAAAAGGCATATGATAGAGTGGATAGTGGAGCAATGTGGCAGATGTTGCAAGTACATGGAATAGGAGGTAAGTTACTAAATGCTGTAAAGAGTTTTTATGAGGATAGTGAGGCTCAGGTTAGGGTGTGTAGAAAACAGGGAGACTACTTCCCAGTAAAAGTAGGTCTTAGACATGGATGTGTAATGTCACCATGGTTGTTTAATATCTTTATAAATGGGGTTGTAAAAGAAGTAAATGCTAGGGTGTTCGGGAGAGGGGTGGAATTAAATTATGGGGATTCAAATGCAAAATGTGAATTGACACAGCTGCTTTTTGCTGATGATACTGTGCTTATGGGAGAATCTAAAGAAAAATTGCAAAGGTTAGTGAATGAGTTTGGGAGTGTGTGTAAAGGTAGAAAGTTGAAAGTGAGCATAGAAATGAGTAAGGTGATGATGGTATCAAATGATTTAGATAAAGAAAAATTGGATATCAAATTGGGAAAGAGGAGTATGGAAAAAGTGAATTTTTTCAGATACTTGGGAGTTGATGTGTGAATGGATTTATGAAGGATGAGGTTAATCATAGAATTGATAAGGGAAAAAAGGTGAGTGGTGCACTGAGGTATTTGTGGAGACGAAAAACGTTATCTAAGGAGGCAAAGAAGGGAATGCATGTAAGTTTAGTAGCACCAACACTCTTATATGGGTGTAAAACTTGGGTTGTGAATGCAGCAGCAAGGAGGCGGTTGGAGACAGTGGAGATGTCCAGTCTAAGGGTAATGTGTGGTGTAAATATTATGTAGAAAATTCGGAGTGTGGAAATTAGGAGAAGGTGTGGAGTTAATTATAGTATTAGTCAGAGGACTGAAGGGGTGTTGTTGAGGTGGCTTGGTCATTTAGAGAGAATGGATCAAAGTAGAATGGCACAGAGAGCGTATAAATATGTAGGCAAAGGAAGGTGGGCATTAGCGTGTTCGGTAGGAGTGAATGGAGATGAATGGTATTTTTGGACCTGACGATCTCTTGGAGTGTGAGCAGGGTAATATTTAGTGAAGGGATTCAGGGAAAACGGTTATTTTTATATAGCCGGACTAAAGTCCTGGAAATGGGAAGTACAATGCCTGCACTCTAAAGGAGGGGTTCGGGTATTAGCAGTTTGGAGGGATATGTTGTGTATCTTTATACGTATATGCTTCTAAACTGTTGTATTCTGAGCACCTCTGCAAAAACAGTGATTATGTGTGAGTGTGGTGAAAGTGTTGAATGATGATAAAAGTATTTTCTTTTTGGGGATTTTCTTTCATTATGGGTCACCCTGCCTTGGTGGGAGACGGCCGACTTGTTATATATATATATATATATATATATATATATATATATATATATATATATATATATATATATATATATATATATATATATATATATAAATATAATATATTTATTTTATATATATATATATATATATATATATATATATATATATATATATATATATATATATATATATAAATCGCCAACACAATGCTCTCCAACGCCTCAGGAAAGGACAAGCTTGTCTGCTGGCAGTGAAGGCACCACACTCAGGAGATTTCCTGTTTGCTGTTCCCAATTCCTCCTTGGGCACTCGACTAGACCCACAGGCCATTCGGATTGGTGTTGCTCTTCGCCTAGCCGCCCCCATCCTCACCGAACATAGGTGTATTTGCGGCAGGGCGACAGCTGATCAATTCGGACTTCATGGTCTCGTGTGTCACACAGCAGAAGGGAAGTATGCCAGGCATGAGGAGGTCAATGATATCACAAAGAGAAGCCTCGCCACAGCCCGTTGCCCAGCTCAACAGGAACCCCAAGTGCAGAGGTCTGACGGAAGTCTAAAACGTCCTGATGGAGCCACTATGCTACCTTGGAAGGATGGAAAGCAGATTGCCTGGGACTACACATGTGCCGCCACATTGGCAGACACCTACTTGCCATACTCCGTAGTGGAAGGGGGTGGAGCTGCCAGCCACAGGGAGACTCAGAAGATCCGCAAATATGAAGTCCTTCCCCCTTGCTATAACTTCATCCCAATAGGGTCAGAGACCCTTGGAGCATGGGGCAAGTGTGCTCTAAAGTTCCTAATAGAGCTGAGTGAAAAGCTCATCAGAGAAACAAAGGACCACAGGGCGACCAGCTTCCTCTTCCAGAGACTCAGTGTTGCGATCCAGAGAGGAAATGCCTGCAGCATTCTGGGCACGCGGCCCACCGCCGGGGAGCTCGACGAAGTATTCGTGATGTAGCTCTGAGTTACCTCTGTTGTTTTACTTTGTATTGTAGTTTTGTGAATGTTCTGTCAATGTATTTTGTCTTTAAATAAAATATATATATATATATATATATATATATATATATATATATATATATATATATATATATATATATATATATATATATATATATATATATATATAATATAGGGGGTGGTAGGAGAAAATTCTCAAACGGCTTCAGGGAGAGTATTGAGTTTTCCCTGAAGCAAGTTTATTCTTTTCTCTGAGGATGAGGGTCCCTACGACAGTTCTAGAGGTGGTACCTCCCTATATATATATATATATATATATATATATATATATATATATATATATATATATATATATATATATATATATATATATATATATATGTATATATATATATATATATATATATATATATATATATATATATATATATATATATATATATATATATATATATATATATATATATTGTCGTACCGAATATGTAAAACTGGTCAATTAGCAAGAACTCATTTAAAATTAAGTCCTTTCTAAAATGTTCTCTTATGCGTTTAAAGAAATCTTTTTTCCATTAATGTTAATGTAAAAAAATTTAATTTTGCTACAAAAGAATCTTAGAAAACTTACATAACCTTATAATAACAAGAACAAATTATTTTAGCCTAACCCAACTAAATGTATTTTAGATTTGTATACAATAATTTAATACTAAACAAACACAGTGAAATATATTTTTTTCGTTAGGATCAGAATGATTTTGGCGAAATTATTGCATACACAAATTTTCGCTTGTCCTATATGGCAAGATGAGCGTTGCTATTTAAGCCAAGATCGCAAGTTCTGCCTATTCGGCACGACATATATATATATATATATATATATATATATATATATATATATATATATATATATATATATATATATATATATATATATATATATATATATATATATATATATAATACATATGTCGTGCCTAATTGGTAAAACTGGTCAATTAGCAAAAACTCTTTTAAAATTAAGTCCTTTCTAAAATTTTCTCTTATACGTTTAAAGATATATTTTTTTTATTAATGTTAATGTAAAAATTTATAATTTTGCACCAAAAGAATCTTAGAAAACTTACCTAACCTTATTATAACAAGCGCAATTTATTTTTAGCTTAATCCAACTAAATATATTTTAAATACGTTTACAATAATTTAGTACTAAACAAGCACAATCAAATATATTTTTTTCGTTAGATTCAGAATGATTTTGGCGAAATTATTGCAAAGACAAATTTTTATTTGTCCTATATGGTATGATGAGCGTTGCTATTAAGCCAAGATCGCAAGTTCTGCCTATTCGGCACGACATATATATATATATACATATATATATATATATATATATATATATATATATATATATATATATATATATATATATATATATATATATATAAAAGATAAAAGAGAGTGCAAAAATTATAGGGGGATAAGTCTGTTGAGTGTACCTGGTAAAGTGTATGGTAGAGTTATAATTGAAAGAATTAAGAGTAAGACGGAGAATAGGATAGCAGATGAACAAGGAGGCTTTAGGAAAGGTAGGGGGTGTGTGGACCAGGTGTTTACAGTGAAACATATAAGTGAACAGTATTTAGATAAGGCTAAAGAGGTCTTTGTGGCATTTATGGATTTGGAAAAGGCGTATGACAGGGTGGATAGGGGGGCAATGTGGCAGATGTTGCAAGTGTATGGTGTAGGAGGTAGGTTACTGAAAGCAGTGAAGAGTTTTTACGAGGATAGTGAGGCTCAAGTTAGAGTATGTAGGAAAGAGGGAAATTTTTTCCCAGTAAAAGTAGGCCTTAGACAAGGATGTGTGATGTCACCTTGGTTGTTTAATATATTTATAGATGGGGTTGTAAGAGAAGTAAATGCGAGGGTCTTGGCAAGAGGCGTGGAGTTAAAAGATAAAGAATCACACACAAAGTGGGAGTTGTCACAGCTGCTCTTTGCTGATGACACTGTGCTCTTGGGAGATTCTGAAGAGAAGTTGCAGAGATTGGTGGATGAATTTGGTAGGGTGTGCAAAAGAAGAAAATTAAAGGTGAATACAGGAAAGAGTAAGGTTATGAGGATAACAAAAAGATTAGGTGATGAAAGATTGAATATCAGATTGGAGGGAGAGAGTATGGAGGAGGTGAACGTATTCAGATATTTGGGAGTGGACGTGTCAGCGGATGGGTCTATGAAAGATGAGGTGAATCATAGAATTGATGAGGGAAAAAGAGTGAGTGGTGCACTTAGGAGTCTGTGGAGACAAAGAACTTTGTCCTTGGAGGCAAAGAGGGGAATGTATGAGAGTATAGTTTTACCAACGCTTTTATATGGGTGTGAAGCGTGGGTGATGAATGTTGCAGCGAGGAGAAGGCTGGAGGCAGTGGAGATGTCATGTCTGAGGGCAATGTGTGGTGTGAATATAATGCAGAGAATTCGTAGTTTGGAAGTTAGGAGGAGGTGCGGGATTACCAAAAATGTTGTCCAGAGGGCTGAGGAAGGGTTGTTGAGGTGGTTCGGACATGTAGAGAGAATGGAGCGAAACAGAATGACTTCTAGAGTGTATCAGTCTGTAGTGGAAGGAAGGCGGGGTAGGGGTCGGCCTAGGAAGGGTTGGAGGGAGGGGGTAAAGGAGGTTTTGTGTGCGAGGGGCTTGGACTTCCAGCAGGCATGCGTGAGCGTGTTTGATAGGAGTGAATGGAGACAAATGGTTTTTAATACTTGACGTGCGGTTGGAGTGTGAGCAAAGTAACATTTATGAAGGGATTCAGGGAAACCGGCAGGCCGGACTTGAGTCCTGGAGATGGGAAGTACAGTGCCTGCACTCTGAAGGAGGGGTGTTAATGTTGCAGTTTAAAAACTGTAGTGTAAAGCACCCTTCTGGCAAGACAGTGATGGAGTGAATGATGGTGAAAGTTTTTCTTTTTCGGGCCACCCTGCCTTGGTGGGAATCGGCCGGTGTGATAATAAAAAATATATATATATATATATATATATATATATATATATATATATATATATATATATATATATATATATATATATATATATATATATATATATATATATATATGTATATGTATATATATGTATATATATATATAAATATATATATATATATATATATATATATATATATATATATATATATATATATATATATATATATATATGTATATATATATATGTATATATATATATATATATATATATATATATATATATATATATATATATATATATATATATATATATATATATATGTCGTGCCGAATATGTAAAACTGGTCAATTAGCAAGAACTCATTTAAAATTAAGTCCTTTCTAAAATTTTCTCTTATACGTTTAAAGATATATTTCTTTCATTAATGTTGATGTAAAAATTTATAATTTTGCACCAAAAGGAACTTAGAAAACTTACCTAACCTTATTATAACAAGCGCAATTTATTTTAGCCTAACCCAACTAAATATATTTTAGATTTGTATACAGTAATTTAATACTAAACAAACACAGTGAAATATATTTTTTTCGTTAGGTTCTGAATGATTTTGGCGAAATTATTGCATACACAAATTTTCACTTGCCTTATATGGCAAGATGAGCGTTGCTATTTAAGCCAAGATCGCAAGTTCTGCCTATTCGGCACGACCTATATATATATATATATATATATATATATATATATATATATATATATATATATATATATATATATATATATATATATATATATATATATATATATATATATATATATATATGCCGTGCCGAATATGTAAAACTGGCCAATTAGCAAGAACTCATTTAAAATTAAATCCTTTCTAAAATTTTCTTTTATACGTTTAAAGATACATGTTTTTCATTGATGTTAATGTAAAAAATTTTAATTTTGCACCAAAAGAATCTTAGAAAACTTACCTAATCTTATTATAACAAGAACAATTTATTTTAGCCTAACCCAACTAAATATATTTTAGATTTGCTTACAATAATTTAATACTAAACAAACACAGTGAAATATATATTTTTCGTTAGGTTCAGAATGATTTTGGCGAAATTATTGCATACAAAAATTTTCACTTGTCCTATATGGCAAGATGAGCATTGCTATTTAAGCCAAGATCGCAAGTTCTGCCTATTCGGCACGACCTCCGGACGATGGAAAGCAGGATGAAAGACACTGACACACACGATGCCTTCTACCTACTCACCAGGTGCCTGTCAATCCCAAAACTTACCTATTTTCTGAGATGCTCCCCAGCCTTCAGCAGTCCAAAACTCAAGGAATATGACTCTCTCCTGAAGGCCATGCTAGAGAGTGTATTGAATCTTTCCCTTGACGATGGACAGTGGTTGCAAGCCTCACTTCCGGTTAGGCTTGGAGGGCTAGGAGTACGTAGATCCTCCCAGATTGCTCTACCAGCTTTCCTGTCCTCTTCCATTGCATCAAACGAGTTGATAAGACAAATTCTTCCTGACACCCTCAGTGACTCAGCAGGAATAGAAGACCCTAGCTATGCCAGTGCCATCATCGAATGGGAGACTCTTGCTGCTCCAGCACCAAACCCTAGTGCAGCACTGGCTCACAAACAGTCACGCTGGGATGGCCCAATTGCTGAAAAGGTGCTTGCCAACATGCTCAGGGCTGCAACATCAGATAGGGAGATTGCCCGTCTCCAGGCTGTGAGTGAACATCACTCCAGGGACTTCCTCCAAACAGTTCCCATATCGGCAATGGGAACGCGACTCGACCCTAAGACCCTCCGTATTGCAGTGGCTCTGCGCCTTGCTGCCCCAATTCACACAGAATATATGTGTATTTGCGGCGAAGTGCAAACAGACCAATACGGTCTACATGGTCTTTACTGTTCCAAAACCAAGGGCTGGCATGCAAGACACAATGAGGTCAACGACATCATTAAGAGAACCCTTGCTACAGCTGGATGCCCTGCAGAGAGGGAGCCACGATCCCTTGCAGCAAACAATACCCACAACCCAGCAAACAGCCCCGACGGGATCACCATCTATCCTTGGAAGAATGGCAAGCTCTTAGCATGGGACTATACCTGTGTGTCCACACTGGCTGACACCTATATCCATCACAGTGTGGGGCGACAGGAAGGAGCTGCTGACCACAGGGAGGAGTACAAGATCAGCAAGTACAGGGACATTAGCCAACAGTATCAATTTGTCCCAGTGGGATCAGAGACCTTGGGATCATGGGGAAAAAATGCCACACGTTTCCTTAAAGAATTGGGTTCCAGACTCATCGACACCACCAGGGACCCAAGGGCAGCCACTTTCATGTTCCAGCGCCTCAGCGTCGCCATCCAGAGGGGAAATGCTTGCTGCATACTTGGCTCGCGTCCAGCCTCGGAGGAGCTGGAGGAAATTCATGATCTTTGATACATTGTGCCATTGTATTCATGTTTATGTTTTTTTCTGTAAATGTATTTTGTTTATTAATAAATGTTCACATAGAACAAAAAAATATAGGGGGTGGTAGGAGAAGAAAATATTCAAACAGCTCCGGGGAGAACCTTGAGTTTTCCCTGAGGTACGTTTATTGTCTTCTCTGAGGATGAGGGTCCCCATTCCAGCTATAAAGGTGGTACTATATATATATATATATATATATATATATATATCTATATATATATATATATATATATATATATATATATATATATATATATATATATATATATATATATATATATATATATATATATAAACACTCATAGGGAAATGATACAATTAATTATTATTATTATTATTAAACATTCGCCGGTATTCTCCCGGCCCGGGCCTTTTCCAAGTGGTGGCCCGGCCTTGGCTCCCTCTTTAGGGAGTGTCTGAGACCTAAGTCTCCCATGGGAGGAGGCACAAGTACCTCCTCATCTTTGGGATCAACTGTCCCCAGGACTAGCCACAAGCTAGACCTCTCTGGTCTGCCATCCCCGCCACAAGGGGGCTAATGGGAATGACAGTCTTGTGAGCTGCAAGCTCTGGCTCGGGCACCTACCCTACCCTACCCTAGAAGGGCTGGGCATGGTGTCGATGAAGTGATACAATTTTTATTAGAACATGATGTTCTTATGTAATGTTATTCAAATTACAGTAAAATATCTTTGATTATAGTTATAAATAGTTGTATGTTAAATATAATAAATTGGAGATTTCTGTATTTTTTTAGTTCAGAATAAATAAATTTCATAAAATCACAGAGCTGATAGGGTTCAACCCATGGCAGGTGAGCTTTAAAACTCACGGATCATTTTGCTAGTTACTGATTAGCACACTGGGCTATGAGTTTTCGGAGAAATTTTCTCACAAAGAATCAGTATTTTAGCCTCTTATTGTCTCGTCCTCTGGCAGAGTCTTCAGTCAGTGTCATTGTACTGGGATGTTGATGAAGACCAGGAAACACTGACTAAGATGCTGGCATCAACGACATTGATAAACTGGACACAGCGCATCGTATTATTTGCCTGCACTCCTTATGTCATCAGAAAGGTAAATATCACTGTGTTCTATGTTGGTTTAGTAGTCTCTCTCGCTCTTCCTCCTTCTCTCTTCTTCTCCCTCCCTCTCTCTCTTCCTCTCTCTATTCCTCTCTCTCTCTTCCTCTCTCTCTCTTCCTCTCTCTTCCTCTCTCTTCCTCTCTCTCTCTTCCCCCCCTCTCTCTCTCTCTCTCTCTGTTTTAAATAGTAACATTGCACTTTTAAGCTGAGGTTGGCTACCTTATTTTACAAACTTCCATTAGCATGAAGTATCAAGTGAATATAAGTATATGTAACACTGAAGCAGTTTTCACATTACAAAGTTTAAAAAACATCAGTCATTTTTCATTAATGAATATATATATATATATATATATATATATATATATATATATATATATATATATATATATATATATATATATATATATATATATATATATATATATATATATATATATATATATATTTATATATATATATATATTTATATATATATATATATATATATATATATATATATATATATATATATATATATATATATATATATATATATATATATATATATATATAAATATATATATATCATCAAGATCCGGCGACTTATTTTGCTTCAGTCGGTCTATTTGTTTCATTACGGTGACCAGAACTGAGCAGCATAGTCTAAATGAGGCCTAACCAAGGATATATAGAGTTGAAGAACAACCTGAGGACTTCCATTATTTATACTTCTAGATATGAAGCCAAGAATTCTGTTAGCTTTATTGCGAACACTAATGCACTGTTGTCTTGGTTTTAGGTTACTGCTAACTAGAACTCCTAAATCCTTTTCGCAAACAGTAGTATTAAGATCTACATTATTTAGTTTATATGTGGCATGGTTATTTAACTGTCCAACATTTAGAACTTTGCATTTGTCAATATTAAACTGCATCTGCCACTTCTCCGACCATTGCATCAGTCTATTCAAATCATCCTGGAGTTGTCTGTTGTCCTCATTAGAATGAATCAGACGGCCTATTTAGGTGTCATCAGCAAATTTGCTTATGTCGCTATTTATTCCCTCATCTATGTCGTTTATGTAAATTGTGAACAACAACGGGCCCAACACTAACCCCTGAGGAACACCGCTTGTGACGTGCCCCCATTCTGATTTCTCCCCATTTATGCAAACTCTCTGCTGCCTATTTCTCAGCCAAGCCTCTACCCAGGAAAAAATTTCTCTTCCTATTCCGTGTGCCTTAAGTTTCCTCAATAGCCTCTGATGTGGAACTCTATCGAAAGCCTTATTGAAGTCCATATACACAATATCGTATTTATTACCATGATCTACCTCTTCAAACACCTTAGTGAAAAAAGTTAGTAAACTCGTAAGACAGGAACGCCCCTTTGGAAAACCGTGTTGAGATTCATTAATCAATCTGTGCCTATCAAGATGGCTACGAATTGCTTCGGCAATTATTGATTCCATAATTTTTCCCACTATGGAGGTAAGGCTTATTGGTCTATAGTTCGAAGCCAAGGACCTGTCACATGCCTTGTAAATAGGTATTACATTTGCCATTTTCCACTTATCAGGCACTATGCCAGTTTGTAGTGATATGTTAAAAAGATTAGCCAAAGGTATGCTAAGTTCCTCTTTACATTCCTTTAACACCCTTGCAAACAGTTCATCAGGTTAGGTTTTAGTTTCTCTATTTGTCTGAGGGCCATGTCACTAGTTACCACAAACGTACATAGTTTATTATCCTGTTCTACAAAATCTATTATTTCAGGAATATCACTAGTATTTTCCTGGGTGAAAACTGAGAGGAAGTAGGTATTGAGAATTTCACACATATCCTTATCACTGTCAGTGATTTGACCAGAGTTACTCTTAAGTGGGCCAATCTTGTCCCTAATCTTACTTCTGTACACCTGAAAGAACCCTTTTGGGTTAGCCTTTGAATCCCTTGCGACCTTAGCCTCATAATCCCTTTTAGCTTTTCTTATTCCTTTCTTTATTTTTCTCTTTAATTGAATATATTGATTTCCTAACTGCCCATCCCCTCTTATATATGCCTCTCTTTTGACCAATGAGATGTTTTAATCTATTGTTCCTCCATTTGGGGTTATTTTTGTTAGATCTAATTTCCCTACACGGAACAAAAGTTGTCTGGGCAGCTAGAACTATGCTCTGAAAAACGTCATATTGGCACCCAAGATCACCTACCAGACCCAGTCAGGACATCCTAATTTTGCCCACCCAGGTAATTTTTCAGTCCTATGAAGTCGGCCAAGCGAAAATCTGGGACAGAGATTTGATTGCAGTTATCTGGGTAATTCCATGATATATTGAAACTAAGTGATTTATGATCACTTTCCCCAAGCTCATCATTAACCTCAAGATTATTAATTAGTGAATCTTTGTTGGCAAGAACCAAGTCAAGCAGATTGTTTCCTCTAGTTGGTTCTGTCACAACCTGTTCTAAAAAGCAATCCTGAACCGTATCAAGAAAGTCACTAGACTCAAGATTTCCTGTCATAATGCTCCAATCAATTTGTCTAAAGCTAAAATCTCCCATTATCACAACATTTTCATATCTAGATGCCTTATGAATTTCTTCCCATAACAGCTTACTGCACTCCCTATCAAGGTTTTGGGGTCTATAAATCACACCCAAAATTAATTTGTCACGTCCCTCGAGAAACTGTAGCCAAACAGATTCTGTGTTCGATGTCTCTAATCTTATATCATGTGTAAGACAACAATTTAAATTATCTCTGACAAAGATCGCCACTCCACCACCCTTCCTGTTGACCCTATCAGTGTGGAATAGTTTATAACCCTGTATGTTGCATTCAGAAGGCATTTCTCTATCTTTCAGGTTGATCCAGGTCTCTGTTATACCAATAATATCTATATTACCTGCACTTGCAAGTAATCTTAGCTCATCTACCTTATTTCTTTGACTCCTGCTATTTGTATAGTAAACCTTAAGGGAGCTAGTCACTCGTTGCCCTCTACTATCTTTGTTTGTTTGTTGATCATTTGATTTGCCATTACTAGCAACTTTATTTTGAATATTGTCTTTTAAACATTTCCCTGAGGTATCCCGGTAATAACTGCTGTTTTTAACCCTAATGCTGCAACCTGACTGTTTCCCTCAAACACCCATACCTCTCTAATCTATCAGTTTAAATTCCTAGACAAGTCATCAATTACCCTCTCAATTGAATTGGCTAATGCAACCACTGCATCCCCAGAGAGATGAACCCCATCCCTTGGATACATATTATGTTTGCCAAATAATAGGTCCCAGTTATCAATGAATGGGATTGCAAGTTCCTTGCAGTACCTCTCTAGCCAGCAATTTATACCAATTGCCCTAGACATCTATTCATTGCCCACTCCCTTTCTAGGCAAGATGCTACATATGACTGGGATCCCTCCCTTAGACCTAACTACTTCTATGGCTGACCTGTACTTATCCAGCAGCTCCTCTCTCCTGCCCTTCCCAATGTCATTACCCCCAGCACTAAGATAGATAATGGGCTTGTTCCCATTACCTGCCACATTATTATCCAACCTGCTGACTATGTCACCAACACCAGCTCCAGGAAGGCACACTCTCTGTCTGACCTTTCTGTCTCTGTTACAAAATGCGCCATCCATATAACTTACCTGAGAATCGCTTACTATTAAAATATTCTTACCTTGATTTGCAGGGGAATCAGTGGTACCTTCAACCTCACTAACCACTGAAGTACACTCGTCTTGGAGAACAGAGAATCGATTTCCTAAATTCACATCTTCTCTATTAACTCTATTCATCTTCCTTCTTCCTGAACTGTGAACCACTTGCCACTTAAAGCCGCTGCCACTATCACTGCTGGTGACCATTTCCTCCTTACCAGCTAAATCCTTCTCACACTCACTCTCAAACTCATCTATGTGAAGCTTCAGCCTCCTATTTTCCTCCTGAAGAAGTAGAATCTCCTTCTTCAACACTTGAACTTGAGATTCTAAAACACTACAACAGGCCATGGGGCTTGGTAACAGCCCACACTAACTCCCAAGAGCTTAGGCAGGTATGACCGCAGGTGACCACTAATGTCAGCGTATGATTGTGGATGTTATGAATGAGAAGAAGCTGGATGCCCTGCCTTTAAGTGAAACAAAGCTGAAGGGGGTTGGAGAGTTTCATTAGAGAGGAATAAATGGGATTAGGTCAGGGGTTTCAAACAGTGTTAAAGCTAAAGAAGGAGTAGCAATAATATTGAAGGATATGCTATGGCAGGAAAAGAGGGAGTATAAATGTATTAATTCAAGGATTATGTGGAATAAAATAAAGGTTGGATGTGAAAAGTGGATTACAGTAAGCGTTTATGCACCTGGAGAAGAGAGAAGTGTAGAGGAGAGAGAGATTTTGGGGTTATGGTAAGCAGCAACCTTAAACCAAGACAGCAATGCCTAAGCGTACGTAATAAGGCAAATAGATTACTGGGATTTGTATCAAGAAGTGTAAGCAACAGAAGTCCAGAGGTCATACTGCAGCTTTATACATCATTAGTAAGGCCTCACCTAGATTATGCAGCTCAATTCTGGTCTCCATATTACAGAATGGACATAAATTCGTTAGAAAACATTCAGCGTAGGATGACTAAATTAATACATAGCATTAGAAATCTTCCTTATGAAGAAAGATTGAAGACTCTTAAGTTACATTCACTTGTTAGACGAAGAATGAGGGGAGACCTGATCGAAGTGTATAAGTGGAAGATAGGTATTAATAAAAGGGATATTAACAAGGTCTTGAGGATATCTCTCCAAGAGAGAACCGCAGTAATGGATTTAAATTAGATAAGTTTAGATTTAGAAAGGACATAGGAAAGTATTGGTTTGGAAATAGGGTAGTTGATGAGTGGAATAGTCTACCTAGTTGGGTTATTCAGGCTAGGACTTTGGGTAGTTTCAAATTTAGGTTGGATAAGTACATGAGTGGGAGGGGTTGGATTTGAGAGGGACTTGCACATCGGAGCTTGTTTCTTGGGTGGCATTGAAAATTGGGTTGGTCAAATGTTTGTTAGTGGGATGAATTGTAAAGGACCTGCCTAGTATGGGCCAACAGGCCTGCTGCAGTGTTCCTCCTTTCTTATGTTCTTATGTTCTTATGAAATGTTGAGTGAATGCATGGGGAGTTTTGAACCAAGTGTGAGAGTACTTGTGGTTGGGGATTTCAATGCTGAAGTGGGTAAAAATGTTGTCGAGGGAGTAGTAGGTAAATTTGGAGTGCCAGGGGTAAATGTAAATGGGGAGCCTTTAATCGAGCTATGTGTAGAAAGAGGTTTGGTAGTAAGTAATACATATTTTACGTAAAAGAGGATAAATAAATATACAAGGTATGATGCAGCATGTAATGAAAGTAGTTTGTTAGATTATGTATTGGTGGATAAAAGGTTGATGGGTAGGCTCCAGGATGTACATGTTTATAGAGGGGCAACTGATATATTGGATCATTATTTAGTTGTAGCTGCAGTTAGAGCAAGAGGTAGATGGGGCAAGAGGAAAATGTCAACAAGTAAGAGGGAGGTGAAAGTATATAAACGAAGGGAGGAGGAAGTTCGGGTGAGATATAAGCAACTTATGGCAAAAAGATGGGCTAGTGGGGGGGATGGTTGAAGAGGGTTGGAATAGTTTTTAAAATGCAGTATTAGAATGTGGGGCAGAAGTTCGTGGTTATAGGAGGGTGGGTGCAGGAGGAAAGAGTGATTGGTGGAATTAAGAAGTAAAGGGTTTGATAAAAGAGAAAAAGGTAGCTTATGAGAGATTTTTACAAAGCAGAAGTGTTATGAGAAGAGTAGAGTATACGGATAGTAAAAGAAAGGTGAAGAGAGTGGTGAGAGAGTGCAAAAGGAGAGCAGATGATAGAGTGGGAGAGGCACTGTCAAGAAATTTTAATGAAAATAAGAAAAAAAATTGGAGTGAGTTAAACAAGTTAAGAAAGCCTACGGAACGAATGAATTTGTCAGTTAAAAACAGAGAAGGGGAGTTAGTAGATGGGGAGATGGAGGTATTGGGTAGATGGCCAGAATATTTTGAGGAACTTTTAATTGTCGACGAAGAAAGGGAGGCGGTAATTTCATGCACTGGCCAGGGAGGTATACCATCTTTTAGGAGTGAAGAAGAGCAGGATGTAAATGTGGGGGAGGTGCATGAAGCATTACGTAAAATGAAAGGGGGTAAAGCAGCTGGAACTGACGGGATCATGAGAGAAATGTTAAAAGCAAAGGGGGACATAGTGTTGGAGTGGTTGGTATTTTTGTTTAATAAATGCATGAAAGAGGGGAAGGTTCCTAGGGATTGGCAGAGAGAGTGTATAGTCCCATTATATAAAGGGAAGGGGGACAAAAGAGATTGAAAAAAAATAAAAAAGGAATTAGTTTGCTAAGTATACCAGGAAATGTGTATGGTAGGGTTATTATTAAAAGAATTAGAGGTAATACAGAATGTAGGATTGCAGATGAGCAAGTAGGTTTTAGAGTGGGTAGGGGATGTGTAGATCAGGTGTTTACATTGAAGCATGATAAATTAGACACATGTGCAACTCTTGGGTATCTTTATTGAGGAAACGTTTAGCCACACAGTGGCTTCATCAGTCCATACGTAGGATAGGGGCGAATGGAGACGAATGGTTTTTGGGACCTGACGAGCTGTTGGAGTGTGAGCAGGGTAATATTTAGTGAAGGGATCCTGGGAAACCGGATTTGAGTTCTGCAAACCATCATTGAACAATATGAAAGTGGTACAAGTGTGGCCGAACTGTCTAGGATGTATAAGAAACCCTACACAACCTTATGTTCCATAGTGGCCAAGAAAAATGAAATAAAAGATGCTGTTGTTGCAAAGGGAGTAACTATGCTGACAAAAATGAGATCACCAGTACTGGAAGAGGTTGAGAAGTTATTATTGGTGTGGATAAATGAGAAACAATTAGCAGGAGATACTCTTATGACTTCGTTTATTTGTGAAAAGGCTAGGCAGTTGCATGAAGATTTGGTAAAGAAATTGCCTGCAAATAGTGGTGAAGTGAGTGAATTTAAGGCCAGCAAAGGCTGCTTTTGGCGATTTAAGAACCGTACTGGCATACACAGTGTGGTAAGGCATGGTGAGGCTGCCAGTTCGGACCACAAGGCGGCTGAAAAATATGTGCATGAATTCCAGGAGTACATAGAGGCTGAAGGACTGAAACCTGAACAAGTGTTCAATTGTGACGAAACAGGCCTCTTTTGGAAGAAAATGCCAAACAGGACCTTCATTACACAAGAGGAAAAGGCAATGCCAGGACACAAGCCTATGAAAGACAGGCTGACGCTAATGTTCTGTGCTAATGCTAGTGGGGATTTCAAAGTGAAGCCATTACTAATGTACCATTCTGAAAATCCCAGAGTGTTCAGGAAAAACAATGTTATGAAGAGTAAATTGTGTGTGTTTTGGAAATCTAATAGTAAGGCATGGGTCACGAGGGAAATTTTCGTCGAGTGGTTCAATGAAGTGTTTGGCCCTAGTGTGAAGGAGTATCTCCTGGAAAAGAAATTGGATTTCAAGTGCCTGCTACAATGCACCTGCTCATCCTCCAAACTTGGATGACCTAATTTTCGAGGAGTTTGGGTTCATCACAGTAAAGTTCTTGCCCCCGAATACCACTCCTCTCCTCCAACCCATGGACCAGCAGGTTATTGCAAACTTTAAAAAACTCTACACAAAAGCAATGTTTCACAGGTGCTTGACTGTGACCACAGACACTCACTTGACCCTAAGGGAATTTTGGAGAGAACACTTCAGCATCCTCCACTGCATAACCCTTATAGGTATGGCTTGGCAGGGAGTGACTACCAGGACTTTGAACTCTGCCTGGAGAAAATTGTGGCCAGATTGTGTCGACAAGAGGGATTTTGAAGAATTTGGGACTGACCCTAATGAGCCTATGTCTGTTGTAAAATCAATTGTGGCACTGGGGAGTTCCATGGGGTTGGATGTGAGTTTGGAGGATGTGGAAGAATTGGTGGAAGACCACAATGAAGAGCTCACCACTGAGGAGCTGCAAGAGCTTCAGCAGGAAGAGCAACACATCGCAGCTCAGAATCTTGCTGCAGAGGAGGAGGAAGAGAGATGGAAGAAGGTGCCTTCTTCAGAAATTAAAGAGATTTTTACTATGTGGGGTAAGATGGAAAGCTTTATGGAGAAACATCACCCTAACAAGGTTGTTGCAAGCCAGGTTGGCAACATGTACAGTGACAAAGTCTTGGGCCATTTTAGGGATGTATTAAAGAGATGCCAGAAACAGAGCTCTCTCCACAGTTATTTTGTGATACAGGACTCCAGTGACTCTCAAGGTGGTCCTAGTGGCATTAAGAAACAGAGAAGAGAAGCAACCCCAGAAAAGTAAATGGTACCTGAGGTGTTGATGGAAGGGGATTTCCCTTCCAAACTATAAACAATCCACTCTCTCTCCTCCTCCAGTCTCCCATACACTGAGAAGAATCTCCAATAAAGGTAAGTGTTATGCTGTTAATGTTTCATTCATCATTTCCCATTGTATTGTTTATGTACTACATGTATATTTCATGTTAAAAATTTTTTTGTTTTAATACTTCTGGGTGTCAGGAACGGATTAATTGTATTTACATTATTTCTTATGGGGAAAATTGATTCGAAAATCGTAAATTTCGTTTATAGTAACGGCTCCAGGAACGGATTAATTACGAAAAACGAGGGACCACTGTGTATATATATATATATATATATATATATATATATATATATATATATATATATATATATATATATATATATATATATATATGTATATGTCGTGCCGAATATGTAAAATTGGTTAATTAACAAGAACTCATTTAAAATTAAGTCCTTCCTAAAATTTTCTCTTATACGTTTAAAGATATTTTTTTCATTAATATTGGTGTAAAAATTTATAATTTTGCACCAAAAGGAACTTAGAAAACTTACCTAACCTTATTATAACAAGCGCAATTTATTTTTGCCTAACCCAACTAAATATATTTTAGATTTGTTTACAACAATTTAATACTAAACAAACACAGTGAAATATATTTTTTTTCGTTAGGTTCAGATTGATTTTGGCGAAATTATTGCATACACAAATTTTCACTTGTCCTATATGGCAAGGTGAGCGTTGCTATTTAAGCCAAAATCGCAAGTTCTGCCTATTCGGCACGACATATATATATATATATATATATATATATATATATATATATATATATATATATATATATATATATATATATATATATATATATATATATATATATATATATACTTAAATACAAAATACATTGGTCAAAGATTCACAAAAATACATCAGAAAGTAAAACAACATAGGTAACTCAGGGCTACATCTCGAATACTTCGTCCAGCTCCCCTGCGGTGGGCCGCGTGCCCAGAATGCTGCAGGCATTTCCTCTCTGGATCGCAACACTGACTCTCTGAAAGAGGAAGCTGGTCGCCCTGTGGTCCTTGGTTTCTATGATGAGCTTTTCACCCAGCTCTTTGAGGAACTTTTGAGCACACTTGCCCCATGCTCCAAGGGTCTCCGGCCCTATTGGAATGAAGTTATAGCAAGGGGGAAGGTCTTCATATTTTCGGATCTTCTGGGTCTCCCTGTGGCTGGCAGCTCCACCCTCTTCCACTACAGAGTATGGCAAGTTGGTGTCTGCCAATGTGGCATCACAGGTGTAGTCCCAGGCAATCTGCTTTCCATCCTTCCAGGGTAGCATAGTGGCTCCATCAGGAAGCTTTTGACTTCCATCAGACCTCTGTACTTGGGGTTCCCGTTGAGCTGGGCAACGGGCTGTGACGAGGCTTCTCTTTATTATGTCATTGATCTCCTCATGTCTGGCATACTTCCCTTCTGCTGTGTGGCACATGAGACCATGAAGTCCGAATTGATCAGCTGTCGCCCTGCCGCAAATACACCTATGTTCGGTGAGGATGGGGGCGGCTAGGCGAAGAGCAACACCAATCCGAATGGCCTGTGGGTCGCGACGGGTGCCCAGGGAGGTATTGGGAACAGCTAACAGGAACTCTCCTGAGTGTGGTGCCTTCACTGCCAGGAGACGAGCTTTGTTCTTTCCTGAAGCATTGGAGAGCATTGTGTTGGCGATTTTTTCCATGATCGGTATATATATATATATATATATATATATATATATATATATATATATATATATATATATATATATATATATATATATATATATATATATATATATATATATATATATGTCGTGCCGAATAGGCAGAACTTGCCATCTTGGCTTAAATAGCAACGTTCATCTTGCCATACAGAACAAGTGAAAATTTGTGTATGCAATAATTTCGCCATAATCATTCTGACGATAACGAAAAAAATATATTTCAATGTGTTTGTTTAGTACTAAATTACTGTAAAAAATCTAAAATATATTTAGTTGGGTTAGGCTAAAATAAATTGTTCTTTTTATAATAAGGTTAGGTAAGTTTTCTAAGATTCTTTTGGAGCAAAATTAAAATTTTTTATATTAACATTAATGAAAAAAATATATCTTTAAACGTATAAGAGAAAATTTTAGAAAGGACTTAATTTTAAATGAGTTCTTGCTAATTGACCAGTTTTACATATTCGGCACGACATATATATATATATATATATATATATATATATATATATATATATATATATATATATATATATATATATATATATATATATATATATATATATATATATATAATATATATATATATATATATGTATATATATATATATACATATATATAAAGTAGGAGAAACTTTTAGAGAGGGTGTGGTAGGTAAGTTTGGGGTGCCAGATGTAAATGATAATGGGAGCCCTTTGATTGAACTTTGTATAGAAAGGGGTTTAGTTATAGGTAATACATATTTTAAGAAAATGAGGATAAATAAATATACACGATATGATGTAGGGCGAAATGACAATAGTTTGTTGGATTATGTATTGGTAGATAAAAGACTGTTGAGTAGACTTCAGGATGTACATGTTTATACATGGGCCACAGATATATCAGATCACTTTCTAGTTGTAGCTACACTGAGAGTAAAAGGTAGCTGGGATACATGGAGAATAGAAGCATCAGGGAAGGGAGAGGTAAAGGTTTATAAACTAAAAGAGGAGGCAGTTAGGGTAAGATATAAACAGCTATTGGAGGATAGATGGGCTAATGAGAGCATAAGCAATGGGGTCGAAGAGGTATGGGGTAGGTTTAAAAATGTAGTGTTAGAGTGTTCAGCAGAAGTTTGTGGTTACAGGAAAGTGGGTGCAGGAGGGAAGAGGAGCGATTGGTGGAATGATGATGTAAAGAGAGTAGTAAGGGAGAAAACGTTAGCATATGAGAAGTTTTTACAAAGTAGAAGTGATGCAAGGAGGGAAGAGTATATGGAGAAAAAGAGAGAGGTTAAGAGAGTGGTGAAGCAATGTAAAAAGAGAGCAAATGAGAGAGTGGGTGAGATGTTATCAACAAATTTTGTTGAAAATAAGAAAAAGTTTTGGAGTGAGATTAACAAGTTAAGAAAGCCTAGAGAACAAATGGATTTGTCAGTTAAAAATAGGAGAGGAGAGTTATTAAATGGAGAGTTAGAGGTATTGGGAAGATGGAGGGAATATTTTGAGGAATTGTTAAATGTTGATGAAGATAGGGAAGCTGTGATTTCGTGTATAGGGCAAGGAGGAATAACATCTTGTAGGAGTGAGGAAGAGCCAGTTGTGAGTGTGGGGGAAGTTGGTGAGGCAGTAGGTAAAATGAAAGGGGGTAAGGCAGCCGGGATTGATGGGATAAAGATAGAAATGTTAAAAGCAGGTGGGGATATAGTTTTGGAGTGGTTGGTGCAATTATTTAATAAATGTATGGAAGAGGGTAAGGTACCTAGGGATTGGCAGAGAGCATGCATAGTTCCTTTGTATAAAGGCAAAGGGGATAAAAGAGAGTGCAAAAATTATAGGGGGATAAGTCTGTTGAGTATACCTGGTAAAGTGTTTGGTAGAGTTATAATTGAAAGAATTAAGAGTAAGACGGAGAATAGGATAGATGAACAAGGAGGCTTTAGGAAAGGTAGGGGGTGTGTGGACCAGGTGTTTACAGTGAAACATATAAGTGAACAGTATTTAGATAAGGCTAAAGAGGTCTTTGTGGCATTTATGGATTTGGAAAAGGCGTATGACAGGGTGGATAGGGGGGCAATGTGGCAGATGTTGCAAGTGTATGGTGTAGGAGGTAGGTTACTGAAAGCAGTGAAGAGATTTTACGAGGATAGTGAGGCTCAAGTTAGAGTATGTAGGAAAGAGGGAAATTTTTTCCCAGTAAAAGCAGGCCTTAGACAAGGATGTGTGATGTCACCGTGGTTGTTTAATATATTTATAGATGGGGTTGTAAGAGAAGTAAATGCGAGGGTCTTGGCAAGAGGCGTGGAATTAAAAGATAAAGAATCACACACAAAGTGGGAGTTGTCACAGCTGCTCTTTGCTGATGACACTGTGCTCTTGGGAGATTCTGAAGAGAAGTTGCAGAGATTGGTGGATGAATTTGGTAGGGTGTGCAAAAGAAGAAAATTAAAGGTGAATATAGGAAAGAGTAAGGTTATGAGGATAACAAAAAGATTAGGTGATGAAAGATTGAATATCAGATTGGAGGGAGAGAGTATGGAGGAGGTGAACGTTTTCAGATATTTGGGAGTGGACGTGTTAGCGGATGGGTCTATGAAAGATGAGGAGAATCATAGAATTGATGAGGGAAAAAGAGTGAGCGGTGCACTTAGGAGTCTGTGGAGACAAAGAACATTGTCCTTGGAGGCAAAGAGGGGAATGTATGAGAGTATAGTTTTACCAACGCTCTTATATGGGTGTGAAGCGTGGGTGATGAATGTTGCAGCGAGGAGAAGGCTGGAGGCAGTGGAGATGTCATGTCTGAGGGCAATGTGTGGTGTGAATATAATGCAGAGAATTCGTAGTTTGGAAGTTAGGAGGAGGTGCGGGATTACCAAAACTGTTGTCCAGAGGGCTGAGGAAGGGTTGTTGAGGTGGTTCGGACATGTAGAGAGAATGGAGCGAAACAAAATGACTTCAAGAGTGTATCAGTCTGTAGTGGAAGGAAGGCGGGGTAGGGGTCGGCCTAGGAAAGGTTGGAGAGAGGGGGTAAAGGAGGTTTTGTGTGCGAGGGGCTTGGACTTCCAGCAGGCATGCGTGAGCGTGTTTGATAGGAGTGAATGGAGACAAATGGTTTTTAATACTTGACGTGCTGTTGGAGTGTGAGCAAAGTAACATTTATGAAGGGATTCAGGGAAACCGGCAGGCCGGACTTGAGTCCTGGAGATGGGAAGTACAGTGCCTGCACTCTGAAGGAGGGGTGTTAATGTTGCAGTTTAAAAACTGTAGTGTAAAGCACCCTTCTGGCAAGACAGTGATGGAGTGAACATAAGAACATAAGAACATAAGAACGAAGGAACACTGCAGAAGGCCTACTGGCCCATGCGAGGCAGGTCCAAGTCTCCTACCGGCTTAAGCCAATGCACCCAACCTAGACAGGTCAGGTCACATTGACTTAAGGGAGGAACACGGCAACCGACCTGTTAGCACAAGCTATCAGGTCTAACTCACACCCACCCACATCTACTCATGTATTTATCCAACCTATTTTTAAAGCTACACAACGTTCTGGCCTCTATAACGGTACTTGGGAGTTTGTTCCACTCATCCACAACTCTATTACCAAACCAGTACTTTCCTATATCCTTCCTGAATCTGAATTTTTCCAACTTAAAACCATTGCTGCGAGTCCTGTCTAGGCTAGATATTTTCAGCACACTATTTACATCCCCTTTATTTATTCCTGTCTTCCACTTATACACCTCAATCATATCCCCCCTAATTCTACGTCTTTCTAGAGAGTGCAGTTTCAGGGCCCTCAGTCTATCCTCATAGGGAAGGTTTCTGATACATGGGATCATCTTTGTCATCCTCCTTTGTACATTTTCCAGAGAATTTATATCCATTCTGTAATACGGTGACCAAAACTGTGCAGCATAATCTAAATGAGGCCTAACCAAGGATGTATAGAGTTGAAGAACAACCTGAGGACTCCTATTATTTATGCTTCTTGATATGAAGCCAAGGATTCTATTAGCTTTATTGCGAACACTTATGCACTGTTGTCTTGGTTTCAGATTACTGCTAACCAGAACTCCTAAATCTTTTTCGCAATCCGTAATATTAAGATCTACATTATTTAGTTTATATGTGGCATGGTTATTGTCCTGTCCAACATTTAGAACTTTGCATTTGTCTTTATTAAACTGCATCTGCCACTTCTCCGACCACTGCATCAGTCTATTCAAATCTTCTTGGAGTGCTCGAATGTCCTCGTCAGAATGAATTCGACGGCCTATTTTGGTGTCATCGGCAAACTTGCCGATGTCGCTCTTTATGCCCTCATCTATGTCGTTTATGTAGATTGTGAACAGCAGGGGGCCCAACACTGACCCCTGTGGAACACCGCTCGTGACGCTACCCCACTCTGATTTCTCCCCATTTATGCAAACTCTCTGCTGCCTATTTGTCAACCATGCCTCTATCCAGGAAAAAATTTCTCCTCCTATTCCATGTGCTTTAATTTTCCTCAATAGTCTCTGATGTGGGACCCTGTCAAAAGCCTTACTGAAGTCCATATACACAATATCATATTCATTACCATGATCTACCTCCTCAAATACCTTAGTGAAAAAAGTTAATAAATTCGTAAGGCAGGAATGCCCCTTTGTAAAACCATGCTGAGATTCGTTGATTAATTTATGCTTTTCAAGGTGGCTACGAACTGCCTCGGCAATTATTGATTCCATAAATTTTCCCACTATGGAGGTTAGGCTTATTGGTCTATAGTTCGAAGCTAAGGACCTGTCACCTGTTTTGAAAATAGGTATCACATTTGCCATTTTCCACTTATCTGGCACCATGCCAGTTTGTAGTGATATGTTGAAAAGATTAGCCAAAGGTGTGCTAAGCTCCTCTTTACATTCCTTTAGAACCCTTGCATACAATTCATCAGGGCCTGGGGATTTGTTAGGTTTTAATTTATCTATTTGCCTAAGGACCATGTCCCTTGTGACCCTAATAGTGCACAGTTTATTATCGTCCTGTTCTACATAATTTATCATTACTGGAATATCGCTGGTATCCTCCTGTGTAAAAACTGAGAGGAAGTATGTGTTAAAAATTCTACACATTTCCTTATCACTGTCAGTGAGCTGACCCGAGGAACTTTTGAGTGGGCCTATCTTGTCCCTGATCTTACTTCTGTATACCTGAAAGAATCCTTTTGGGTTAGTCTTCGATTCTCTTGCAACTTTAACCTCATAATCTCTTTTTGCTTTTCTAATTCCCTTTTTTATTTCTCTCTTTAACTGAATATATCGATTTCTTAATTGCCCCTCTCCTCTTTTGATTTGCCTATATATGCCTCTCTTTTGACCAATCAGATATTTTAATCTATTGTTCATCCATTTAGGATCATTTTTGTTTGATCTGATTTCCCTATTTGGAACATAATTTGACTGAGCAGCTAGAACTATGCCCTGGAAAGCATCATATCGGCAACCATCACCACCTACCTGACCCTTAGTCAGGTCATTCCAGTTCAGCCCACCTAAGTAATTTTTCAGTCCTATGAAATCAGCCAAGCGAAAGTCAGGGACGGAGACTTGATTGCCATTATTAGGGGAATTCCATGATATATTAAAACTGAGTGATTTGTGATCACTCTCCCCAAGTTCACCATTAACCTCAAGATTATTAATTAGTGTTTCCCTACTGGCAAGAACCAAGTCAAGGAGGTTATTTCCCCTAGTTGGCTCTGTCACAAACTGTTTTAAAAAACAATCTTGGATCGTATCAAGAAAGTCACCCGACTCTAAATTTCCTGTCAAATTGCTCCAGTCAATCTGTCTATAGTTGAAATCTCCCATTAGCACAACATTTTCGTATGTAGATGCCTTACGAATTTCGTCCCATAGAAGTTTACTGCACTCCCTATCAAGATTTGGGGCCCTGTAAATCACACCCAAAATTAGTTTTTCTCGGCCCTCGAGAAGCTGTAACCAAACAGATTCAGTGGCTGACGCTTCTAATTTAATATCTTGTCTAACACAACAATTTAAATTGTCTCTGACATACATCGCTACTCCACCACCTTTCCTGTTGACCCTGTCAGTGTGGAATAATTTATAGCCTTGTATGTGACATTCAGAGGGCATCTCTCTATCTTTCAGATTGAGCCAGGTCTCTGTTATAGCAATAATATCTATGTTTCCTGCACTTGCAATTAATCTTAGCTCATCTATCTTATTTCTAACACTCCTGCTATTAGTATAGTAAACCTTAAGGGAGCTAGTCCCTTGCTGCCCTCTGCTGTCCCCCTTTGTTTGCTGACCTGTTCTATTGTCTTTATTTATAACTTCATGCTGAATGCCTTTTATACATTTACTGTTTCCAACCCTAGTGTTGCAACCTGCTTGTTTCCCACACACACCCATACCTCTATCTTCCATCAGTTTAAAATCATAGGCATTTCACCAATGGCCTTCTCAATCGAGTCTGCAAGTGCTACCACCCCTGCCCCAGAGAGATGTACCCCATCCCTTGCATACATATCATGTTTGCCATAAAAGTTGTTCCAGTTGTCAATGAATGGGATTGCAAGTTCCTTGCAGTATCTGTCTAGCCAGCAATTTACACCAATTGCCCTAGACAACCATTCATTTCCTACTCCCCTTCTAGGCAAGATGCTACATATGATTGGGATCCCTCCCTTAGACTTAATGAAATCTATAGCTGACCTGTACTTATCTAGCAGCTCTTCTCTCCTACCCTTCCCAATATCATTTCCACCAGCACTGAGACAGATAATGGGCTTGTTCCCATTACCTGACATGATATTATCCAGCCTGTTGACAATGTCCCCAACACCAGCTCCAGGGAAGCACACTCTATCTCTCATCTTCTTATTCCTATTACAAAAAGCACGGTCAATATATCTTACCTGAGAGTCACCAACCACAAGAATGCGCTTACCTTCATTAGCAGGGGCAGTAGTACCCTTACCTTCACTGGCCACTGAAGTACATTCATCCTGGAGAACAGAGAAGCGATTTCCTACCTTCAGATCTTCACTCTTAATTTTCCTTACTCTGATGCGCCTCCCATTACTGTGAACAACTCGCCACTTGTAGCAGGTGCTGGGCTGCACCTCACTGCTGGTAGCCGTTGCTACCTGCCCAACTACAGCCTCCTCACAGCGAGAGACAGACTGCACCTCACTGCTAGAAGTCTCATTCCCCACAACTCCAGCCACCTCACACTCTCTCCCAGACCCATTGAGGTGGACCTTCAGCCTCCTAATCTCCTCCTGGAGAAGCAAGACCTCCTCCTTCAACTCTCCAACCTCAGTTTTTAAAACACTGCAGAAGCAAGCCATGCTTTGTAACCGTCCACGCTAATCCCCAAAGCAGCTCAGGGTCTGTGACCTCACGTGACGACTGGTGAAAGTTTTTCTTTTTCGGGCCACCCTGCCTTGGTGGGAATCGGCCAGTGTGATAATAAAAAAAATAATAACATATATATATATATATATATATATATATATATATATATATATATATATATATATATATATATATATATATATATATATATATATATATATATATATGTCGTGCCGAATATGTAAAACTGGTCAATTAGCAAGAACTCATTTAAAATTAAGTCCCTTCTAAAATTTTCTCTTATACGTTTAAAGATATATTTTTTTTCATTAATGTTAATGTAAAAATTTATAATTTTGCATCAAAAGAATCTTAGAAAACTTACCTAACCTTATTATAACAAGAACAATTTATTTTTGCCTAACCCAACTAAATATATTTTAGATTTGTTTACAATAAATGCATTTTTTTCGTTAGGCTCAGAATGATTTTGGCGAAATTATTGCATACACAAATTTTCGCTTGTCCTATATGGCAAGATGAACGTTGCTGTTAGGTAAGACACATATGCAACAGTTAGGTATCTTTATTATGAAACGTTTCGCCTACACAGTAGGCTTCTTCAGTCAAGTACAGAAAAGTTGATAGAAGCAGAAGATACTTGAAGACGATGTAATCAGTCCATCACCCTTAAAGTTTTGAGGTGGTCAGTCCCTCAGTCTGGAGAAGAGCATTGTTCCATAGTATGAAACAATATGGAGAAGAAGTGACAGGATGAGGCTTTTTATAGCGCCAAGAGGTGAGACGTAGGCCACTAGGAGAGGTAAGAACTCAGATGTTGAAAGGTCAGGTCCCTCTCAAATCCAGCCCCTCTCACTAGTGGAAGTTGTCGAAGTTGATAGCAGGTCTGTACGTTGCTATTTAAGCCAAGATCGCAAGTTCTGCCTATTCGGCACGACATATATATATATATATATATATATATATATATATATATATATATATATATATATATATATATATATATATATATATATATATATATATATATATGTATATATATATATATATATATATATATATATATATATATATATGTGTGTGTGTGTGTGTGTGTGTGTGTGTGTGTGTGTGTGTGTGTGTGTGTGTGTGTGTGTGTGTGTGTGTGTGTGTGTGTGTGTGTGTATATGTTTGTGTGTTTTAAAAAGCAATCCTGAACCATATCAAAAAAGTCACTTGACTCAAGATTTCCTGTCATTTTGTTCCAATCAATTTGTCTAAAGTTAAAATCTCTAATTAACATATTTTCATATCTAGACGCCTTATGAATTTCATCCCATAGCAGCCTACCGCACTCCCTATCAAGGTTTGGCGGCCTACATATCACACCCAAAATTAATATTTCACGGCCTTCAAGAAACTGTAGCCAAACAGATTCTGTCCGATGTTTCTGATCTTATATCTTGTCTAACACAACAATTTAAATGATCTCTGACATACATCTCCACTCTATCTCCCTTTCTGTTGACCCTATCAGTGTGGAATAGTTTATAACCCTGTATGTTGCATTCGGAAAGCATTTCTGTATCTTTCAAGTTGATCCAGATCTCTGTTATAGCAATAATATCTATATTACCTGCATTTGCAAGTAATTTCATCTCATCTATCTTATTTCTTAAACTCCTACTATTTGTATAGTAAACCATAAGGGAGCTAGTCACTTGTTGCCCTTTACTATCTCTCTTTGTTTGCTTAATAATTGCATTGCCTTTACTAGCAATTTTATTTTGAATATTGTCTTTTAAACATGCCTCTGGGGTATCCTGGTAATATCTGGTGTTTTCAACCCTAGTTCTGCAGCCTGATTATTTCCCACAAACACCCATACCTCTATAATCTATCAGTTTAAAGTTCTAGACAAGTCAACAATGACTCTCTTAATCGAACTGGTTAATGCAACCACTCCAGCCCCAGAAAGATGAACCCCTATCTCTTGCATACATATCACTTTTGCCGTAGAATTTGTCCCTGTTATCAATGAATGGGATTGCAAGTTCCTGTCTAGCCAGCAATTTATACCAATTGCCCTAGACATCCATTCATTGCCCACTCCCCTTCTAGGCAAGATGCTACATATGATTGGGATCCCTCCCTTATACCTGAGTACTTCTATGGCTGACCTGTACTTATCCAGCAGCTCCTGTCTTCTGCCCTTCCCAATATCATTTTCACCAGCACTAAGACAGATAATAAGCTTGTTCCCATTACCTGACATAATATTATTCAACCTGCTGACTATGTCACCAACACCAGTTCCTGGGGGGCTCACCCTCTGTCTGACCTTTCTGTCTCTAATACAAAAAGCATGCTCCATATATCTTACCTGAGAATCTCCCACAATCAAAATATACCTACCTTGATTAGCAGGGTACCTTTTACCTCACTAACCACTGAAATACAATCGTCCTGGAGAACAGAGAATTGATTTTTCACCTTCACATCTTCTCTATTAACTTTCCTTATCTTCCTTCTTCCTGAATTATGAACCACTTGCCATTTAAAGTGGCTGCCAATCTCTGACTCACTGCTGGTATCCTTCTCCTCCTTACCAGCTCCAACCATCTCACACTCACTCCCAAACTCATCTGGGCGATGCTTCAGCTTCCTATTTTCTTCCTGAACAAGTAGAACCTCTGGGATGAAGTTATAGCAAGGTGGTAGCCCACCACATTTTTTGATCTCGGTTTCCCTGAAGCTAGCGGCTCCATCCTCTTAAGTAGTCCCATGCGATCTGCTTTCTATCTTTCCAGGGTAGCATAGGGACTCCGGTCAGACCTCAGTACTTGGGGTTCCTTTTCAGCTGATAATGTCGTTGACCTTCTCATGTCTCGCATATTTCCTTTCTGATGTTTGACAAACGAGACAGTGTAGTCCGAAATGATCAGCTGACGCCCTGCCGCAAATATACCTATGTTCACTGAGTATGAGGGAGGCTAGGAGAACAGCAACACCAATCCAAATATCCCTTTGGGTCGAGTTGAGTGTCCAAGGAATTGGGAACATCTAGAAGGAAATCTCCTGAATTTTGTGCCTTCACAGCTAGGAGACGAAATTTGTCCTTTCCTGAAGCGTTGGTGACCATTATGTTGGTCATTTTTTCCATAATCATTTTGTCCTACACAGAGCCGGTATTGGGAGGTGCGGGGTCCAAATGGGAACAGTTTTGAAAAGCAATCAAACTGTGCGCTTAAAAAATGTATGCGAGTTAATAGACCAAGCAGATGTAAACTTCATTTTAATACAGAATTGCATACATGTAAGCCTACAATTAACAAACAAGAGTAGATTACACTCTAGCGTGGGGCCCCCTATGGCGCGGGGCCCAATTGGGAGCAATCGGTCCAATCAGCTTAAGGCCTACCCTGGGCCTCCTACATATACTGAACATTATTTCCTGTGACTCAAATGTTTCTTTATCGTATCAGATGGATGAGATGATCAGGACCGGCGTACTTGGGGGAGGTAAATTAATACCTGACCCCGTTATTGACGCTCACGTGTACACTATAACCCAGGCTATTCTTCCCTCCGCCTCTCCCAGGTACTGTATGTGGACTTGCTACTCGTTTTATGTGAGTCTTTTTACAATAAAATATATTTTAAACATCTATACGTATAAATATCTGTATCAAGACTTAAATTATTCACCTATGAAGTGGCAATGAACAGTTTACAATTTTTTTCCTGCTTAAATTATTATCTGCTTAAAATTAATCTAAAATGGACCAAAGCGTCTATCGTCTATTATTAATTTGTGTGTTAATTCTAAATTTGCCACACTTTGAATTTTAAACTGTCTAATTCAGTAAATTTTGCAAAGTTTTACGATTTTGCATATGAATTTAACATTTTTGTTTTTGCAATGTTGTCATATTGATGTTATCAACGAAAAATGGTAATTTAAAAATTAAGTAAAAAAAAAATCTGTTTTTTGAGCTGAGGCCAATAATATAAAATTCATTAAAAAACGAAATTAGTGACATTTGAAGATACTGACGTGACCTTCCTGGTATAGTTAGAAGTGTACAGACAGAGTTCGTCTGTCAGATCATATATGCTGAATTAATACGCTGAGGAGTTAATTACAATCATACTTTGGGCATTAAAGTTTTCCTGACTAGTAGTGAACAGGTTTCAGAAAGTTTTATTAACTTTCGTGTAGTCGATGAGCTTGAACACCCTATGAAGTTATCTAATTACAGTACATATAAGTAATTTGTACTGTTAATTAAAAAAATACTTATTACATTTAGACTTTAAAGACATAAAAAGTCAGATTAATGTACTATCGGTGATTTTTCCTCCAGGTTACCAGAGGGATTAAGGATAGGACCTGTGGAACCGCATCACGCTCATGTTCTTTTCAAACACTGGGAGTATAACCAACTTGAGAACATTGAGGAATATACTGAGATGGTGAAAGCTCTCCCTGGCTATGCTGTCTACCCTTGCCCTTCACCCCACACTACAGAGAGCACTGAAGATTCAGCACTGGAAGACACGGAACAACCCATAGCGTGGGCACAGTTCTCACCGCATAACACTATTCAGAACACATTTACCTTGGAGAAATATCGCAGGATGGGCCTCGGTAAGGCTGTCACTCTCGCCCTGGTAACACACTTGCTGAGAGAAGGCACAAGTGCCTCACTTATCATTGTGGACAAAAATGAGCCTTCCATAAGATTCCATGAGGGGCTGGGGTTCGTCAGGGAGACTCCCGTCATGTTTCTGGTCTGCTCCGTGCTGGGAGGTTCTGAAGATTTTCCCTCCACTCAATAAATCTCATTGTGTTTTCCTCCTTCCCATCCCCTGTCCCCCACACAGAAACAGACAGACAGACAGACAGACAGACACACACACACACACACACACACACACACACACACACACACACACACACACACACACGGGGCCAAGAGCTGAGTCTCGACCCCTGCAACCACAATTAGGTAAGTACACACACACACACACACGCACACACACACACACACACACACACACACACACACACAGCGGATATGCTGTGTGTGCCACTTACCACAATCTTCAACACATTCCTGGAAATTGGGCAACTACCTGAGGTATGGAAGACGACAAATGTAGTTTCCATTTTGAAAAAAAGAGACAGAAAAGAGGCACTAAACTATAGACCTGTGTCACTGACGTGTATAGTATGCAAAGTTATGGAGAAGATTATCAGGAGGAGAGTGGTGGAGCACCTGGAACGGAACAAGAGTATAAACGCCATCCAGCACGGATTCATGGAAGGAAAATCCTGTGTCACAAACCTTCTGGAGTTTTATGATAAAGTAACAGAAGTAAGACACGAGAGAGAGGGGTGGGTTGATTGCATCTTCTTGGACTGCAAGAAGGCCTTTGACACAGTTCCTCACAAGAGATTAGTGCAGAAGCTAGAGGATCAGGCGCATATAACAGGAAGGGCATTGTAATGGATCAGAGACTACCTGACAGGGAGGCAACAACGAGTCATGGTACGTAATGAGGTATCACAGTGGGCACCTGCGACGAGCGGGGTCCCACAGGGGTCGGTCCTAGGACCAGTGCTATTTTTAGTATATGTGAACGACATGATGGAAGGGTTAGACTCAGAAGTGTCCCTGTTCGCAGACGATGTGAAGTTAATGAGGAGAATTAAATCAGATGAGAATCAGGCAGGACTTCAAAGAGACCTGGACAGACTGGACACCTGGTCCAGAAAAACTGGCTTCTCAAATTTAACCCCGCCAAATGCAAAGCAATGAAGATAGGGGAAGGGCACAGATCCCCGCAGAAGGGGTATAGGCTAGGTGGCCAAAGACTTCAAAACTCGCTCAAGGAGAAAGATCTTGGGGTGAGTATAACACCGAGCATGTCTCCGGAAGCACACACCAACCAGATAACTGCTGTAGTATATGGGTGCCTGGCAAACCTGACAACAGCGTTCCGATACCTTAGCAAGGAATCGTTCAAGACACTGTATACTGTGTACGTCAGGCCCATACTGGAGCATGCAACACCTGTTTGGAACCCGCACTTGATCAAACACGTCAAGAAATTAGAGAAAGTGCAAAGGTTTGCGACAAGGTTAGTTCCAGAGCTAAGGGAAATGTCCTATGAAGAAAGATTGAAGGAAATCGGCCTTACGATTTCCTTCAAGAGGTCAAAGTTGGAAGTTGAAGACTCAGATGAGTCACAGGGATGTTTGGAAGCAGTTCTTCAGTTATAGAGTGGTCAGGAAGTGGAATAGGCTGTCGAGCGATGTAGTGGAGGCAGGTACCATACATAGCTTTAAGACGAGGTATGATATAGCTAATGGAGCAGGGAGAGAGAGGACCTAGTAGCGTTCTGTGAAGAGGCGGGGCCAGGAGCTGAGTCTCGACCCCTGCAACTACAATTAGGTGAGTACAATTAGGTGAGTACACACACACACACGCACACACACACACACACACACACACACACACACACACACACACACACACACACACACATACACATACACACACACACACACACACACACACACACACACACACACACACACACACACTGTAAAAAGGCTTTCTGCACGTTTCCACACAAGAGACTTGTGCAAAAGCTGAATGACCAGGCAGGTATAACAGGGAAGGCACTGCAATGGATCAGGGGTCAATTCTAGGACCGGTGCTGTTTCTAGTATATGTGAACGACATGATGGAGGGTATAGACTAAGAAGTGTCACTGTTTATAGACGATGTGAGGTTAATGAGGAGAATTCATTCGGAGGACCAGGCAGGACTGCAAAGGGATCTGGACAGGCTGCAGCCTGGACTAACAACTGGACCCTGGTTTTCAACCACGTCAAGTGCAAAGTCATGAATATCGGAGAAGGTCAAAGAAGATCGCAAACTGAATACAGCCTTGAGGGCCAAAGACTACAAACCTTACTTAAGGAAAAGGATCTTGAGGTGAGTATAATTCTGAACATATCTCCTGACGCGCACATCAACCAAATAACTGCTGCAGCTTATGGGCGACTAGCAAACCTAAGAATAGCTTTCCGACATCTCAGTAAGGAGTCATTCAGGACTCTGTACACAGAGTACGCCAGGTCTATATTAGAGTAAGCACCACCAGTTTGGAACCCACACCTCAGCAAGCACGACAGGAAATTACAGAAAGTGCAAAGGTTTGCAACGAGATTAGTCCAGGAGCTAGAGGGCATGTCCTACGAAGAGAGGTTAAGAAAAATTGTCCTTACGACACTGGAGGACAGGAGGAACAGAGGGGACATGATAATAACATATTAAAAACTGAGAGAAATCGACAAGGTGGACAGAGATAAGATGTTCCACAGATGGGACAAAGAAACAAGGGGTCACACTTGGAAGTTGAAGACTCGAGTGAGTCACAGAAGTGTTAGGATGTGTTTCTTCCGTCACATAGTTGTCAGGAAGTGTAATAGTTTGGAAAGTAAGGTGGTGGAGGTAGGATCCATACATAGCTTTAAGAAGAGGTACGATAAAGCTCACAAAGCAGGGAGTGAGTGACAAGCCTCCAGATGCAACTTCCCAGCAATTCCGTGAGAAGCTCTGTCTGGAAAATCTCCCAACTCCTGCCTCAAAAATCTTACTAATGGGAGATTTGTACTTCAGACTCCTAAATCGGAGGCGTGTAGCAAATAGTATTTTAAAAGAGATCAACCCAGGAGGCAGCTCAGATGAAAATTTACACACACACGAGCTATTAAATCTCTGAACCAGATTCACCTTAAACCAGCAAATATTAGAGCCTAAATGACTAGAAAATACACTGGACTTCATCTTTACTATCAGCGATCTGATACGTAATATAACCGTATCAAAGATAAAACATTCAGATCAAAACATAATAAAGGTTTAGACATATATGTACAGGGCTCTTGACTAGCGAAATGTGATCAGTCAAGAGGGTCTCTTCACAAAATTTAATTTCTGCTCAAGGCACACTCCATTATGAAAAAGAAAGAGAAGACGTACACTAGAAAGAGAGAGAAACTCCTTATACAGACGAAGGCAGAGTCACAGAGCTGCTGAGAGGGACCAATATATCTGAAAAACGAATGGAGGCACTGATCAATGAAACTGCAAATATCGAACTTAAGTTGAAGGAATCTTACATGAGACAAGAATCGCAGGAAGAACTAAAAGCCAAAGTGGAAATTGAAAAACAAAACAAAATATTTCTTCTCTTATGCCAAATCTAAGGGAAAAACAACATCCAGTACTGGGCCCCTGCTTAGGAGGGATGGGACTTACACAGATGACAGCCAAGAAATGAGTGAGATACTAAAGATCCAATACGACTCAGTGTTCAGCAAGCCGCTACCTAGACTAAAGGTCGACAATCCAAATGAATTCTTTATGAACGAGACCCGAAACTTGGTCATCTGAAAAATCTCGGATATTATCCTAACACCACAAGACTCTAAAAAGGCAATAAGTGACATGCCCATGCACCCTGCCACAAGACTTTGAAAAGGCAATAAATGACATACCCATGCACTCTGCTCCAAGTCCAGTCTCATGTAGCTCCGTGTTCATCAAGAACTGCAAGAAGCCCCTGTCACGTGCCTTCAGCATTTTACGGAGAGGGAACATGCACAAAGGGGTCATCCCACACTCACTAAAAACAACAGATTTAGCCCCACTCTAAAAAGGTGTCAGTAAAGCAATTGCAAAGAACTATAGACCGATAGCACTAACATCTCATATACAAATCTTTGAGAAGGCTCTAAGAAGCAAGATAGCCAACCACCTAGATACCCATCAGTTACACAACCCAGGGCAACATGGGTTTAGAGCAGGTCACTCCTGCCTTTCCCAGCTACTGGACCAATATGATGAGGTCCTGGATGCTTTAGAGGATAAACAAAATACAGATGTTGTACACACAGACTTTGCAAAAGCTTTCGACGAGTGTGACCATTGTGTAATGGCGCAGAAAATGAGCGATAAAGGAATAACAGAAAAAGTTTGTAAATGAATTTATAACTTCCTGACAAATAGAACACAAAGAGTAATAGTAAACAGAGTAAAGTCTGAGGCAGCTAAGGTGAAAAGCTCTGTTCCACAAGGCTCGGTACTCGCTCCCATTCTATTCCTCATCCTCATATCTGACGTAAACAGAGATGCAAGCCATAGTTCCGTGTCTTCCTTTGCAGATGACACCCGGATTGCCATGACAGTGACCTCCATTGAAGGCACTGCAAGACTCCAAGCGAGCATCAACCAAATCTTCAAACAGGCCACTCAAAGACAATTTGAAGTTTAACGATGAGAAATTTCTGCTACTCAGATATGGAAAACTTGAGGAAATTAAAATTGTATCAGGGTATACGACAAATTCTAGCCATACAATAGAGTGAAAAAGTAATGTGCAGGACCTGGCAGTGATAATGTGAGAGGATCTCGCCATCAAAGACCACAACAATGTATTTACCACATCAGCTAGCAAAATGATAGGATGGATAATGAGAGCCTTAGTTTGTATTCCTCGGAACGCAGGCAAGAGAGATACATGATAATATGCACTTGGAAAATCCTAGAGGGATTAGTACCAAACATAATCATGGAAATCACTCCCTATGAAAGCAATAGACTAGTCAGGAGATGCAACATTTCCCCAATGAAAAGAAGGGGCACTAACCTCTGCTATGACTCGAACTCTGTTGAGAGAATGACACCGTTAAGCCACGGTAGCCTGATTGGCAGGTGACTGTCTGACTTGTGTCATAGCTTCAGTAAGCAGCCTGCAAAAGGATGATGTCACTTTGCTTGCCCGCTCACTCCAGTTACGGTGTATGCTGCAATAGCTTCCAAATCTTTCACCTAAGTTGTCTGTGCTACGATTCACTCCACTCTCACCGGCAGTGACAGCTCCAGAGACAGTACAAGTTGAGAATTGTCCTCCTGAATCTCTTACCAGAAGAAATCTTGCCCAGTTACTGAGTATTGATGATGCGTCACTCGAGGTCACCAGTAGGTTGTATCCCAGGATGAGTGAACCCTGCAGCGACTACTCCACGATGACTGCTTCACCATTCCAGAGGAGACCGTACCCCATTACGTCACAGCTCAGCCGCAATGATGTCTCCTGTTGAGCTCAATGACTTGGTGCACAGTTATTTGGTTCTAGACTGAAGGAACACAGGCTTCTAGCTCCTGGACCAACATTCGCTTGGTACCGTCATCGTGAAACGGAATTCACTCAGTTCTCTGACAATGAGGAATCTTTAGTTTCTTGTTCAAATATTTCTGGCATTATTGAACATATTAGATGTCATACCAAGCAGATAAATGGAGACTCTTCATTGATTATTCTAAAAGAAGTTTAAAGGCTGTACATCGCTACAATGGCAACACAGCTGCATCTGTGCCAATTGGCCATAGTGTCCAAATGTCAGAAATTTGCGCAAATATGAAGACACTAATATTTGCAATCAAGTACCAGAATCACAATTTTCTCATTTGTGGTGATTTAAACGTTATTGCTCTCCTACAAGGTCTTCAAGGCGGATTCACTAAGTATCTCTGTTTTCTGTGTCTTTGGGATAGTAGGGCAGACAGTCAGCACTATGAACAAAAAGACTGGCCACCAAGAACCAGCTTCTTACCCGGAAATCACAACATGAAAACTGTGCCACAAGTTGACCCCAAGAAAATTTTACTGCCACCACTCCACATCAAATTAGGGCCTTGAACAAGAAGGCCTTGAACAGTGAAGGCCTTGAACAAGAATGGAACTTATTTCAAGTACCTGGAGTCAAAGTTTCCTCGTATAAGTGAAGGCAAGCTAAATGCAAGAATCTTTGTTGGCCCTCAGATTCGGGAATTGATGAAGGACAAGCATTTTGAAAAAGCATTAGCAGGTGTGGAGTTGAATGCCTGGTTTTCATTCAAGAAGATTGTCCACAAGTTCCTGGGAAACAGGCGCTCCCCCGAATATGATAAAATGATCCAAGACCTGATTTCAAGTTTCCACAACTTGGGTATTGAATGAACGTAAAGATGCACTTTTTGCACTCACGTCTTAACTATTTTCCCTACAATTGTGAGGTCTACAATGAGGAACAAGTAGTGGTTCCATCAGAATATTTACACCATAGAAACTCGATACCAGGGCTAATGAAATGTCAGCATGATTGCAGATTACTGCTGGTCATTGAAACGTAATGGTCTCGATGCACAGCACATGCTAAAATCAAAGTGGTTCTCCTTCCTTTGATTCAAAATGTATGATAACCATTAGGAGCATATTTTTTTAATAAAATCATTTGATTTGATTCATGTTGATTTGGAATTCATATGTTCCTAAAACTAACAGAATGTGCTTTTCCATGATTTCTTGCCTAATTTTAATAAAGTAACAGTTTATTAAAATTCACATTTTTTATTATCACTAATCTGTATTTTATTCAAAATCCTTACGTGAGAGAGCAAAATGGTTTAGATATTTACTATCAGCAGCCCAAAATATGCAAAATCGCAACCATGAATAAAAATAAAAATTAAAAACATTCCCAATGCAGACCAGTGTTATCGGGGAGATTGCAGAGACACTGCTTTCGGAGATCACAAGGTTCATCAACAACTCTGGTGGGTCTGATTCCTGACGAAATTAAACGTTTTTTGTTGCATCAGTTTTTGCCTTTTAAAAAAACGATGGAAGAATTAGGCCAATTGCCGTGGGCAACATTTCACCATCTAGTTTCCAAAGTTCCTGTCCAAAGTATTCGCACAGAGGTGGCCATGATGCTGCAACCAAACCAGCTTGGCTTTGGGATGTGTCAAGGAAGGTAAGCACTGTTCATGCAACAAGGGTGTATATCAATAACCTGCCTGAAGACTATGTGGTGGTAAAATTAGATTTCAAGAATACATTTAATCTCCTGAAAAGAGGCATGGTATTAACTGCTGTACAAGAACATTTCCCTGGTCTCTTAACCCTTGTTTTAGTTGGATATAGCAAGATATAAATGCTCATGTTTGGAGAGCATAAAATCAGAGGGTGTCCAGTAAGGGGAACCTCTCGCACCATTTCTCTTCCATATAACAGTTCGGGGAATCACTGTCAGGCTGATCAGTGAGCTAAATATCTGGTTTCTGGATGATGGCACACTGGCGGATACAAAGGAGTCCCTTCTAAATGATCTTACATAAGTGATGACATGGGGACAGGAAATGGGTTTCATCCTAAATCCATCCAAATGTGAAGTCATCTCAATCAATCAAAAAGTGATCGACGCAGTGCGATCAAAACTACCAGGAACATCAGTCATTGCTCCCACAAATAGCGCATTACTTGGAGCACCTCTGGGAAGTGATGCAATTGATTCAATTCTCAGGAAGAAATTAGAAGAGTCGACGAGGATGGAACAAGGAATAGGTAATTTTGACACCCACGGTGCCTTGTACCTTCTCACAAAGTGCTTGAGTCTGCTCAGGTTAACATATTTCCTAAATTTGCGCACCTCCATACGATAACTCTATACTGCACGAATATGCCAGTATCCTGAGGCATATTTTTACGAAGGTACTCAACCTTACTTAGAAAATGGGCAGTGGGACCAAGCTACACTAGGAGGCACTGGTGTCCGCAAGGCATCACAGATTGCGCTACCTGCTTTCCTGTCCTCATGTGTTGCATCCAGTGGACATGTAGCAGCGATTCTCCTTGAACATCTTAGCGACAAGATTGGAGTCCATGATGAAAAGTTCGTTGACGGAGCCATGATCTGGGATAATCTAACCAGCTCTGAAACTAGACCTGCGCCCCCCAATAACTATAAGCAGTTACAGTGGAATGACCTACTTGTGGAGAATATAGCCGCAACAATGCTTCAGAGAGTGTCTGAGAAGGATAGAGCCCACCTGAGCCCAGTGTGAGCTCATGCAGGGGACTTTCTGTTGGCTGTTCTCAACTCTAGCCTTGGCTCACGCCTCGACCCACAGACCATCCACATTGGTGTTGCCCTTCGACTTGTCGCCCCTATTCTCGACGAACGCAAGTTTATTTGCGGCACTGAAACGGCAGACAAATTTAGGTACCACATTCTTGTGAACCGTAGATCCAAGGGAAAGATTGCAAGGTATGAAGAGGTTAATAACATTATCAAGAGGAGCCTCACAACAGCCGGATGCCCAGCAATAAGGAAGAAACCCCAATAGCGCAGATCTGAAGGCAGCCAAAATAGTCCAGATGGTATCACCCTTCAAGCCTAAACATATGACGGTCAGGTGGTGTGAGAGTACACATGTGTATCTACAATGGCTAATACCTATCTCCAATACACCAGGGAGAAGGAGGGGCAGCTGCCAGCTTCAAGGAATGCAAAAATCTAGAAACTATGCAGAACTTATATGTTTGTTCCCATAGCCTCAGAGACCCTTGGCTACGGTGAAAAGCTCTGTTCCGCAAGGCACAGTACTCGCTCCCATCTTGTTCCTTATCCTCATATCAGACATAGACAGGGATATAAGCCACGGTGCCGTGTCTTCCTTTGCAGATGACACCCGAATCTGCATGACAGTGTCTTCCATTGCAGACACTGCAAGGCTTCAGGCTGACATCAACCAAATCTTTCAATGGGCTGCAGAAAACAATATGGAGTTCAACGATGAGAAATTTCAATTACTCCGATATGGTAAACGTGAGGAAATTAAAATTTCATCACGGTATAAAACAAATTCCAACCACGCAATAGAGCGAGAAACTAACGTCAAACACCTGGGAATGATCATGTCGGAGGACCATAACAGTGAATCAATCACATCTGCAAGAAAAATGACAGGATGGATAATGAGAACCTTCAAACCTAGGGATGCCAAGCCCATGATGACACTCTTCAGGTCGTTGTTCTATCTACAGGCTGGAATATTGCTGCACACTAACAGCACCTTTCAAGACAGGTGAAATTGCTGACCTAGAAAATGTACAGAGAACCTTCAAGACGCGCATAACTGAGATAAAACACCTCAATTACTGGGAATTCTTGAAGTCCCTGAACCTTCACTCCTTGGGACGCAGGAGGGAGAGATACATGATTATATACACCTTGAAAATCCTAGAGGGACTAGTACCAAACTTGAACACAAAAATCACTCCTTACGAAAGCAAAAGACTCGTCAGGCGATGCAACATCCCCCCAATGAAAATCAGGGGTGTCACTAGCACATTAAGAGACAACACAATAAGTGTCAGGGGCCCAAGACTGTTCAAGTGCCTCCCAACATACATAATGGGGATTACCATAGACCCCTGGCTGTCTTCAAACAGCCACTGGACAAGCACCTATAGTCGGTACCTGACCAGCCGGGCTGTGGCTCATAGGTTGGATTGCGTGCGGCCAACAGTAACAGCCTAGCTCATCAGGCACTGATCCACCATGAGGCCTGGTCACAGACCGGCCGCGGGGGCGTTGACCCCCGGAAATCTCTCTAGGTAAACTGCATATATATATATATATATATATATATATATATATATATATATATATATATATATATATATATATATATATATATATATATATATACATGTATATATGTCGTGCCGAATATGTAAAACTGGTCAATTAGCAAGAACTCGTTTAAAATTAAGTCCTTTCTAAAAATTTCTCTTGTACGTTTAAAGATATATTTTTTTCATTAATGTTGATGTAAAAATTTATAATTTTGCACCAAAAGAATCTTAGAAAACTTACCTAACCTTATTACAAGAACAATTTATTTTAGCCTAACCCAACTAAATATTTTTTAGATTTGTTTACAGTAATTTAATACTAAACAAACAAAGTGAAATATATTTTTTTCGTTAGGTTCAGAATGATTTTGGCGAAATTATTGCATACACAAATTTTCACTTGTCCTATATGGCAAGATGAGCGTTGCTAGTTAAGCCAAGATGGCAAGTCCTGCCTATTCGGCACGACATATATATATATATATATATATATATATATATATATATATATATATATATATATATATATATATATATATATATATATATATATATATATGTCTCTTTCATATTTTTTCATTAATGTTAATGTAAATATTTATAATTTTGCACCAAAAGAATCTTAGAAAACTTACCTAACCTTACTATAGCAAGCGCAATTTATTTTAGCCTAATCCAACTAAATATATTTTAGATACGTTTACAATAATTAATAATAAACGAATACAATGAAATATATTTTTCTCGTTAGGTTCAGAATGATTTTTGCGAAATTATTTCATACACAAATTTTCGCTTGTCTTATATGGCAAAATGAGCGTTGCTATTTAAGCCAAGATCGCAAGTTTTACATATTCGGCCGAGTAGCACACCCGGCATCTGCCGTGTGTGCTACTCTCTTCACTTTTCTTTTACTCTTCATATACTCTGCTCTTCTTATTACACTTCTGCTTTGTAAATACCTCTCATAAGCTACTTTTTTATCTTTTATCACACCCTTTACTTCATCATTCCACCAATCACTCCTCTTTCCTCCTGCACCCACCCTCCTATAACCACAAACTTCTGCCCCATATTCTAATACTGCATTTTTAAAACTATTCCAACCCTCTTCAACCCCCCCACTACTCATACCTGATCCAGCCCACCTTTCTGCCAATAGTTGCTTATATTTCACCCGAACTTCCTCCTGCCTTAGTTTATGCACTTTCACCTCTCTCTTACTTGTTGTTGCCATTTTCCTCTTATCCCATCTTTAAACGTATACGAGAAAATTTTAGTAAGGACTTAATTTTAAATGGGTTCTTGCTACTTGACCAATTTTACTTATACCATACGACACACACACACACACACACACGCACGCTTATACAACAGGCCTAGTGTCCAATCGACATGTGCCTAGGACAAAATGTAACTAAATAAAGATATTATTATTATGGGAACGCTCGGCAGTGTTCCCGCTCCAGAGAGTGCCAGGAGAAATCACTTCATTATTACGCTTATATCAGCTTATATATCAACTCTACGGCTTATTTATTTATCAGAATTGATCTAATATGACATAATAAACACTATAAATAACATACAAACATGTTATATACTCTAGACTGAATAAAATAAGCCATAATATTGCGATAGACCATCGGGAATATTTCGATATACATGAGTTACTACTCTCATGTCGTCTCCATGTCGTATTCTTTGGTCTCTGAGTAAGAGAAAACGATGTTTTGAAGAGGTTAACTGCACTAGAGCACCAATTTACTAAGAAATACACCCAAACAAACGCGATTTTCGCGATTTTTTTTTTTTTTTTTTGAGACTCTGGGCCGGCCGGCGCTCCAGGCCGATATCTCGGAAGTAACTTATTCACTTTACGGTACATAGTCTGCCTTTATTACTTAATTAAATGTAATAATATTCACAGAAATTGTAGAATAATGATTCATATTCATATTCAATATTCAAAGTTTATTCTCTATAAAGATTACAATGTTGAATTTACAGAATTTGGTTGTTGTGTGGTTTACATGTAGTTAAATAAAGATTACAGAGTGTACCACTAGAACGCCTAGCATGGCTAGGCATTTCGGGCAGACTTAGTTTAATTCTTTATTTTAAAATATTACAAATTATGAGGTAAGTTGGTATTATGGCTAAGTGACTAAATAGTAAGTAAGTAAGTAAGTAAGTAAGTAAGTAAATTTATTCAGGTATACACAAATACAGTTACATAGAATTATCATACATAGCAACATATGTGTAGAGAACCTAGGATAACCCAAAAAAGTCAGACAGAGTGACTTATTTCCATTGGGGTCCTTTGTTTGTGAGTTTAGCAATGTGAATGCTTTTGTTTTGGCACAGTACATAGTTTCAGTATTGGAGTATCATAGGATTCATTATTTTAAGATTGAGATTAATATTTCTGTTTATGGTCAAATGGGTGAGTGAGTGTAAGTGTGAACCACCAGGTGGTATTCGTGTAGTTAGTTGATGAGGTGTATCAGGGAGATAAGATGTTTTCTAATTGTAGTTTTGAAGGTGATGAATGTGTCTGCAGTTCTAGAGTTCTCAGGTAGGGTGTTCCAGATTTTAGGGCCTTTGACATACATTGAATTTTTGTAAAGGTTTAGTCGGACACGGGGAATGTCGTAGACATGTTTGTGTCTGGTGTTATGCCTGTGGGTTCTGTCACAACTATCAAGAAAGCGTTTTAGGTCAAGGTTGATATTGGAGTTTAAGGTCCTGTAGATGTAGATTGCACAGTAGTAAGTGTGGATGTGCTGAACAGGGAGTAAGTTTAGATCTATGAAGAGTGGGGGGGGGGGAGGGTGTTGCCAGGGATGGGATTTAGTGATTATTCTTACTGCAGCTTTCTGTTGGGTTATTATTGGCTTTAGGTGTGTTGCTACAGTAGATCCCCAAGCACAAATAGCATAGGTGAGGTATGGATAAATAAGTGAGTGGTATAGTGTGAGAAGGGCATTTTGCGGCACGTAGTATCGTATCTTGGAGAGGATCCCAACCGTTTTGGATACTTTTTTGGTTATGTGTTGGATATGGGTGCTGAAATTCAGGTTTTTGTCAAGGTATAGGCCTAGGAATTTGCCCTCATTATGTCTGGTAATTAGAGTGTTGTCGATTTTAATGTTAATTTGTGCATCTCCTGCTCTGCTACCAAACATAATATAGTAGGTTTTGTCAGTGTTAAGCGTAAGTTTATTGGCTGTCATCCAAGTCGATATTTTGATCTGCTCCTCGTTAACAATGGTGTTGAGGGTGGCAAGATTAGGGTGAGAGATGACATAAGTCGTGTCGTCAGCAAAGAGAATGGGTTTCAGGTGTTGGGATACGTTTGGAAGATCATTGATGTATATGAGGAAGAGCAGGGGACCAAGGACACTTCCCTGCGGAACTCCAGTATCAAGTGGCCGTGTTGTTGATGCTATGTCTTTAATGGTGACATACTGATACCTATTAGTAAGGTAAGATTTGAAATAAGCAAGCGCATGGCCTCTTATACCGTAATGGTCAAGTTTGCGGAGTAGGATGTCGTGGTCTACTGTGTCAAATGCTTTTCTTAGGTCAATAAAAATTCCTAGTGGATATTCCTTATTTTCCAATGCTGTGTAAAGCAGATCTAGCATTTTTATGATTGCATCATTAGTGCTTTTATTTTTCCTGAATCCAAATTGGCACGGGTTGAGTATGTTTTGTGCTGTTATAAATGAATATAGTCTCCTGTGCACGAGTTTCTCAAAGATTTTGGATAGCAATGGTAAGTTTGATATTGGCCTATAGTTGTTTAAGTCTGTAGGGTCACCGCCTTTATGTATTGGTGTAACCCTTGCCATCTTGAGTAGTTTCGGGAAGGTGCTAGTTTCTAGTGACTTGTTAAAAAGTAATGAAATAGCATGCGAAAGGATATGGGCCGCTCGCTTGTACAGTAATGGTGGGACATTAGACAGATTCCCTGAGTTGTTTTTAAGTGACTTTATAATCTCGGTGACTTCCGAGGGCTCAGTTGGTGCAAGATAGAAATAATTTGGGAAATTCCCATCTAGGTAGTCCCCGGCATGGGCATTGGTATGTGGGATTTTATTGGCAAGATTAGATCCTGTAGTTGAGAAGTCGTTTATCTTGTTAGCTGTGTCAGTGGGATGTAGTGGTGTTTCATTAGGTTTAGTTAGGACAATATTCTTGTTTTTTTTTTTCAGTTTGTGGGTCCCTAGAATCTGAGAGAGTGTTTTTCAGGTCTTTTTTATATCTCCTCTAGTGTCTGTGAATCTACTGGAGTAGTATAGTTGTTTGGCTTTCTTTATTACTTTGGTGAGAACTGATGAATAGTGTTTAAGAATATCTTTGTGTATTAAGCCCTGTCTATATTGCTTTTCATATTGGTGTTTCTAGTCAATGGATTTCAGAATGGTGCTGGTTAGCCATGGGCAACCAAGCCGTTTGTTTGTGATCTGTTTCGTTTTTATAGGACAATGTTTGTTGTATAGTCTAAGTAATTTGTTAAGAAAAATGTCTGTCCAGTCATCAATACCACTGGCCTTGGAGAATTCTGTAGGCCAGTCAACAATCTCTAGGTCAGCTGTGAACTTCCTTATTGAGGCCTCGTCATGGAGTCTAAATGAGACTTTGTTGTATTCAAGTGGTGGTTTACTAATGTTTGTCAGGAGAAAGGTAGGGTAGTGGTCTATAGTGCTATCTGTGATTATCCCTGATTTAAGGGGGGCTAGTATATTGGTCCATATGTGGTCTATTATGGTTGCACTTGTCTCAGTGAGCCTGGTTGGTTTAGTTATTGTTGGTATGAGAAGTGTGTTGTTCATATTGTTGATGAAATCAGTTACAGGCTGATCATCTAGTAGGCCAAGGTTGATGTTGAAGTCTCCAGCTAAGAGAAGGTGGTGCTTATTCATTTGTCTGTTTGTTATTAGTGACTTTAATTTCTCACTGAAATTTGGGATGTTTGTGTGAGGTATCCGGTAAATGGCACCGATTGTTATAGGTGTCTTAAGGTTTTTTACAGTAAAATTAGCAAAAATGTATTCCCCATATTCATCACTAAAGCAAGTGGTGCTAATACAAGATAATTGGTTAGAGTAATAGATTGCAATACCACCCCCAACTTGGTTTGGTCTGCAGTTGTGAATTGCTGTGTATCCTGGTAGAGGGTAGATATCTATTGTGTCCTGCTTAAGCCAGGTCTCAGTAAGAATAATGCAGGAGAAGGGTGTCTTTAGTGATTCAAGGAGTGCCAGGAGGTCATCATAGTGTTTGCTTAAGGACCTGATGTTGTAGTTAAGTACTGATAGACTTTTAGCATTGTTTAGGATAGTGGTGGCTTGTGATGCTGTGTAATAAAGGCAGTTACTTTCCAATAGGTTTTGATTGGGTGTCAGATTATGGAGGTTTAGATCAGGGTCAACGTGATCAATCATCTTCTAGGTTTAAATTATGGTTATTTATATCCTGAGTTATGTGTTGAGTTATAGTACTGATATCTGTAGTGGTGGGAAGTTTGGATAAGTATATAGCTAGAGTATTTTGGTCATATAGAGTATAGTCACTACTACACATAATGAAGTTGATGTTGTCTAAGTGTTGTGCTGGAATGAACTAAAGTACAACTAGGTATAAACTAGTAATATAAAAATACAAATTTAAAATAGAACAAGACTCTCACTTGTAATTGCACTAAGGTCTAATATAATGACTTTTGTGTAGTCTATGTTTTGAGCTAGAATGAGCTATAGTACCACTAGATTTAATCTAATAATATAAAAATACAAATTAAAAATAGCACCAGTCTCTCACTAGTAATTGCAATAAGGTCTTATATAAGTTGTTTACAAGAATTAGAGTATAACTAGATTTAAATTGACAGGATAAAATACACAAGTTAAGGTAGCAAAAGAATAATAAAAAAAATGATAAAAATAAAAATGGCAATGACTTGGTTATAATATGCTAGTAAGATGGTAGACAGGATAATATAAAAGTTGTAGATGAAAATACTAGTTTAAAAAAGTATAGAATAAAAATGGTCAATAAAAGAAGTTTACAATAAGTTTGATCAATATAGTTTAAAGCAAAATTGGGCAATAATAGGGATTTTAGAATAAAATTGGGCAATTGAGTATTTCTTAAAGTGAGGTAGAATTATTGAGGACAAGTTATGGTTAGTTTATAATAAAATAAGATAGAACAGTGATGTGGTAAGTCGTAAAAAAGGAGATAGATTCTGTAGATATTAAACACAATTAAGACTATGAGGTAGAATAGTCGTTGAATACAACAATGACAATCAAAAGTAGTTGGAGTATTAGAATTTTAGGGGGGCACAAATTTATGACAATATAACACTAACTGTGGACTGTGGGTATTATCTGCACTTTACTCTGATTCTGTTAGTCCGATTTTCTCTAATTAATAGTTATTCATTTTTGGAAATATTCCAAATACTTTGGGAGTTATGTGGGAGTAAAGGGCAGATTTTTTGCAACATTCCAAGAACTAACAAACTTTATTTTTTTGTGAAATAAAGATAAGTTATTTAGAGGAACCTGGAGTTTACCTGGAGAGAGTTCCGGGGGTCAACGCCCCCGCGGCCCGGTCTGTGACCAGGCCTCCTGGTGGATCAGAGCCTGATCAACCAGGCTGTTGCTGCTGGCTGCACGCAAACCAACGTACGAGCCACAGCCCGGCTGGTCAGGAACTGACTTTAGGTACTTGTCCAGTGCCAGCTTGAAGACTGTCAGGGGTCTGTTGGTAATCCCCCTTATGTGTGCTGGGAGGCAGTTGAACAGTCTCGGGCCCCTGACACTTATTGTATGGTCTCTTAACGTGCTAGTGACACCCCTGCTTTTCATTGGGGGGATGTTGCATCGTCTGCCAAGTCTTTTGCTTTCGTAGTGAGTGATTTTCGTGTGCAAGTTCGGTACTAGTCCCTCTAGGATTTTCCAGGTGTATATAATCATGTATCTCTCCCGCCTGCGTTCCAGGGAATACAGTTTTAGGAACCTCAAGCGCTCCCAGTAATTGAGGTGTTTTATCTCCGTTATGCGCACCGTGAAGGTTCTCTGTACATTTTCTAGGTCAGCAATTTCACCTGCCTTGAAAGGTGCTGTTAGTGTGCAACAATATTCCAGAATAGATAGAACAAGTGACCTGAAGAGTGTCATCATAGGCTTGGCCTCCCTAGTTTTGAAGGTTCTCATTATCCATCCTGTCATTTTTCTAGCAGATGCGATTGATACAATGTTATGGTCCTTGAACGTGAGATCCTCCGACATGATCACTCACAGGTCTTTGACGTTGGTGTTTCGCTCTATTTTGTGGCTAGAATTTGTTTTGTACTCTGATGAAGATTTAATTTCCTCATGTTTACCATATCTGAGTAATTGAAATTTCTCATCGTTGAACTTCATATTGTTTTCTGCAGCCCACTGAAAGATTCGGTTGATGTCCGCCTGGAGCCTTGCAGTGTCTGCAGTGGAAGACACTGTCATGCAGATTCGGGTGTCATCTGCAAAGGAAGACACGGTGCTGTGGCTGACATCCTTGTCTATGTCGGATATGAGGATGAGGAACAAGATGGGAGCGAGTACTGTGCCTTGTGGAACAGAGCTTTTCACCGTAGCTGCCTCGGACTTTACTCTGTTGACGACTACTCTCTGTGTTCTGTTAGTGAGGAAATTATAGATCCATCGACCGACTTTTCCTGTTATTCCTTTAGCACGCATTTTGTGCGCTATTACGCCATGGTCACACTTGTCGAAGGCTTTTGCAAAGTCTGTATATATTACATCTGCATTCTTTTTATCTTCTAGTGCGTTTAGGACCTTGTCGTAGTGATCCAATAGTTGGGACAGACAGGAGCGACCTGTTCTAAACCCATGTTGCCCTGGGTTGTGTAACTGATGGGTTTTTAGATGGGTGGTGATCTTGCTTCTTAGGACCCTTTCAAAGATTTTCATGATATGGGATGTTAGTGCTATCGGTCTGTAGTTCTTTGCTGTTGCTTTACTGCCCCCTTTGTGGAGTGGGGCTATGTCTGTTGTTTTAGTAACTGTGGGACGACCCCCGTGTCCATGCTCCCTCTCCATAGGATGGAAAAGGCTCGTGATTGGGGCTTCTTGCAGTTCTTGATGAACACGGTACTAATTACAAATAAATAATTACAAATTCGTATAAGCATTGTTCTCTCGGCACCAAGTGTCCAAACAACCTTACGTTGTCCCATATAGGCCTACCATCGTGCCAAAGGGCATTTTCAGTAAATCAGTCCTTTTTCAGTCTTTTCTCAGTTGTTGTTTGAGGTATATATTTGATAAATATTTTCAAGAAATAGTGAAAACACTTTGTCTTGTGCACCAAAACTGGAGGAAATCGGACGGTAAATAAAAAAGCAACATTTAATGGCTATACAGCCTCCTCAAGCCGCTAACAAATTCACTGACCTCCTGAAGAAAGTCAACGATGCTCCTTCAAACAACAGATCCTGGCACAACCTGCTGCTTTTTGGCAATGCCTGTTTGGCTGTCCCACCAAGGAGGGACAAGTCACTAGCAACACATGTTATCAGGACAATAAATGCATTCCCGAGGGATGACAACCTCGTCCGTCTCTCTCCTTGGGCGACAAACACCCGCCGGGCAAATGCCAACAACAGGACACCCGACGCCTCAAAAATCAGAGCCCAAATTAGCAAAAAAATAGATGAGGGTAATACTACTGGAGCACTAAGGCTTATAACCAGTGAGGATACCATCGCTCCTAAGGATATCAGTACGGCGCAACCTCTGAAGGAGAAACATCCACCCAGGGCTCCCAGCACCAACATCGACCTCCCTGACATTGCAGCAGGCGAAGAACATCTAACCTTACAGGATGCTGACGTGTGTAAAGCTGCAATGTCATTTCCACAGGGCTCAGCAGGAGGTTTCACCGGTTTAAGGCCTCAGCAATTAAAACAAATGCTCAGTCTAGCACTTGGTGATGTTTCAGAGAGGCTGCTGTCTGAACTCACCAAATTTTCCAACCTGTGCCTGGCTGGCAGTGTCACAGAGGCCATTAGGCCCCTTTTCTTCGGTGCCTCATTGTGTGCCCTCCGGAAAAAGGATGGAAGAATCAGGCCCATTGCAGTGGGTAACACCCTTCAGCGCCTAGTCGCCAAGGCTGCAGTAAGAAGGGTGAGTCAAGAGGTTGCTGCAATGCTGAAACCAACTCAGCTCGGTTTTGGTGTTCAACAGGGCTGTGAAGCAGCTGCCCATACAGCACGAGTATATATCAACAACATGTCTGATGAAAAAGCCTTATCAAATTGGACTTTGCCAACGCTTTCAACTCAATCAGAAGGGATACTGCTCTCCAAGCAGTTTATAGAATCTTCCCTTCCTTCTATCCCTTCATAGAATCGTGCTATAGTGTGACTTCCAAACTGTTGTTTGGGGACCATGAAATTGACTCATGTGAGGGTGTGCAACAGGGAGACCCTCTCGCCCCCTTTCTATTCTGTTTGGTCATCAAGGAAGTCATAGAAGCACTCTCCAGCGAGCTCATTATGTGGTTCTTGGATGATGGTACCCTAGCTGGCACAACAGAATCTCTCCTAGAGGACATCAGAAAAATCAAAGACATGAGAGAAAGTCTGATTAGGGTGGGAGATGACATAAGTCGTGTCGTCAGCAAAGAGAATGGGTTTCAGGTGTTGGGATATGTTTGGAAGATCATTGATGTAAATGAGGAAGAGCAGGGGTCCAAGGACACTTCCCTGCGGAACTCCAGTATCAAGTGGACATATTGATGAGGCTGTGTCTTTAATGGTGACATACTGATACCTATTAGAAAGGTAGGATTTGAAATATGCAAGCGCATGGCCTCTTATACCATAGTGGTCAAGTTTGTGGAGTAGGATGCCGTGGTCAACTGTGTCAAATGCTTTTCTTAGGTCAATAAAAATTCCAAGAAGATATTCCTTATGTTCCAATGCTGTGTAAAGCAGGTCTAGCATTTTTATAATTGCATCATTAGGGCTTTTATTTTTCCTGAATCCAAATTGGCAAGGGTTGAGTATGTTTTGTGCCGTTATAAATGAATACAGTCTCCTGTGCACGAGTTTCTCGAACATATTGGATAGCAATGGTAAGTTTGATATTGGCCCTTAGTTGTTTACATCTGTAGGGTCACCACCTTTATGTACTGGTGTAACCCTTGCTGTCTTGAGTAGTGTCGGGAAAGTGCTAGTTTCTAGTGACTTATTAAAAAAGTAATGTAATAGCATGCGAAAGGACATGGGCCGCTCGCTGTACAATAATGGTGGGACGTGAGACAGATTCCCCGAGTTATTTTTAAGTGACTTTATGATCGCGGTGACTTCCGTGGGCCCATCTAAGTACTTCCCGGCACGAGCATTCGTATGTGGGATTTTACTGGCAAGATTAGATCCGATGTTTGAGAAAAAGTCGTTTATCTTGTTAGCTGTATCAGTGGGATGCAGTGGTGTTTCATGAGGTTTAGTTAAGACAATGTTCTTGGTCTTTTTCAGTTTGTGGGTCCCCAGAATCTGGGAAAGTGTTTTCCAGGTCTTTTTCATATCTCTTCTTGTGTCAGTGAATCTGCTGGAGTAGTACAGTTGTTTGGCTTTCTTTATTACTTTGGTGAGAACTGATGAATAGTGTTTAAGAATATCTTTGTGTATTAAGCCCTGTCTATATTGCTTTTCATATTGATGTTTCTTATCAATTCAAATTCAAATTTTTTCAAATTCAAAGTTTATTCTCTATAAGGATTACAATGCTGAGTTTACAGAAATTTGGTTATTGTTTGGTTTACATGTAGTAAAATTGAGATTACAGAGTGTACCACTAGAACGCTTAGCATGGCTAGGCATTTCGGGCATACTTAGTTTTATTCTTAAATGTAGAATATTACAAATTATGAGGTAAGTTGGTATTATGGCTAAGTGACTAAATACTATTTTGTGAGTTTAGCAATGTGAATGCTTTTGTTTTGGCACAGTATATAGTTTCAGTATTGGAGTATCACAGGATTCATTATTTTAAGACTGAGATTAATATTTCTGTTTATGGTCAAATGAGTGAGCGAGTGAAGTGTGAACCACCAGGTGGTATTCGTGAAGTTAGTTGACGGGGTGTATCAGGGAGATAAGATGTTTTCTAATGGTAGTTTTGAAGGTGATGAATGTGTCTGCAGTTCTAGAGTTCTCAGGTAGGGTATTCCAGATTTTAGGGCCTTTGACATACATTGAATTTTTGTAAAGGTTTAGTCGGACACAGGGAATGTCGTAGAGATGTTTGTTTCTGGTGTTATGCCTGTGGGTTCTGTCACAACTATCAAGAAAGCGTTTAAGGTCAAGGTTGATATTAGAGTTTAAGGCCCTGTAGATATAGATTGCACAGTAGTAAGTGTGGATGTACTGAACTGGGAGTAAGTTTAGATCTTTGAAGAGTGGGGGGGTGTGCTGCCAGGGATGGGATTTAGTGATTATTCTTACTGCAGCTTTTTGTTGGGTTATTATTGGCTTTAGGTGTGTTGCTGCAGTTGATCCCCAAGCACAAATAGCATAGGTGAGGTATGGATAAATAAGTGAGTGGTATAGTGTGAGAAGGGCATTTTGCGGCACGTAGTATCGTATCTTCGAGAGGACCCCAACCGTTTTGGATACTTTTTTGGCTATATGCTGGATATGGGTGCTGAAATTCAGGTTATTGTCAAGGTATAAGCCTAAGAATTTTCCCCCATTATTTCTGGTAATTAGAGTGTTGTCAATCTTAATGTTAATTTGTGCATCTCCTGCTCTGCTACCAAACATAATATAGTAAGTTTTGTCAGTGTTAAGCGTAAGTTTATTGGCTGTCATCCAAGTCGATATTTTAATCAGCTCCTCATTCGCAATGGTGTTAAGGGTCGCAAGATTAGGGTGAGAGATGACATAAGTCGTGTCATCAGCAAAGAGAATGGGTTTTAGGTGTTTGGATACGTTTGGAAGGTCATTGATGTATATGAGGAAGAGCAGGGGACCAAGGACACTTCCCTGCGGAACTCCAGTATCAAGTGGCCGTGTTGCTGATGCTGTGTCTTTAATGGTGACGTACTGATACCTATTAGTAATGTAAGATTTGAAATAAGCAAGCGCATGGCCTCTTATACCGTAGTGGTCAAGTTTGTGGAGTAGGATTTCGTGGTTTACTGTGTCAAAAGCTTTTCTTAGGTCAATAAAAATTCCGAGCCGTTTATTCGTGATCTGTTTCGTTTTTATGGGACAATGTTTGTTGTATAGTCTAAGTATTTTGTTAAGAAAAATATCTGTCCAATCGTCAGTACCATTGGCATTGGAGAGTTCCTTAGGCAAGTCAACAGTTTCTAGGTCTGCTGTGAAATTCCTTATTGAGGCCTCGTCATGGAGTCTAAATGAAACTTTGTTGTATTCGAGTGGTGGCTTACTAATGTCTGTTAAGAGGAAGGTTGGGTAGTAGTCAGTAGTGCTGTCTGTGATAATGCCTGATTTTGAAAGGACTAAGTTTATTAGTGGTCAAAAATGAAGCTTTCAACCAATAAGTCCACTAGAATATGAGCAGGCATGTACTTACAGTAGTGTTGGGATCTGTGAGTCGAGTGATTACTGTTTGATCGGAGCCCCACACGTCACCTTTCGGGGGGGGGGGGAGAGAGGGGGGAAGGAATAGTGGGAGCTAGACTGATCCTACCTTAACAAGCAGCCGGCAATCAAACTATCACTTTCGGAGTGGGGAAAAAAGGGGGGAATGGCAGGAGCTAGACTTACCCTACCTTAACAAGTAGCCGGCAATGAAACTATTGTTACTATATACTCCGTCGCTACTCTTATCTATTGAACTTTTCCCTCACACTCCCCCATACCAAGACTATAGTCAAGGAGAATAAGAAGAATAGGCGAGGAAAAAGTTCTAACACATGGAAGTCGCGTAAGGCAAGAAATCTTCTACTGACTGTTACGACTTAACCAGTCAGAGAAATAATTGGATGAACCATTGATATACACAATATGGAACTTAAAAGCTTGGAGAGCCAATGTCCACCTCAAGAGGCGACTGTTGGTTCCCTTAAAAGTTTCTAGGTATATCAAAGGTTTGTGATCCGTTTCTAAAATGAATCCTTTTCCCAGTAAATAAAACTTAAGGTTGGAGATACCCCACACAAGGGCCAAACATTCCTTTTCTATGGTGGAGTATCTTGTTTCTGCTGGAAGGAGTTTCCGGCTTAGGAAGCATACAGGGAAGGGAGTACCATCATGGTATTGAAGTAGTACCACACCTAAGCCAGTATTGGCTTAGGTGTGGTACTAGATATTAATGTATTATTAATATCTGGAATTTTAAGTATAGGGTCTTTCGAGAAGATACTTTTAATCTCATTAAACTTTTCCCGAGCTACGGCGGAAAGTTCAAGAGGTTCCTTCACAGACTTTTTAAGGAAGTCTGATAAGATGCCTGTAAGATCAGTAAGGTTTGGGATAAACCGTGCATAAAAATTTACAGAACCAAGAAAGCTACGCATGAGCTTCTTGGTTTTGGGAAATTTAAATTCTAATAAAGCTTTGATCTTACTGGGGAGAGGCTGCAGAGAGTTTTTAGAAAGTATCAGTCCAAGATATCTAATCTTGTTATACCCAAGGAAGCATTTCTTCGGCTTGGCAGTGAGGCCATGTGAGCGTAACCTACGTAAAATTGATGTTAATGTTTGGATATGTTTGCCCCACGTGGATGTCATTACGTAAATGTTGTCAAAATAAACTGAAACATTTGGCATATTACCCAAGACCTTTCTCATCAGTCTCACGTAGGTAGCACAGGCAGTTACCAAGCCGAAGGGCATAGTTCTATACTGCATCAGTCCTTGGTGTGTAGGAAAAGTGGTGTACTGCTTAGAAGAAGGATCTAACATTACTTGATGATATGCCTGCGCAATATCAATCTCTGAAAAGAAGGAAGAGTCACAAAATTTGTGTAGATCGCTATCTATTAAGGGCATAGGCTCAGCATCCCACCGAGTTATAGCATTAAGGCCTCTGAAGTCAATAGCAAGTCTATATGAATTATCCTCCTTCTTAACCATGACTACTGGTGAGCAATATGCAGATACTGAAGGTTCAGTGATCTTTAGTATTAATAATTTGTCTACCTCTCGGTCAAATGCATCCCTAAGGTGAACTGGAACTGGGTATAATTTCCGTTTGATAGGATTGTCCGTCACTAAGCCAATCTTATGGACTACCGTGGAGGTAACACCTGGAATATCAGTAAAGACGTCTGAAAAGTTACTCACACATTGAAGTAGTTCATGTCTCTTATGGTCATCAAAAGATTCATTAATATTAATGTTGGTTGCGCCCGAGTGGTCAAGAGTCACCAAGTCATGTAGTTCTCTATCATAGTCTAAGTTAGAGGTGTCAATTACGCACACCTTACATTCTTCAGTTGTCTTATCAAGTTCGTGTGGAAAAACTAAGTCAAAGTTATTAAGGCAGTTAACCGAATTTCTTCGGTAATATTTCTTAAGGATGTTGATATGGTACAGCTTAGGTTTCCCCTTGACTTCTATGAGGTAATCAACCTTCCCACAAATTTTTAATACTTTATATGGGCCTTTCCATGCTACTAATAATTTATTTGACTTGATAGGCAAAAGTACAAGAACTTCATCCCCTACTTTAAAACTTCTCCTCTGACTTTTGGAAACAAAATAGGTTTTGTATTGGTCCATTGACAAGTGTAAGTTTTTCGAAACTATGTCAGAGGTCTCCTCAAGTTTGGATCTAAGGTCGAGGAGAAACTGATAAGAAGACTGAACCTCAGCCTTTACGTCCTCTTTAGTCCATAAGTCATGAAGGATGGACAATGGACCTCTGGCCTGTCTACCATAGAGAAGTTCAAAAGGTGAAAACCCCAAAGAGTCACTGGGAACTTCCCTCATGGCAAACAAAGCACAGGGTAGGTAACGATGCCACTCCTTAGGTTTAAGGGAGCAAAGTTTCCTTAAAATGGACTTGAGAATCGAATGCTGTCGCTTAATCCTCCCATTACAGCTGGGATGATAGGGTGTGGTGAAGAGAGGCTTCACTCCCAGAAGTTGGTAGAGATGTTGCATTAAGTCAGATGTGTCCCACGGTCAGACAAAATTTCTCTAGGGATGCCCACTCTAGAGAAGATGGACAAAAGGGCTTCAGCCACCTCTGTAGTAGTTATGGTCTTTAAGGGTACGGCTTCAGGGAAACTCGAAGCATAATCAACTAATGTTAATATATATCTATGTCCCCCAGATGAAAGTGGTGATAGAGGACCAATGATGTCAATAGCTACTCTTTCAAAGGGTACCGTAAAGATAGGCATTTTGACCATAGGTACTCGCCGGATACCTCGGGAGGATGACAGTTGGCAAACTTTACACGATCTACAATAGGTAGTGACATCTGAGGACATTTTTGGCCAAAAATAGGTTTCCCTAATTTTATTTAAGGTTTTACGATGAGAGAAATGTCCGGCCACTGGCAGGTCATGAGCCATTTTAAGAATAGTCTCTTTGCATTGACTTGGAACAACTAAGATGGAATAGACTATCTCATCTGAATTTAATTTGAATACTGACTTGTACAAGATAATACCTTTTATATATTCAAATTTATATGAAAAGTTTTTCCTTTGGATAACTTGATTTTGTTTAGCGGCATTATGGCAATTCTGAAGAGAAGGGCAATTACGTTGGAAATTGACAAAAGAGTCCTTTGATATATCTAAAGGCTTGAAGTCAGGGAAAATCAAAGGATGGACAGTAGGAGAAGCCTGGGCTTTGGTCTGAGCCCTAGTCAAGAGATTTATAGTATCGGAGGTGATATCTTCACTTTCATGTAACAAGTGCACCGGTGATCCTACTACCTCGCTTTCGAGAGTAGCATCACTGGTTTTTAATCCCACATGAATCTCACGAGACATTGTCTCATCTGAACTTTCGAGGGGCTTCTCTGACTCTACTGGAAGAGGATCTGAAAAGCTTGTGTCCATCTTTGGTGATGAAAGGCCAACCTCAGAAGGAAGAATGGCACCTTTTACATTACCTATTAGTACGGAGCAAGAAGTGATGGGAGCTAGTACGGCTTCTGACCAACCTGTGAACCATTTAGACCTAATGTAACAACGGATGGTAGGAAAAGTGTCCGTACGGCCCAAGTAGTCTGAAAGTATAGCAGAGGAATGAGTTTCTTTAAGGTTAGGGAACAGCTTATCAGAAATGACTATACATGTGCATCCAGTGTCTCGTAAAATGGTAGATACATTAAGTTCATAAACTGTTCCTGAACAGAAGGGTGCTTGGTCATTACAGTCTTTAAAACATCTTCCAACTTTTTGGACCTTCTTAGAAGGACAATCTGGACATTTATGTCCCTTAACACCACACAAATGGCAAACAGGAATAAAAGAAGTCATTTTACTTTCCACTAGAGGCATTGATTTCTTAAAATCTGATGAACCCTTGCCCTTAGGGTTCGATCCCTTTAGGTCTTTATAGGAATTGTGAGCCTCAGCATACAGGTCAGCAGCCTCAGCAACTTCCTCAGCTTTAATCAGGTTACGTTCTCTGATGAATGTTCTTATCTGGTGGGGAAGAGCTGTCAGGAACTGGTCAGCAACCCTGAAGTCTCTAAGAGATTCATAACTGTGATCAATTCCTGAACTCTCTATCCAAAAGTCGAACAAACGAAAGAGTGTTACTTGTAACTGCTGAAAGTTTTGGCTATGCTGTAAGGTGGCATACCTGAAATCTTTCCTGTAAGACTTTGTGGTTTTTTGATATGTTTTAAGGATTGCCTTCTTCAGTAGGTTATAATTACATATGATATCCTGCAACAAAGTTGCATAGATATTCAAAGCTGTACCAGCAAATAACATTCCTAACCTGGTAGCCCAGGTGTCAGCAGGCCAGGTGTCAGCAGGTCTGACGACACAAGGAATGCCTGCGTACAACACCGTGATTCACACAACCACTTGATAAACTACAGAAACTCAAGACTTATCGCCACAGAAGACAACACTCAATACCGAAGAATCCTGGAATCATCACTCATTTCTATATCCGACAACTTCAACCAGAATAGTGGCTTCTATAACATAGCTGAACCACTTGCCAAGAAACTTCTTCATCGCTATCCCACATAAGAACACTGTAGAAGGTCTGCTCACAAACTTATCCAATCTCCTTTCCAAGCTACCCAAGTTTTTAGACTCTATAACCCCACTCGGTACATCATCAGATGCAGCATTCTTCACCTGACCTCAGCTGGACTATAAATACTCGCGTTCCTTCCACCCCAGGTAGTTCTGTTTGTGACTTGAAAAAGCCCACTGTGTGGGCGAAACGTAGTCAATAAAGGATCACATTATACTGCATTTGTGTTTATATTGCCATTGTGTCGGTATTTTATACCATTCATTTCCAGCCAGGCCATTCACAAAGGGTAGCAGTATTTTCGAACCTGATAATGTATGAAGTAATGTCTTCACCCTCTGTGAAGGGAGGTAAATTAGGTGTTGGAATATGTGCCCTAGCTGCATGATGTTCAATTACTCCTTCCTCTAATTGTTGTTGTGTAAGAGTTAACTTTTTATTCTCTAATTCAAGGCGAGCTTTTTCGAGCTCACGATCTTTTTCTCTCTTTATTAATTCATGTTCTCTAGCTCTTTCCTCACGTTCTCTAGCTCTCTCCTCACGATCAAGTCTATCATGCTCCTTTTTGTCTTCTCTCTCTCTTTCTAACTGTCTATCTTGGTTTTCTCTTTCAATTCTCTCTCTCTCCTTTTTCTCTTCTCTTTCGATTCTCTCTCTCTCCTTTTCCTCCTGTCTTTCCCTTTCTGTCTCTCTTCTCTCTCAATTCTCTCTCGTTCAAGTCTTTCCTGGATCTTAGCACTAATGAAAGATTCTAAATTTTTCCCTGTTATTCCTAACTTACTTCCAGCGTTCATCCAAAACTGGTATTCCTCCATACTTGCAAGAATAACTTAAACTACCAGGGGAAATTGAAACGGGTATCAAAGAAAACGGAGGGTTCAATTCCTGCTCTTCTCCAACTGTAAATAAACCAGAGGGCTCGATCCCTGCTTCAATTAAACTATGAATTAATGAAAATGAAGGGTTCTATCCTGGCTCTGAGCAAACAGTAAGTAGAATGGGGTCCCTTGACCATCCAATCTTCTCACCAATAAATCAAGAGTGTCCTACGACAGTTCCCTTGATATAATAAAGAGCTCAATGAAGCAAATTGTCACTGTAAAATCTCGGGTCCCTAGAGTCTAATCCTCCAAAGTGTTTCAAGCTCGAAAAAGGTGGCAGAATTAACTATTATATCCTGCCTGACTTGACTTACAATAAATTGAGACTATAACAATCACCAAATCTTTTAAATACCTGTACTGTAGTCCTACCATAGAGAATGATTAATCATGGCAACTGTCTGTGGTATGCAGCATTGAAGTTCCAATGGTAGATTCGAGATGTAGTCTTATCTTGATTCAGTCGAATCGAATCCTGGCAAGGTCGCCACTTGTGAAGGCTTACTCAGCCCTGTAACAACTTCAGTCAGTATTACTAAGGCTGGCTCCTCCTCAGGAAAATTAATGTATAGAAAAAGAACAAAAACTGACAAACATAAGCACTATTATTTAGAAAATATAAAATATGAAACACTTAAATATGAAATATTTATCTACATTAAAGAAAATGAAAAATGAAAAATATAAATGATATCTGAATTCAATGCTAATGTATATAAAACTTGGGTGTCTGGTGTTGGTGACACTGTATGTTGTTGAAATCGTAGCCGTTGCTGATGATGTGGGGGGGGGGGGGTCGCAGGTGTTGGTGACAACCCACCGGCTCGTTCTTCACAGAGTCTATAGCCGTAAAATAATCTATCCGGATGACAGGAAAGCAGGTTCTTTACCGCTGCAATGATGAGGGGTTACGTCCTGCAACTTCATACAAGTGCACAGGTAAGTAAAAACATGGGACGTCTCAGGACATTAGTCCGTCTCCTTCAATTCTACTCGTTGGTTGGCAGGTGACCCATTCTGTCATTCCAAGCTGGAAAGAGAGACAGGTTACCCACTGCTTAAGAAATCACTCTCCATGATAAGTACAATACCTAAAAGACGTGGTGATTATTAAGACATTTAACATAGAGCAAGACTGAAATGACTAAGTTTATTATTGGTCAAAAGTGAAGCTTTCAACCAACAAGTCCACTAGAATATGAGCAGGCATGTACTTACAGTAATGCTGGGAGCTGTGAGTCGAGTGATTACTGTTTGATCGGAGCCCCACACGTCACCTCTCGGGGGGAGGGGAAGAGAGGGGGTGAAGGGATAGCGGGAGCTAGACTGACCCTACCTTAACAAGCAGCCGGCAATCAAACTATTGTTACTATATACTCCCTCGCTACTCCTATCTATTGAACTTTTCCCTCACACCGTGTAAGGAACGTAAATCTCGATGCAAGAAAAGTAAATTCCGATGTAAGGAAATTAACCTCGATTTAGGGAAGGTAAATCTCTATGTATGGAAGGTAAATCCCGATTTAAGAAAAGTAAATTCTGACGCAAGGACAGTAAATCCCGACGCAAGGAAGGTAAATCTCAGTGTAAGAGAGGTAAATCTCGACGCAAGGAAGGTAACTCTCGATGCAAGTAAATAAGATTTCTGTTGGGTTAAGTAAGATTTGGGTTTGAGTCGGTTCAGTACTAGTTCGAGGAAGTCAAAATCCTGTTCTATGCAGTTAATTCTATGCAGTTAAGGTCCTGCTATAGGAATATAAATTCTGGTTCAAGACAATAAAATACTAGCTTGACGCAGTAAAATTTGGGCCTGAGGTAGGTAATTTCTGGTCCAAAAGAATATAAAATTCCAGTTCAAAAAAGGTAAATTCCGGTTAAACTCAGCTAAATTCTGGTTTAACACAGCTAAATTCCGGTTAAAGGTAGTTAGGTAAGACACATATGCAACGGTTAGGTATTTTTATTTCGAAACGTTCTCCTACACAGTAGGCTACTTCAGTCGAGTACAGAAAAGTTTTATAGAAGAGACGTGAAGACGATGTAATCAGTCCATCACCCTTGAAGTTTTGAGGTGATCAGTCCCTCAGTCTGGAGAAGAGTTGTTCCATAGTCTGAAACAATATGGAGTTAAAGGTAGTTAAATTCAATTTAAAAGTAACAAATCCTGGATCAAAGTGGTAAACACTGTACTGGAACTCGTGGTCAATGCAGCGTAACAAATGAACCCTCCACAATAGAGACAATTATGATACAGTAATTAAAAAGAGGTGAAAGTTTTATTACAACGAACATGGCAACTTTTTCTTCCTTTGCGTTCATTGATGTGAAAGAGAATATATGAAAAATCCTAATTGTTAATTATTGGCGAATAATGTAGCGAAATCAATCATTTTGTGAATTTTTGGGGAAATTAATTTTTTCAGTGTTGCCACATGGGTTTCCCACTATTTATGTTTCAGTATTGCCATATTCTAGTATTATCAGTATCGCCACAAATCCACAATTTTACGGAGTTGTCATATAAGTTTCCCACTGTTTATGTTTCAGTGTTGCCACATCCGTCTCCAACTTTTTTTCAGTAATGCTGCATTAAATATATCTGCCTCTGCTATTACACTACTTACATGGAGAAAATAGGTGTTACGTTATGAGATTAAATAGTTAACCCAATAAAAAAATTCCCATTCCTGTTGCCTAAGTTCTGGCTTTCCATTCCTTGCATTTGTTAGTGCAGCTTGGAACGTTCTTCGCTGGTCTGGGGTTCTACATTCACGGTATGCTTTACCAATCCTCCCAGCTGCTGCATGTGTTAGATTGCGTAGTTCTGGATCATTATAGTATTTACATTGGTTTTTATTGTTATTTATAGTGGAAGATTTATGTTTTCTTTCATATCCAATTGATCTGCGAGTACAGTCTCATTAGTGGTAACTAAATCATCATTGACTTTTATATGTGCCAGTGGGCTCGTAATTCTTATACCACTGATCCAAGTGGTTAATAAAGTTATCTCTGTGTTCTGGGTTGAGAATAAGTTTCCTCTTGTATTTAACTCCTTGATTGCTGGAGTTATGATCAAGATTGACAGTTGTGACTCTTGGAAAGTGATCAGAGAGAAGATCATCAACTATGAGAGTCATGCATCGTATATGATATATTAAATCCAAGGGACAGATCTAGTATGCCACCATATATGTTAGTAGGCTCAGTAGTGCCCACAATTAGAACATTATCATGCTCATTTAGAAATTTCACTAGTTTAATTCCACTGGTGTTTGTTATATGCCCACCAATATTCTTATGTCTGGCATTAAAGTCTCCAAGAATGAGGGTAGATTCACTATTAATGTGATCTGGTAAAGTATCAGGTCGAAGCTGCTTCGCTGGAGCATAAAGATTAAAAATGTTTATGGAAAAATTAACTGCGTATACTGTGACATTATGATTACATCGATTTCATAGAGAAATTATAGGAGCCTTAGTTACTACCGAAATCAACCAGAATGAATATGATCACGCTATGAATGAGCTTCATTTAGGAAACTGAAAACCTTATGAGATTATTTGGTACATTATTTGAAAACAGACATGGACTTTTTGACTAGTTTCTATATTGAATAGCCAGAGTATTTGAGAGATCTGTGAATGAAACGTTGCATATTATACCTCTCTACCATCTTTTAATTCGGACACATTTTTCTAGAAGTATGGAGAAAGATTAGATGCAATCCACTCTCACAAACTGTGCAACTTCAGGGGAAGACTAACATCAATGGAGAAATAAATAAGAAAAGAAGAATATCCATTGGTAAACCAATGGATGTTCTACTTCGTACACTTTAGCTATTAAAAAACCCCTTTCCAGTCCTGCGTCGCTCGGCGCAGGACTGGAAAATATCTCATGTCAAGGAGAGAAAGGGTGTTCGATGTAAAATACACAAATAACTCGCACATTGGAGAAAGAAACTTCATGACGACGTTTTAGTCCGACTTGGACCATTCGGTCCAATTCGGACCAAAATGTCATCATAAAGTTTCTTTCTCCTATGTGCGGGTTATTAGTGAATTGTCCCCGTGACGTTGTTAGACCTAAAGTAGCTAGGAAGCAGCTAAGTCTTTTTTTCTTAAAGCACTTGCTGTCTCTGTTAACTTTACAGTAAAATAGGTACCTGGGTTTTAGTTGACTGGTGTGGGTCGCATCCTAGGGACAAAACTGACCTAATTTGCCCGAAATGCTTTGCATAACAAGAAGCTTTCTGTACGGTAGTATGTCATTGATGTCACTTAGGCCTATATACCTTGTACATGTACTTGTTGAAATGGAGATTATTATTCTTGTTTTTATTATTCTCTCCACCCTTCACTTGCTAATATTACCTATTACGTGTTGTCACCTTACGGTAGATCCATTTTCCAATCAGAAGGAAATTAACAAATTGATCGCCAGCTATCATCAGAAAAAAAAATATTTGGCAGTTTCAGATTTGTTAGTTTTTGATGAATTTTGGTTGTGCATTTTGTGAATGACTTAAACAGAGCGGATATTTAGAAAGTTTCGTTAGAATTAATATCGAGCATAGAAAGAATGCTCCACGCACTATTAAGTCACAGGCCTTGAATTTAACAGATAATGCAATCTATGGTAAATTATCACTTAACATTTCAAAAACGCAAAACGAATTTATGTCTAGACTGAGTTATTGGCAGTCCAACCATTGTGCTTCGGATTCCAAATACTAGAGATGGGAAAACGTAAATTACTTCAATTTTTTTTTTTTTGAAACAGGGTGCTAAATCCACATTATGGAAATTGGTGAATCACTGTTACACACTTATATTTTTCACTAAGCTTGAGGATTTATATAGAGAACTTCAGAAAGAAATTTTAGTTGCATACCTTTCCCTAGTTTTCCAAAGAATCATTAATTTTTCGATGAGAGTAGAAATGGTAACTTAGGATTACAGTAGTGTGCATATTAATTGGGACAATGAAAAAATAAGACTTTTTTTTAAATAAATGTTTATTGGAAAAATACACGGCAATGATATGACAGATAAATAATTTAATAAGAGATATGAATACACTTTGTTTTTATAAGTGTTGTCACACGCTTTGGTATAGAATCGACTAATGTTGAACACATTTTGGTTAGTTCTTGGTCATGGTACCAGGTACTAAAAACAATAGTAATTAGCTTCTCCACAGTTGAACAGTTCTGTTTCGCCATCCTGTGCTTGCTTACTGATCGTAGAATATCAGTTGGGTTCAGGTCAGGAGAGTTTTCAGGGCAATTTAGAATGCTTAACTCACTCTCTCTTTGAAGAACATTAGCGTTTTTCTGGAAGTGTGACATGGAGCAAGATGCTGCTGGAAAATACCTTCTCCGTCAAGAAAGTCTGTATGCACAATGGGAAGCAAATGACTTGCCAGGATTGCCTTGTATTTGTCACTGCTCATCATTCCCTCAATAATAAAAAGCCATTCATGGCATTTAGCAGTAAAAGTATCCCAAAACATCTTTGCTCCTTCTCACTGCCACTGATCTGTTCCCATATACTTCAAAATGCTCCTCATCTCAAAATATGACTTTCTTCCATTCATCTGTCGTCCATCCCTTATGATCGAGTGCCCACTGCAGCTGTTTTCCTTCACATCAGCAATCAATATTTGTTCCTTTATTGGTTTTCTAGCAGTTCTGCCAACTTCAAGGAGTCTTCGTCGAATAGTTGAAGAGTCAACATCTGTGCCGCTGAAGCCAAATCTCTCAGTAGATCTTTGTTGGTTTTCTTGAGATCCTTCACACTATTTCTTATGATAACCTTTTCATCATGTGTTGTCTTGTATTTTCTTCCATATCTTCCTCGGCGCAGCACTACTCTACAGTTGCCAGGGTCGTCAGCTCTCTTCAGAATCCAACCAACAGTTGACTTTGCTAGGATCAAATTTTTGGCGATCTGTTTGATACTCAAACTAGCATGTTTTCTAAGAGCTACAACACTTGCACGCTTTCTGGTTATAAAAACAATAATAAATTTCAGAAGGAATAGAATTACAGAATAACAGCTGTTGTAACCATAATTAGAATTGTAGGGTAATACTACAGGTGGATGGTTTGTAGATGAATGGTTCAGAGAACCGACATGTTGATAAATTAGACACATGTGCAACTCTTGGGTCTCTTTATTGAGGAAACGTTTCGCCACACAGTGGCTTCATCAGTCCATACATAGGAGAAACTTGAAGAACAGGAGGAGAATGAGGTAATCAGTCCCTCAACCTTGAGTCGATGTGTTCAGTCCATCAATCTTGAATAGAATACGGCATATCAGCGGAGAAGCAGCTTATAAACCTTATGGCAGGAGAGGTGCAGCAGTCATAGGTCGTGTCACATTTGTTCAATGTGGAAGTAGGTCGTGCCCAAGAATTAGGCAAGCGAAGAATTCCTAAGTATTAAGGTGGATGGTTACCAGAAATCGGTTGCAAACTCTACTGAATAAAAAAGAATCCAAACTACATTAATTGAGCAGAAGACTAAGACATACTGAGAGATAATCACAAAATTTACTCCTGTACCAATTAATTTACACACCATTGTACCTACATCTGAGAAGTGAGATATGAATTTAGGTGAACTAATTGTCATAAAGTCGAAAATGCATTCTGTGAAGCTATGGTCGTGTGGGTAAAACTTAAAGCAAGCTCTCTTTCCCATTTCACAACAATGATTAACCAAACCAAACAAGGGTCTTAACTAGGTTATAGGAATATTAAATATTAATGGCGCCTGTAGATCGTCATACTTCCCTGCCAGCCACTAGCCTGCTGCCAGAAATGCAACCATTTCTTCACATTCCACCCAACACATGGGGCCCCTAACATATTGCAGGGTCTTGCCCAGTGCTGAGACAAACTCAACAGTACTAAATTTTCACCAAAAACAAAGTATGGCCTAAACATTACATAAGAACATAAGAAAGGAGGAACACTGCAGCAGGCCTGTTGGCCCATACTTGGCAGGTTCTTTACAATCCATCCCACTAACAAAACATTTGCCCAACTCAATTTTCAATGCCACCCAAGAAATAAGCTCTGATAACTCTATCCACTCTCATATGCAACTCCCACTCAAATCCAACCTATATTTGAAACTACCCAAGGTTTTAGCCTCAATAACTCAACTAGGTAGATTGTTCCACTCATCAACTACCCTATTTCCAAACCAATACTTTCGTACATCCCTTCTAAATCTAAACTTGTCCAATTTGAATCCATTACTGCGGGTTCTCTCCTGGAGAGATATCCTCAAGACCTTGCTAATATCCCCATTATTAATACCCATCTTCCACTTATACACTTCGATCATGTCTCCCCTCATTCTTCGTCTAACAAGTGAATGTAATTTAAGGGTCTTCAATCTTTCTTCATAAGGAAGATTTCTAATGCTATGTATTAATTTAGTCATTCTACGCTGAATGTTTTCTAATGAATTTATGCCCATTCTGTAATATGGAGACCAGAACTGAGCTGCATAATCTAGGTGAGGCCTTACTAATGATGTATAAAGCTGAAGTATAACCACTGGGCTTCTGTTGCTTACAAATCCTGATATATATCCCAGCAATCTATTTGCCTTATTACCCACGCTTAGGCATTGCTGTCTTGGTTTAAGGTTGCTGCTTACCATAACCCCCAAGTCCTTCTCACATTCTATACGGCAAAGTTCAACATTATTAAGCTGGTAGGTGCTAGGGTTATGGACATTTCCGAGCTTTAGAACTTTACATTTATCTACATTGAACTGCATCTGCCACTTTTGTGACCACGAATTGAGTTTTTCTAAATCTTCCTGAAGTTGTAAGACATCAACGTCTGGATCGATTATTCTACCTATCTTCGTGTCATCAGCAAATTTGCTTATGTCACTAGTAATTCCCTCGTCAAGGTCGTTTATATATAAACAACAATGGGCTTAAAACTGATCCCTGTGGAACGCCACATGTTACAGATCCCCACTCACATTTGACCCCATTTATGCACACTCTCTGCTTCCTGTCTGTGAGCCATGACTCGATCCATGACAGCATTTTTCCCCCAATGCCATTGGCAGCCACTTTCTTCAAAAGTATCTGATGTGGTACTCTATCAAAAGCCTTACTAAAATCTAAATAAACAATATCGAATTCTTTATCCTGATCAACGGCCTCAAAAGCTTTGCTGAAGAAGGTTAATAAGTTAATTAGGCAGGAACGGGCCCTGGTGAAACCATATTGAATATCATTAATCAAATTATTCCTATCGAGAAAGATTCTTATATTATCAGCTATAATAGACTCGAGTAATTTGCCTACAATTGAGGTTAGGCTTATTGGGCGGTAATTTGACGGTAACGTCTTGTCCCCTGTTTTAAAAATAGGAATTACATTAGCCATCTTCCACATATCAGACACTACACCTGTTTGAAGAGATAAATTAAAAATATTAGTTAAAGGTTCACAAAGTTCCACTTTACTCTCTTTAAGAACCCTTGAAAAAAGTTCATCAGGGCCCGAGGATTTATTTTGCTTTAACAGGTCTATCTGTTTGATAACCATTTCGCTAGTGACTGTGATATTGCATAATTTATCATCTTCAAGCCCACTATAAAAATTTTTTTTTTTTTTATTTTATTTAAAAAGTACATCACAGCACATAAAAAACAAACAAACAGGCCTTATCCGTCAACAAATGTAAAACTTTCCACGGCCATATAATACCACATACAAATATAAATAATTATACATGTAAGAAATATTATCTAATGAAAACACAAACGGTAACCAAATTAAGGAGAGAATTGACACAAACTTCCGTACTAACTACATCAAGAGTTAAACCAGATACTCTGTACTATGACTTAACGTTATGAGGTACTAACTCAAAAGAGCACAGTATGTTACATACCGTAACTCTGCAAACTAAAACCCCCCTTCCCCAGACAGAACCCCCCCTTCCCCAGACAGAACCCCCCCTTCCCCAGACAGAACCCCCCCTTCCCCAGACAGAACCCCCCTTCCCCAGACAGAACCCCCCCTTCCCCAGACAGAACCCCCCTTCCCCAGACAGAACCCCCCTTCCCCAGACAGAACCTCCCCTTCCCCAGACAGAACCCCCCTTCCCCAGACAGAACCTCCCCTTCCCCAGACAGAACCCCCCTTCCCCAGACAGAACATCCCCTTCCCCAGACAGAACCCCCCCTTCCCCAGACAGAACCCCCCTTCCCCAGACAGAACCTCCCCTTCCCCAGACAGAACCCCCCCTTCCCCAGACAGAACCCCCCCTTCCCCAGACAGAACCCCCCCTTCCCCAGACAGAACCCCCCCTTCCCCAGACAGAACCCCCCCTTCCCCAGACAGAAACCCCCCTTCCCCAGACAGAAACCCCCCTTCCCCAGACAGAACCCTCCCTTCCCCAGACAGAACCCCCCTTCCCCAGACAGAACCTCCCCTTCCACAGACAGAACCCCCCCTTCCCCAGACAGAACCCCCCCTTCCCCAGACAGAACCCCCCCTTCCCCAGACAGAACCCCCCCTTCCCCAGACAGAACCCCCCTTCCCCAGACAGAACCCCCCCCTTCCCCAGACAGAACCCCCCTTCCCCAGACAGAACCCCCCCTTCCCCAGACAGAACCCCCCCTTCCCCAGACAGAAACCCCCCCTTCCCCAGACAGAACCCTCCCTTCCCCAGACAGAACCCCCCTTCCCCAGACAGAACCTCCCCTTCCACAGACAGAACCCCCCCTTCCCCAGACAGAACCCCCCCTTCCCCAGACAGAACCCCCCCGTCCCCAGACAGAACCCCCCCTTCCCCATACAGAACCCCCCCCTTCCCCAGACAGAACCCCCCCTTCCCCAGACAGAACCCCCCCTTCCCCAGACAGAACCCCCCCTTCCCCAGACATAACCCCCCCTTCCCCAGACAGAACCCCCCCTTCCCCAGACAGAACCCCCCTTCCCCAGACAGAACCTCCCCTTCCCCAGACAGAACCCCCCCTTCCCCAGACAGAACCCCCCTTCCCCAGACAGAACCTCCCCTTCCCCAGACAGAACCCCCCCTTCCCCAAACAGAACCTCCCCTTCCCCAGACAGAACCCCCCCTTCCCCAGACAGAACCCCCCCTTCCCCAGACAGAACCCCCCCCTTCCCCAGACAGAACCTCCCCTTCCCCAGACAGAACCCCCCTTCCCCAGACAGAACCCCCCCCTATCTGAAAAGTACAACATAAAATTAGAACCACAAGAGTGCACAATAAATTAAGTTAACCCTAACACATCTATAATGCTATCCAAAAGTATAAATCTTCCAACACGTAAGAATATGAAGTATAAACTACAATGATACATCTGTTCCCAAAACTTAAAATGGTAAAGGTTATAACTGCCTCACGACTTACAAAACAAAACACAAGTGCATTAAGTACATTATGTAAATATGGAACAGTTTGATTTCTAACATTGGTTATAAAGAATTTCCTGTAGTCAAATTACATTAACAAGATCCGTCCACATCATAAACAGCAATCATATATTGAGATCCTAGCCTTACACAAAGAAAAAAAATCGTAAACCCTCACCATACTTTTTTTTTTTTTTTTTTCAATGATTTACTCTGACACAAATTCATTAACGTAATAATTTTTTTTTTATATTTATTTAAAAATATACAATACATTAAATAATCATAGGATTACCTGTCATTTCATTCATAGTAAGTATAATTACAATTGTCAATATATACGCTAGAACGGTTATAAATATTCGTCCGTCCCCTATTCATTATGTACCTATCCTAAGGTAACACAAGAATATACAAATTCTTCGTTACCTTAATTAAAACCCTCTTATATACATTATAAACAAAGAGAAACTATTCATCAATAATATGCCTAAGTATTTGATTTTATGTCAATAAAACCTTTGTAAAGACATTATATATAAACAAGTGCATATATAACAAAATATCCAAAAACGAACGATATGTAATGAAACTGGTAGTCAATTTACTTGACTACTGCAAAGATACTAAACATATTCGGTACATTACTCAAAGGGTTCCACTTAATAGCATGAGATAATTCTGAATTGCCAAACAAGTAACATTATGCAACATACACACACCACATTCTTATCACATATACACACACACATTATGAGAGATTATGTACACATAATACAAAATTGTTACCCTCATATCTGGTCATATTCCAAACATATATCCCAGGAGACCCCAAGCAGAACGTTACCAGGTATCATCCACATGGCTGATACAAGGAAAGTATAACAAGAAAAACTATATATATAAGTTGTACAAGGTGCTTTTACATAACACCTGTCATGCAATTCATGAGTTTGCTTCACAAGAGACCCACTCTCTTAACCACGTCAATTTAAGAACAAAAATTAGTTTCCAAGCAATAGTATATATATTTGTTTGAATAAAACATCATCCAAACTAACGATCATACCTATCATTTATACATTAAACCACACCCATACCAATCGTATGCCATCTTCACTCACACATATTCAAGAAGCCAGCCTCGTGTACCCTTTAAGGTATTAACTCCCATAAATCCCTGACCTTGAATCTGCAATATCCCTTTGAAAATAAGAAAAACCATCTGTTTCCCGTAATGTCTTTATTTATCTGCTGTGTACCATAAAATATCGCTACCAGTGCTCTGATTCTCTCCCTCACAGATAAATGCCTATATACCCATGACGTATATACAAAATGCGTCACTAAATATCCGATTGCATTCTGTACCGGTGTTTCGACCCCCCCCCCCCCCCCACATCTAAACTTAAAGCTCTTAAGACACTAAACCCACCCCCACCCACCATTCTTAAAACCCTACCAAACCACAACCTTACGGGTTCCAATCTCTTACAGAAATAAACTGCATGAAAGACCGTATCAGGATCTCCACACATACAACACAGCCCCCCCTCCTGCACGCGCCTATTCGCTAAAACTTCCCCGGACGGCAGTATATTATGTAAAAATTTAAACATTATCTCCCTGACCTTGGCTCGTAACCGTAATGCTTTTAAACGACCCCATATGTCCTTCCATGCATACATTGGATATATTCCCTCCACCTTAGCCACTACCTCCCTGCCCTCTACCAGTGCCAATTTGCCGATCTTGATCTTGCGTGGATCTTTTACATAAATTAAGATCCTCAACATGTCCTCACATCTCTTTACATCCATGCCGGTCAACCAACGTACCAAGTCCCGTCTTATCCAGGTCAAACCCGTGCCAGCCATTCTACCCTCTCTCAAGTAGCTATGCTTGACATACATGCCTAACATTCTATTATGCAGATTCATTAGCCCCAGGCCACCCCGGCCAACCGGAAGCGACACCACATCCCTCGTTAACCAATCACAACCTGAACCCCAAATATATCTATATACACGCGTTAACATAAGCTTTTCATCATATGGATGTAACGGATAAATACATGCCACGTGCCACAACTTACTGAACAAAATCACATTCACCACAATTGCGCGCTGATGTATGGACAAGCCTCCTTCCCTCAAACCTGTTAAACGACCTAAAACCCTCTCTACAGCCTCACTTGAATTCACCTTCCTCGCATCCTGTATGTTATCCCTATGCACAATCTCACACACCTTAATTTGATTTACTAAAGGCCAGCCTTCCCTCTGGCCTAATACCACACCCGCACAATCCCCCACCCCCATAAGCATTGATTTTTCCTTATTAACCGTCATTCCGGTTGCTTTCCCGAAACATTCCACCACTTCGCTCACTTTTCCTAAAACCTTGGCTCCACGAAATGAAACCGTAGTGTCGTCCACGTAACCTATAATTCCTGATTGTACCCCAACCCAACCTTGCTTGTCATCCTGTCGTACAATCCCCCTCACGGCTCTAAAAAACGGGTCCTGAATCAACGCAAAAAGAATTTGTGATATAGGACACCCCTGCCGCAATCCACTATGCATCCTAACAACTTTTCCCAACCTACCGTTTACCTGCACCCTAAACGTAGCCTGCTCGTACAAAATCTGTGCCCAACTAACAATTTCCTTTCCGAAACCTTGCCACTGCATAAACTTCCATAATGCATCTCTCTCCACGCAATCGTATGCAGCGTGCCAATCTAAAGCTAATATTCCACCCTTATTACCCCTCCCGCTTTCCTCAATGAACCTGCGAATAATTCCTTGTCCCACACACATAGATCGTCCTGGCACACCATATTGTCCCTCGTCCAGAACTCTCTCCAAAACCCGTTTTATCCTATTTCCTAACAATTTCGCAAATATTTTATAGTCGCCACACAATGAAATTGCCCTAAAATTATGTATATAATTCCCAGATTTTTTTTCGGGACTAGAACAACCACCCCTGTTCTTTGTTGCTGTCCCATAATGCCACTATTTTTCATGGCATTAAATAATATCACCAAAAAGTCGCGAATACAATCCCAATTGTCCTTGTAAAAATCACAAGGGATTCCGTCAATCCCCGGCGACTTCCCTACACTCATACCCTCCACAGCCAACCTAATCTCTTCTTCACTTATAGGTCCATTCAAAGCCAACCTGTCCATGTACTCTAGATTACAACGTACATATTCACCCATTTCTCCCAGCGCCCCCTTAGAAAACCCAGCATTTTTGTATTGCAATTCATACCATGCGTCTACAAAGGTATTCATAGCCTCCGTTGACCGAAGGACCTGCCCCCTACTAAAGTCTCCCAATGACTCCTGAACCTCTAATCCCATTAATTCTGTCGCCTTACGGCGTCTGCCCTACTCTCGCAAGACAAACGCCGAAGGACGGTCACCCCATAAAACCTCATCAATTCCACTTGCTATCCGCGCCGCATCAAAAATACGATTGTTAATGTCTCTAATTAAGCGTTTTAAATTTTCAATTTCAACCACCGGATACACTCCCCCACCCTTTGTATAACATGCTTGCAGTTGATTTTCAAGATAGTTCAAGAGCCCATACTGCATTCTCTTGTCTTCTTTTCCTTGCTGCTGATAAAAATTCCTCACCTTCACCTTACCGACAGTATCCCACCATTCGACTATATCAATTCCCTCCTGTCATTCAGCCCACCATCCTCTCCAAGCACTCACAAAATCTTCCCTCACACCTCTTTTATGCATTAAACCCACATTCAACTTCCAGAAACCTCTGTAACGCCTCGGTAATCCTACCCAGTCAACATCCGCCATAACACCTCTGTGATCGGAAAAGCTCACATTTAGCACACGTACACTCCTGACGCTGACACCTCTAGAAACGTATATGCGATCCAGTCTTACTGCATACTCCCTTCTAACGAACGTATGCATGACCCCACCCGCCTCACCCCCCCCCACATCCGTAACATTAACACTCCGCAATAGGTCCCCTAAATATCCTGAAAAAAAACCTCTCCCTCTCGGTTCGACATCCTTGCGACGATCAATGCAATTCCAATCACCCCCAATAATCGTGACGACTGGCAGTGATCTTAAATGGTACACCAACACGTCCCTAAAAAACGCATTTTTTTACACGCATGTCACCTTCCGCCGGTCCGTACACCCCCAGGAAGGCCACCCGTACCCCACCCAATACCCCATCAACCCTAAGAACCCTCCCCTCCTCTCCCACCCCATATGTTTGCAAAGAAAACGGGCTAGCCTCTTTAACTAACACTGCTACACCACCTTTCAGTCTATTAGAACAGCCCATATACAAAATATATTCAGGAATCAGCAATTCACCTAAAGATTTATAATTGTGTTCTTGTAAGAATACAACATCGGGTACATAATTTTTTAACAAAACCTCCAAAAACTTACGTTTTTCAACAGATCGTAAGATAAGATAAGATAAGATTTTCGTTCGGATTTTTAACCCCGGAGGGTTAGCCACCCAGGATAACCCAAGAAAGTCAGTGCGTCATCGAGGACTGTCTAACTTATTTCCATTGGGGTCCTTAATCTTGTCCCCCAGGATGCGACCCACACCAGTCGACTAACACCCAGGTACCTATTTGCTGCTAGGTGAACAGGACAACAGGTGTAAGGAAACGTGTCGAAATGTTTCCACCCGCCGGGAATCGAACCCGGGCCCTCCGTGTGTGAAGCGGGAACTTTAGCCACCAGGCCACCGGGCCACCATTTATATTTAAAGTAAGACACTTGAACGTTTCATTGGAGGTTTACCCTTGGATACCTTGACATTCTTGGTTCCCTTGCGTATATCTCCACTTCTTCCCCCACATCCCCTGTGTCGTTCTCCTTGACATGCTGAACACATGTAGATTTGCCCTTGTCTCTACGGGTCACATCGCACCATGCTTTGTTCCACGACCGTTGTCCTGGTGTCAAAACATCTTGAGAGTCAGATATCACCGCCACTCTCTTACGAGAACTGCGGCCAGTATCCATCTCATCTTCAGAACTGTTGTTCCTATGAGGTCACGTGAGGTCACAGACCCTGAGCTGCTTTGGGGATTAGCGTGGACGGTTACAAAGCATGGCTTGCTTCTGCAGTGTTTTAAAAATTGAGGTTGGAGAGTTGAAGGAGGAGGTTTTGCTTTTCCAGGAGGAGATTAGGAGGCTGAAGGTCCACCTCAATGGGTCTGGGAGAGAGTGTGAGGTGGCTGGAGTTGTGGGGAATGAATCTTCTAGCAGTGAGGTGCAGTCTGTCTCTCGCTGTGAGGAGGCTGTAGTTGGGGAGGTAGCAACGGCTACCAGCAGTGAGGTGCAGCCCAGCACCTGCTACAAGTGGCGAGTGGTTCACAGTAATGGGAGGCGCATCAGAGTAAGGAAAGTTATGAGTGAAGATCTGAAGGTAGGAAATCGCTTCTCTGTTCTTCAGGATGAATGTACTTCAGTGGCCAGTGAAGGTAAGGGTACTACTGCCCCTGCTAATGGAGGTAAGCGCATTCTTGTGGTTGGTGACTCTCAGGTAAGATATATTGACCATGCTTTTTGTAATAGGAATAAGAAGATGAGAGATAGAGTGTGCTTCATTGGAGCTGGTGTTGGGGACATAGTCAACAGGCTGGATAATATCATGTCAGGTAATGGGAACAAGCCCATTATCTGTCTCAGTGCTGGTGGAAATGATATTGGGAAGGGTAGGAGACAAGAGCTGCTAGATAAGTACAGGTCAGCTATAGATTTCATTAAGTCTAAGGGAGGGATCCCAATCATATGTAGCATCTTGCCTAGAAGGGGAGTAGGAAATGAATGGTTGTCTAGGGCAATTGGTGTAAATTGCTGGCTAGACAGATACTGCAAGGAACTTGCAATCCCATTCATTGACAACTGGAACAACTTTTATGGCAAACATGATATGTATGCAAGGGATGGGGTACATCTCTCTGGGGCAGGGGTGGTAGCACTTGCAGACTCGATTGAGAAGGCCATTGGTGAAATGCCTATGATTTTAAACTGATGGAAGATAGAGGTATGGGTGTGTGTGGGAAACAAGCAGGTTGCAACACTAGGGTTGGAAACAGTAAATGTATAAAAGGCATTTAGCATGAAGTTATAAATAAAGACAATAGATCAGGTCAGCAAACAAAGGGGAACAGCAGAGGGCAGCAAGGGACTAGCTCCCTTAAGGTTTACTATACTAATAGCAGGAGTGTAAGAAATAAGATAGATGAGCTAAGATTAATTGCAAGTGCAGGGAACATAGATATTATTGCTATAACAGAGACCTGGCTCAATCTGAAAGATAGAGAGATGCCCTCTGAATGTCACATACAAGGCTATAAATTATTCCACACTGACAGGGTCAACAGGAAAGGTGGTGGAGTAGCGATGTATGTCAGAGACAATTTAAATTGTTGTGTTAGACAAGATATTAAATTAGAAGCGTCAGCCACAGAATCTGTTTGGTTACAGCTTCTCGAGGGCCGAGAAAAACTAATTTTGGGTGTGATTTACAGGGCCCCAAATCTTGATAGGGAGTGCAGTAAACTTCTATGGGACGAAATCTACATACGAAAATGTTGTGCTAATGGGAGATTTCAACTATAGACAGATTGACTGGAGCAATTTGACAGGAAATTTAGAGTCAGGTGACTTTCTTGATACGATCCAGGATTGTTTTTTAAAACAGTTTGTGACAGAGCCTACTAGGGGAAGTAACCTCCATGACTTGGTTCTTGCCAGTAGGGAAACACTAATTAATAATTTTGAGGTTGATGATGAGCTTGGGGAAAGTGATCACAAATCACTCAGTTTTAATATATCATGGAATTCCCCTAATAATGGCAATCAAGTCTCCGTCCCTGACTTTCGCTTGGCTGATTTCATAGGACTGAAAAATTACTTAGGTGGGCTGAACTGGAATGACCTGACTAAGGGTCAGGTAGGTGGTGATGGTTGCCGATATGATGCTTTCCAGGGCATAGTTCTAGCTACTCAGTCAAATTATGCTCCAAATAGGGAAATCAGATCAAACAAAAATGATCCTAAATGGATGAACAATAGATTAAAATATCTGATTGGTCAAAAGAGAGGCATATATAGGCAAATCAAAAGAGGAGAGGGGCAATTAAGAAATCGATATATTCAGTTAAAGAGAGAAATAAAAAAGGGAATTAGAAAAGCAAAAAGAGATTATGAGGTTAAAGTTGCAAGAGAATCGAAGACTAACCCAAAAGGATTCTTTCAGGTATACAGAAGTAAGATCAGGGACAAGATAGGCCCACTCAAAAGTTCCTCGGGTCAGCTCACTGACAGTGATAAGGAAATGTGTAGAATTTTTAACACATACTTCCTCTCAGTTTTTACACAGGAGGATACCAGCGATATTCCAGTAATGATAAATTATGTAGAACAGGACGATAATAAACTGTGCACGATTAGGGTCACAAGTGACATGGTCCTTAGGCAAATAGATAAATTAAAACCTAACAAATCTCCAGGCCCTGATGAACTGTATGCAAGGGTTCTAAAGGAATGTAAAGAGGGGCTTAGCACACCTTTGGCTAATCTTTTCAACATATCACTACAAACTGGCATGGTGCCTATTTTCAAAATAGGTGACAGGTCCTTAGCTTCGAACTATAGACCAATAAGCCTAACCTCCATAGTGGGAAAATTTATGGAATCAATAATTGCCGAGGCAGTTCGTAGCCACCTTGAAAAGCATAAATTAATCAACGAATCTCAGCATGGTTTTACAAAGGGGCGTTCCTGCCTTACGAATTTATTAACTTTTTTCACTAAGGTATTTGAGGAGGTAGATCATGGTAATGAATATGATATTGTGTATATGGACTTCAGTAAGGCTTTTGACAGGGTCCCACATCAGAGACTATTGAGGAAAATTAAAGCACATGGAATAGGAGGAGAAATTTTTTCCTGGATAGAGGCATGGTTGACAAATAGGCAGCAGAGAGTTTGCATAAATGGGGAGAAATCAGAGTGGGGAAGCGTTACGAGCGGTGTTCCACAGGGGTCAGTGTTGGGCCCCCTGCTGTTCACAATATACATAAACGACATAGATGAGGGCATAAAGAGCGACATCTGCAAGTTTGCCGATGACACCAAAATAGGCCGTTGAATTCATTCTGACGAGGACATTCGAGCACTCCAGGAAGATTTGAATAGACTGATGCAGTGGTCGGAGAAGTGGCAGATGCAGTTTAATATAGACAAATGCAAAGTTCTAAATGTTGGACAGGACAATAACCATGCCACATATAAACTAAATAATGTAGATCTTAATACTACGGATTGCGAAAAAGATTTAGGAGTTCTGGTTAGCAGTAATCTGAAACCAAGACAACAGTGCATAAGTGTTCGCAGTAAAGCTAATAGAATCCTTGGCTTCATATCAAGAAGCATAAATAATAGGAGTCCTCAGGTTGTTCTTCAACTCTATACATCCTTGGTTAGGCCTCATTTAGATTATGCTGCACAGTTTTGGTCACCGTATTACAGGATGGATATAAATTCTCTGGAAAATGTACAAAGGAGGATGACAAAGTTGATCCCATGTATCAGAAACCTTCCCTATGAGGATAGACTAAGGGCCCTGAATCTGCACTCTCTAGAAAGACGAAGAATTAGGGGGGATATGATTGAGGTGTATAAATGGAAGACAGGAATAAATAAAGGGGATGTAAATAGTGTGCTGAAAATATCTAGCCTAGACAGGACTCGCAGCAATGGTATTAAGTTGGAAAAATTCAGATTCAGGAAGGATATAGGAAAGTACTGGTTTGGTAATAGAGTTGTGGATGAGTGGAACAAACTCCCGAGTACAGTTATAGAGGCCAGAACGTTGTGTAGCTTTAAAAATGGGTTGGATAAATACATGAGTGGATGTGGGTGGGTGTGAGTTGGACCTGATAGCTTGTGCTACCAGGTCGGTTGCCGTGTTCCTCCCTTAAGTTAATGTGACCTGACCTGACTAGGTTGGGTGCATTGGCTTAAGCCGGTAGGAGACTTGGACCTGCCTCGCATGGGCCAGTAGGCCTTCTGCAGTGTTCCTTCGTTCTTATGTTCTTATGAACTTCCACGACCACAACCTGATGTTCAGCAATATGCCCGGCGGATGCCCAGTCCTTCTCTTTCACACTTACATCCTCTAAACCACCGTGAAGCCCCTCAGATGTGGAAGCATCCAATAAAACATTCAGAACTTCTTGAATAGATTGCTCCACGTCAACCTGAGTATGAACGAGGTCTTCCTCTGTCGTCGCCGATACCACGCCCACGTCCTCCACTGCACCAGGGAGGGTTAGACATATCGGCGATTCTTCAACCCCACCCTCTACCTCCTCACTCCACAATTTACGAGGCAATATATGTTGTTGTGTAGCAGCAGCATATGATCGCTGCTCCGTTGAAACATCAAACCGCCTTACTTCCGTCATTTTATCACGTCTTGTAGGGCATTGCGCCGCCATATGGTCATACATCCCACAAAGCCTGCACGTACGCCTTTGTCCTGAGTACGTAACGTACACTTGCGTACGAAAGTCCTCCATAACCACATACGACGGAATAGGGTGCTTGAGGGACATTTTCAGGGAGAACGACCCCTCCAGCATACCAACTAGAGGACCATCATGCCACCGTCCCATAGTTGCCATATGAACCGTGCCATAGCGTGCAAAAACATTCCTCAAATCACTTTCGTCCGCCTCAAAAGGAACGTTTCGTACCTTGATCCAAGTGTAAAAACGGGAGACGTCGTGAAGGCGAACAGTGACACCAGGATTGACGGTTTTGATCACATCCTGATATGTGGCAACCATATTTTCGTAAGTACTATTTTGTCTGAATTTGACAAAAAGCCTCGAATTGCCGTTCAAAGAGACACCATAAAGATCTTCATTATTGATACCATATGTATCTCGGAGTATCGCAGTAAGCAGTAGATGTGTATTCTGATTGTTGAACGAGCCTGTCACTAATTGAAGGCAGACGGTGTTGACTCGCCTACGTGCACCTTCCGCCATTGTGAGTGCACTGAGGAAAACTGCGCAGCAATCAACAGAGTCAGGAGCTACTGCGCAGCCTGGTAAACTGCGCAAGAACAAACTCAAAAAGGAGCGTCTGCGCAGCACGTCCACTCGGCCCGGAAGCGAAGAGGACAATGAAAAATTAATTATTGGGATATTGCCAGCGTCTTCCTGAGTGAAAACCGAGAGAAAATAATTATTAAGAATAGAGCACATTTCATTCTCCTTGTCAGTGAGATGCCCAGAGTTATTTTTAAGGGGACCTATCTTATCTCTAACTTTTGTTCTATAAACCTGAAAAAAACTTTTTGGGTTAGTTTTCGAATCCCTAGCAACTTTAATTTCATAGTCCCTAGCAACTTTAATTTCATAGTCCCTAGTAACTTTAATTTCATAGTCCCTAGCAACTTTAATTTCATAGTCCCTAGCAACTTTAATTTCATAGTCCCTAGCAACTTTAATTTCATAGTCCCTAGCAACTTTAATTTCATACTCCCTAAGCAACTTTAATTTCATAGTCCCTAGCAACTTTAATTTCATAGTCCCTAGCAACTTTAATTTTATAGTCCCTAGCAACTTTAATTTCATAATGCCTAGCAACTTTAATTTCATAGTCCCTAGCAACTTTAATTTCATAGTCCCTAGCAGCTTTAATTTCATAGTCCCTAGCAACTTTAATTTCATAGTCCCTAGCAACTTTAATTTTATAGTCCCCAGCAACTTTAATTTCATAATCCCTAGCAACTTTAATTTCATAGTCCCTAGCAACTTTAATTTCATAGTCCCTAGCAACTTTAATTTCATAGTCCCTAGCAACTTTAATTTCATAGTCCCTAGCAACTTTAATTTCATAGTCCCTAGCAACTTTAATTTCATAGTCCCTAGCAACTTTAATTTCATAGTCCCTAGCAACTTTAATTTCATAATCCCTAGCAACTTTAATTTCATAGCCCCTAGCAACTTTAATTTTATAGTCCCTAGCAACTTTAATTTCATAATCCCTAGCAACTTTAATTTCATAGTCCCTAGCAACTTTAATTTCATAGTCCCTAGCAACTTTAATTTCATAATCCCTAGCAACTTTAATTTCATAGTCACTAAGCAACTTTAATTTCATAGTCCCTAAGCAACTTTAATTTCATAGTCCCTAAGCAACTTTAATTTCATAGTCCCTAAGCAACTTTAATTTCATAGTCCCTAGCAACTTTAATTTCAACAGTCTCGCTCCAGCTTCCCCAGTCACTCCTTTCCAGCCACTTTTAAGGGTTAATACAAACAATACTGCACTTTAAATATTTTCCAACAGTGCAGTACCCTGCATTATAATATCAACAAGACAAGTTTGTCAGGGTTAGATGACAAACGATGCGTCATAAATGTGCAATATCGTTGAAAATCCCAGAAACAAAAAAGAGTTGGTTGATTTTTGGGTTTTAAAGTCTACCGACTGCACGAGGGTCATTAAGATAGCACGTAACCTTATCACCACCGGACAAGAATTTTTTGAGATAAGGATTAAACACACTACATGTATATATATATATATATATATATATATATATATATATATATATATATATATATATATATATATATATATATATATATATATATATATATATATATATATGTATATATATATATATATATGTATATATATATATATACATATAAATATATATATATATATATATATATATATATATATATATATATATATATATATATATATATATATATATATATATATATATATATATATACATACATATATATATATATATATATATATATATATATATATATATATATATATATATATATATATATATATATATATATATATATATATATATATATATATATATATATGCAATAAGATCACAGTAAACAGGTGATTTCAGAATATGCAAAACAACCACTCTGAAAGAATAGAGAAATTCCATTCGCTTTCGTGACTACTCACATTATCAAGGAACTATGAAAGTAAAGCATCCAAGGAAGCTATATAAGGGGTCTGGCCAACACCTCACTATCAGATCCCACAACGGTTAAACACCTGACGTGCGCCGGCCCAACTGGACAGGTCCTTTGCACAACTCACCAACAAACTATTCTACCCAAGAAAATTTAAAAATTATTATTTGTCCAGTGTATTATTAAATTCTTCCCAAATTCTATTAATTATAAATGGATCTAATTTATATAAACCAAAGGAAATATTCATATTATTGTCAAAACTGCTTTTTATGAAGCAAGATTCAATTATATTCCTGTCGAACATGGACTTGCTTGATACTATTTTCTCAACTTTTTGAAAATCAATTGGATGGTTAAAATCTCTTACATGAATAAATAGAGCATTGGAATCTTGTCCAGTTCTAATGCTATATTTATGTTGTTTTAATCTTAGTTCGAGATTTTTACCAGTTTGACCGTAATAAACTTTATCGCAAATTTTACAAGGAATCTTATAGACACATCCATCAGCATTTTGGGGGGAATTCTTTATCAAAAGTTTTTTTACTGTATCAAGATTTTTGAATACAACTTTAATATTAAAAGTCTTAAGAAGAGAAGGCATATCAACCAAGTTTTCATGGTAAGGGAGAACCAACATATTTTTAGTTGAATAAGGCTGGTTGCCCCTTTTTGGATTGTAAAAAGTATTTCTAGCAACTTTAAAAGATTTATCATTGATAATGTGAGTAGTCACGAAAGCGCTTGGAATTTCTCTATTCTTTCAGAGTGGTTGTTTTGCATATATATATATATATATATATATATATATATATATATATATATATATATATATATATATATATATATATACATATATATATATATATATATATATATATATATATATATATATATATATATATATATATATATATAAACATATATATATATATATATATATATATATATACATATATATATGTCGTGCCGAATATGTAAAACTGGTCAATTAGCAAGAACTCATTTAAAATTAAGTCCTTTCTGCAAAAAATTCTTATACGTTTAAAGATATATTTTTTCATTAATGATAATGTAAAAAATTTTAATTTTGCACCAAAAGAATCTTAGAAAACTTACCTAACCTTATCGTAACAAGAACAATTTATTTTAGCCTAACCCAACTAAATATACTTTAGATATGTTTACAATAATTTTATACTAAACAAACACTGTGAAATATATTTCTTTTCGTTAAGTTAAGAATGATTTTGGCGTAATTATTGCATACACAAATTTTCACTTGTCCTATATGGCAAGATGAGCCTTGCTATTTAAGCCAAGATCGCAAGTTCTGCCTATTCGGCACGACATATATATGTATATATATATATATATATATATATATATATATATATATATATATATATATATATATATATATATATATATATATATATATATATATATGTATATATATATATATATATATATATATATATATATATATATATATATATATATATATATATATATATATATATATATATGTCGTGCCGAATAGGCAGAACTTGCGATCTTGGCTTAAATAGCAACGCTCATCTTGCCATATAGGACAAGTGAAAATTTGTGTATGCAATAATTTCGCCAAAATCATTCTGAACCTACCGAGAAAAATATATTTCACTGTGTTTGTTTAGTATTAAATTACTGTAAACAAATTTAAAATATATTTAGTTGGGTTAGGATAAAATAAAATGTTCTTGTTATAATAAGGTTAGGTAAGTTTTCTAAGATTCTTTTGGAGCAAAATTAATTTTTTTTACATTAACATTAATGAAAAAAATATATCTTTAAATGTATAAGAGAAATTTTCAGAAAGGACTTAATTTTAGATGAGTTCTTGCTAATTGACCAGTTTTACATATTCGGCACGACATATATATATATATATATATATATATATATATATATATATATATATATATATATATAAATATATATAAAATATAGGGAGGTACCACCTCTAGAACTGTCGTAGGGACCCTCATCCTCAGAGAAAAGAATAAACTTGCTTCAGGGAAAGCTTAAGGTTCTCCCTGAAGCTGTTTGAGAATTTTCTCCTGCCACCCCCTATATTTCAAGTATGTTTTATTTAAAGACAAAACACATTGGCCAAACATTCACAAAAATACAACAGAAAGTAAAACAACATAGGTAACCCAGAGCTACATCTCGAATACTTCGTCCAGCTCCCCTGCAGTGGGCCGCATGCCCAGAATGCTGCAGGCATTTCCTCTCTGGATCGCAACACTGACTCTCTGAAAGAGGAAGCTGGTCGCCCTGTGGTCCTTGGTTTCTATGATGAGCTTTTCACCTAGCTCTTTGAGGAACTTTAGAGCACACTTGCCCCATGCTCCAAGGGTCTCCGACCCTATTGGAATGAAGTTATAGCAAGGGGAAAGGTCTTCATATTTTCGGATCTTCTGGGTCTCCCTGTGGCTGGCAGCTCCACCCCCTTCCACTACAGAGTATGGCAAGTAGGTGTCTGCCAATGTGGCAGCACAGGTGTAGTCCCAGGCAATCTGCTTTCCATCCTTCCAGGGTAGCATAGTGGCTCCATCAGGACGCTTTTGACTGCCATCAGACCTCTGTACTTGGGGTTCCCGTTGAGCTGGGCAACGGGCTGTGGCGAAGCTTCTCTTTATTATATCATTGACCTCCTCATGTCTGGCATACTTCCCTTCTGCTGTGTGACACACGAGACCATGAAGTCCGAATTGATCAGCTGTCGCCCTGCCGCAAATACACCTATGTTCGGTGAGGATGGGGGCGGCTAGGCGAAGAGCAACACCAATCCGAATGGCCTGTGGGTCGAGACGGGTGCCCAGGGAGGAATTGGGAACAGCTAACAGGAAATCTCCTGAGTGTGGTGCCTTCACTGCCAGGAGACGAGCTTTGTTCTTTCCTGAAGCATTGGAGAGCATTGTGTTGGCGATTTTTTCCATGATCGGTTTGTCCCAGTGGGACTGTTTGTGCTGTTTGGGAGGAGCTGGTCTACTGGAGGAGTCTGTAAGGGTGTCCCACCGAATCGCTGCTTCAGTAAACCTGGGGTCTTGAGCTCCTACCACATCTCTCAAGCGTTCGGGCACTATCTTCTTGACTAATGCACTGGAAGCCAAACACGAAGACAGAAAAGCAGGTAAAGCAACATGCGTTGCTTTACGCACCCCTATACCTCCCAGTCGCACTGGGAGGGTTGCCTGATCCCATTGCTCATCCTCTAGTGACAGGTTCAGTGCCTTCTTAAAAGTTGATCTCAGGTGTGCGTCATATTCATCGAGTGTTGGGTTGTCAAAAGAGGGTGCACACCTCAAGAAGTAAGTGGGTCTTGGCATAGTAAGACACCTTGTGAGGAGATACAGAGCATATATATATATATATATATATATATATATATATATATATATATATATATATATATATATATATATATATATATTTATATCTAGCTCCCAGAAGATCATGGAAGAAGGGTGCCTGCTACTGCGAAAAGTTTGTCTTCGCTGCCTCAGAAAGACAGTAAGAAATTCGGTACTACTTAGTGCACCTAACGCAAGCTTGTATACATAAATCTCATTGTATCAGCTTTAATCCAAACATCCATTAACCACTTCTCAACACCGTGCTTCTTGTTGACCATCAATGCCAGTGAGCAAAAATATCTGCTATGGATTCCTTAAGGGACAAAAATGCTTAACAGAATGAACTTTGGGCCGCAGCGCGATATGTAAGACGACTTTTTATTCTTGTTGGAAAACAACATGAAAATGTACTGCGTGTACTTAGTGTTGTAGCTGTGGGAGACACAAGATAATCATTGATAAGTAAGACACTTGTGGAACATCTAGCAGATGGATGCTAACCAGGAGGAAGCAAGCAGCCAGGGAAATGGCACGGTTGGCAATACTAGGAGAGGCAAGTGTCGGTCATGCTTACAGCTTCGTTGTCTCAACTCGAATGGTTTCCTCCGCAAACACGGTAGTTGCCCTGGTTCAGGATGTCCTCCTGTGGAAAGTGATGATCCAGAGCCACCTCAGGCACCTGAACCCTCTCCAACAGATTTCATCTCATCAGACAATCTCTTGGAAGCAATTAAAGCAACAGGTACCAGGACACTCACACATATTCCCAAAGCAGCCCGTCCACACGCAGCTGGGAAACTTACAGACCTCCTGAAAAAAGTAAACGATGGTTCCACTATCTTAAATGCTCCACCAACCATCAAGGCATGGCACAACTTGCTACTTTTTGGCAATGTCTGCTTAGCTGTGCCGGAAAGAAGGGGAAAGAGGCTAGCCTCAATGATAATTAAATCCTTAAGAGATTTTCCTAGAGTTGATAACCTCATTCGCCTTCCCCGTCAACACAAAAAAGGGAGAGGCAGAACCCCCACTCACTCTACTGACAGTGAAAAAGTCAGAGTCCAGGTGAGCAAGAAAATTGAAGAGGGCAACACAGTGGGGGCAATAAGAATTATTACCAGTGAAGATACAGTTGCTCCCAGGGATGCTGACACGGCTGAAGCACTTAGAGGAAAGCACCCTGCCAGGGAAACCAGTGGCACCAACAGTTCCAACACCTCTGTCCCCACTATGGAACCATTGATAGTGGAAGACTCAGACATTTACAAAGCAATAATGTCGTTCCCATCTGGCTCTGCTGGGGGTTACACTGGAATAAGGCCACAGCATTTAAAGGAAATGGTTAATCCAGTTATTGGGGAAATTGCAGAGACACTGCTTTCAAAGATCACAAGGTTCGTCAACAATTCCTTGGCTGGTCTGATCCCTGATGAAATTAGACCTTTCTTTTTTGGTGCAACACTTTGTGCACTTAAAAAGAAGGATGGAGGAATTCGGCCAATTGCAGTAGGCAACACCTTACGCCGCCTCGTATCCAAAGCTGCTGTCCGAAGTATTCGTGCACAGGCAGCCATGATGCTTCAACTAAACCAGCTTGGCTTTGGGGTCTCTCAAGGAAGTGAAGCAGCGGTTCATGCAACAAGGGCGTATATCAACAACCTGCCTGAGGACAATGCAGTGGTAAAATTAGATTTCAAGAATGCGTTCAATCTCCTGAAAAGAGACGTGGTATTAGCAGCAGTACAAGAACATTTCCCTGGTCTCTTCCCTTTTGTTTCAGCTGGGTATAGCAAGGAATCAATGCTTCTCTTTGGAGAGCATAAAATTACATCATCGGAGGGTGTCCAACAAGGAGATCCTCTTGCACCATTTCTCTTCTGTATAGCAGTTAGGGAAATCACAGTCAGACTGACCAGCGAGCTAAACATCTGGTTCCTAGATGATGGCACACTAGCAGGTACAAAAGAGTCCCTCCTACATGACCTTACACAGGTAATGACACGGGGACAGGAAATGGGTCTCATCCTGAATCCATCCAAATGTGAAATCATCTCAGTCAGTCAACAAGTGATAAATGCAGTGAGATCAAAACTACCAGGAGCAGCAGTCATTGCCCCCACAAATAGTGTCTTGCTAGGAGCACCTCTGGGAAGCAATGCCATTGACACAATTCTCAGGAAGAAATTGGAAGAGTTAAGGAGAATGGAACAACGAATAGGCAATCTGGACACCCACGATGCCTTGTACCTTCTCACAAAGTGCTTGAGTCTGCCCAGGTTGACATATTTCTTAAGATGTGCACCTTCATATGATAACCCTATACTGCACGAATATGACAGTATTCTGAGGCAGATTTCTACGAAAGTACTTAACCTTACTCTAGAAGACGGGCAGTGGAACCAAGCTACACTTCCAGTCAGACTAGGAGGCATTGGTGTCCGCAAGTCATCACAGATTGCGTTACCTGCTGTTCTGTCCTCGTGTATTGCATCCAGAGAGCTTGTAGCAGCGATTCTCCCTGAACATCTTAGGGACAAGATAGGAGTCCAGGACCAAAAATTCATTGACGGAGCAATGATCTGGGATAATCTAACGGGCTCTGGAGCCAGACCTGCTCCCCCCAACAACTACAAACAATCGCACTGGGATGGTCCAATAGTGGAAAATATTGCCTCAACAATGCTTCAGAGTGTGTCAGGGAAGGATAGAGCCCGCCTCCTGGCAGTGAGAGCCCCTCATGCTGGGGACTTTCTGTTGGCTGTTCCCAACTCCAGCCTTAGCACACGTCTCGACCCACAGACCATCCGCATCGGTGTTGCCCTTCGACTTGCCGCCCCTATTCTCGCCGAACACAGGTGTATTTGTGGCAGTGAAGCAGCAGACCGATTCGGGTACCATGGTCTTGTGTGCCGTAAATCCGAGGGAAAGATTGCAAGACATGAGGAGGTTAATAACATTATCAAGAGGAGCCTCACAACAGCTGGATGCCCAGCAGTTAGGGAGCCACCCCAACTATGCAGATCTGATGGCAGCCAGAAGCGTCCAGATGGTATCACCCTTCAAGCCTGGACAGATGGGAAGCAGGTGGTGTGGGACTATACATGTGCATCTACCTTGGCTGATACCTATCTCCAATACACCAGGGAGGAAGGAGGGGCAGCTGCCAGCTTCAGGGAGTCCCAAAAGTCTAGAAAATATGGAGAACTTGCCCATCATTATATGTTTGTTCCCATAGGCTCAGAGACCCTTGGCTCATGGGGAAAGAGTGCATCTAAATTCCTTAAGGAGCTGGGAAAAAGACTCATCAGGGTAACTAGGGATCCCAGGGCAGCTAGTTTTCTGTTCCAGCGGCTCAGTGCGGCTGTTCAAAGGGGTAATGCCTGCTGTATTTTGGGCACACGCCCCAGCTCTGAGGAGCTGGATGAGATTTTCGCCTTATAATCGGTGATACACACGTAACAACATGTACCGTATATGCCACCTTTATATCAACAATGTATCTCTTAATTAAATCTTCTGTACCATATTATGTAATAAAATATTCCTATTAGTAAAAAAAAAATATATATCAAAAGATGGGGTGGTAGGGGAAGTGGAATATTCAAACGGCTTCAGGAAGAAATCCAAATATTTTTCCTTGAAGCCTTTATATATATATATATATATATATATATATATATATATATATATATATATATATATATATATATATATATATATATATATATATATATATATATATATATATATATATATATATATATATATATAAATATATATATATATATATATATATATGTATATATATATATATATATATATATATATATATATATACATATATATATATATATATATATGTATATATGTATATATATATATATATATATATGTATATAGATATATATATATATATGTATATATATATATATGTATATGTATATATATATATATGTATATATATATATATAATGTATGTATGTATAAAATATAGGGAGGTACCACCTCTAGAACTGTTATAGGGACCCTCATCCTCAGAGAAAAGAATAAACTTGCTTCAGGGAAAACTCAAGGTTTTCCCTGAAGATGTTTGAGAATTTTCTCCTACCACCCCTATATTTCAAGTATATATATAAATATATATAATACCGAAATTCCAAAGGCTTTCGTGACGTCTCACATTATCATTATCTCACATAGTTCCTTGATAATGTTACGAAAGCGTTTGGAATTTCGCTATTCTTTCACAGTGGCTGTAGACAGCAACCACCCAGGGAGGTACTACCGTCCTGCCAAGTGAGTGTAAAACGAAAGCCTGTAATTGTTTTACATGATGGTAGGATTGCTGGTGTCTTTTGTCTGTCTCATAAATATGCAAGATTACAGGCATGTCTTGCTACTTCTACTTACACTTAGGTCACACTACACATACATGTACACGTTTATTTATACACACTCATCTGAGTTTTCTTTGATTTTATCTTAATAGTTCTTGTTTCTTATTACTTTCCCATTTATATCCATGGGGAAGTGGAATAAGAATCTTTCTCTGTAAGTCATGCGTGTTGTAAAAGTCAACTAAAATGCCGGGAACAATGGGCTAGTAACCCCTTTTCCTGTAATGATTACTAAAAAGAATAAGAAGAAAATTTTCAGAGTAGGATGTCTGAATGTGCGTGGATGTTGTGCGAATGATAAGAAAGAGATGATTGTGAATGTTATGAATGAGAAGAAGCTGGATGTCCTGGCTTTAAGTGAAACAAAGCTGAAGGGGGTGGGAGAGTTTCAGTGGAGAGGAATAAATGGGATTAGGTCAGGGGTTTCAAATAGAGTTAGAGCTAAAAAGGGAGTAGCAATAATGTTGAAGGATAAGCTATGGCAGGACAAGAGGGACTATAAATGTATTAATTCAAGGATTATGTGGAGTAAAATAAAGGTTGGATGAGAAAAGTGGGTTATAGTAAGCGTATATGCACCTGGAGAAGAGAGAAGTGTAGAGGAGAGGGAGAGATTTTGGGAAATGTTGAGTGAATGCGTGGGGAGTTTTGAACCAAGTGTGAGAGTAATGGTGGTTGGGGATTTCAATGCTAAAGTGGGTAAAAATGTTGTGGAGGGAGTAGTAGGTAAATTTGGGGTGCCAGGGGTAAATGAAAATGGGGAGCCTTTAATTGAGATATGTGTAGAAAGAAGTTTGGAAATAAATAATACATATTTTATGAAAAAGAGGATAAATAAATATACATGGTATAATAGAGCATGTAATGAAAGGAGTTTGCTAGATTATGTATTGGTAGATAAAAGGTTGATGGGTAGGCTCCAGGATGTACATGTTTATAGAGGGGTAACTGATATATATGATCGTTATCTAGTTGTAGCTACAGTTAGAGTAAGAGGTAGATGGGACAAGAGGAAAATGGCAACAAGAAGTAAGAGGAAGGTGAAAGTTTATAAACTAAGGGAGGAGGAAGTTCGGGTGAGATATAAGCAACTATTGGCAGAAAGGTGGGCTAGTGCAAAGATGAGTAGTGGAGGGGTTGAAGAGGGTTGGAATAGTTTTAAAAATGCAGTATTAGAATGTGGGGAAGAAGTTTGTGGTTATAGGAGGGTGGGGGCAGGAGGAATGAAGAGTGATTGGTGGAATGATGAAGTAAAGGGTGTGATGAAAGAGAAAAAGTTAGCTTATGAGAGGTTTTTACCAAGCAGAAGTGTTATGAGAAGAGTAGAGTATATGGAGAGTAAAAGAAAGGTGAAGAGAGTGGTGAGAGAGTGCAAAAGAAGAGCAGATGATAGAGTGGGAGAGGTACTGTCAAGAAATTTTAATGAAAATAAGAAAAAATTTGGAGTGAGTTAAACAAGTTAAGAAAGCCTATGGAAAGTATGGATTTGTCAGTTAAAAACAGAGTAGTGGAGTTAGTAGATGGGGAGATGGAGGTATTAGGTAGATGGCGAGAATATTTTGAGGAACTTTTAAATGTCGATGAAGAAAGGGAAGCGGTAATTTCATGCACTACCCAGGGAGGTATACCATCTTTTAGGAGTGAAGAAGAGCAGGATGTGAGTGTGGGGGAGGTGCGTGAGGCATTAAGTATAATGAAAGGGGGTAAAGCAGCTGAAACTGACGGGATCATGACAGAAATGTTAAAAGCAGGGGGGATATAGTGTTGGAGTGGTTGGTATTTTTGTTCAATAAATGTATGGAAGAGGGGAAGGTACCTTGGGATTGGCAGAGAACATGTATAACCCTTTTATATAAAGGGAAGGGGGACAAAAGAGAATGTAAAAATTATAGAGGAAATAGTTTACTGAGTATACCAGGAAAAGTGTATGGTAGGGTTATTACTGAATGAATTAGAGGTAAGACAGAATGTAGGATTGCGGATGAGCAAGGAGGTTTCAGAGTGGGTAGGGGATGTGTAGATCAAGTGTTTACATTGAAACATATATGTGAACAGTATCTAGATAAAGGTAGGGAAGTTTTTATTGCATTTATGGATTTAGAAAAGGCATATGATAGAGTGGATAGGGGAGCAATGTGGCAGATGTTGCAAGTATATGGAATAGGTGGTAAGCTACTAAATGTTGTAAAGAGTTTTTTATGAGAATAGTGAGGCTCAGGTTAGGGTGTGTAGAAAAGAGGGAGACTACTTCCCGGTAAAAGTAGGTCTTAAACAGGGATGTGTAATGTCGCCATGGTTGTTTAATATATTTGTAGATGGGGTTGTAAAAGAAATAAATGCTAGGGTGTACGGGAGAGAGGTGGGATTAAATTATGGGGAATCAATTACAAAATGGGAAGTGACACAGTTACTTTTTGCTGATGATACTGTGCTTATGGGTGATTGTAAAGAAAAATTGCAAAGGTTAGTGGACGAATTTGGGAGTGTGTGTAAAGGTAGAAAGTTGAAAGTGAACATAGAAAAGAGTATGGTGATGAGGGTATCAATTGATTTAGATAAAGAAAAATTTGTTATCAAATTGGGAAAGAGGAGTATGCAAGAAGTGAATGTTTTCAGATATTTGGGAGTTGAAGTATCAGCCGATGGATTTATGAAGGATGAGGTTAATCATAGAATTGATGAGGAAAAAAAGGTGAGTGGTGCATTGAGGTATATGTGGAGACAAAAAACGTTATCTATGGAGGCAAGGAAGGGAATGTATGAAAGTATAGTGGTACCAACACTCTTATATGGGTGTGAAGCTTTGGTTGTAAATGCTGCAGCGAGGAGGCGGGTGGAGGCATTGGAGATGTCCTGTCTAAGGGCAATGTGTGGTGTAAATATTATGCAGAAAATTCGGAGTGTGGAAATTAGGAGGTGTGGAGTTAATAAAAATATTAGTCTTAGTGCTGAAGGGGGGTTGTTGAGGTGGTTTGGTTATTTAGAGAGAATGGATCGAAGTAGAATGACATGGAGAGCATGTAAATCTGTAGGGGAAGGAAGGCGGGGTAGGGGTCGTCCTCGAAAGGGTTGGAGGGAGGGGTAAAGGAGGTTTTCTGGGCGAGGGGCTTGGACTTCCAGCAAGCGTGCGTGAGCTTGTTAGATAGGAGTGAATGGATACAAATGGTATTTGGGACCTGACGAGCTGCTGGAGTGTGAGCAGGGTAATATTTAGTGAAGGGATTCAGGGAAACTGGCCATTTTAAATAACCGCACTTGAGTCGTGGAATGAGAAGAACAATGCCTGCACTTTAAAGGAGTGGTTTGGGATGATGGCAGTTTGGAGGGATATGTTGTGTATCTTTAAACGTATATGCTTCTAAACTGTTGTATTCTGAGCACCTCTGCAAAAACAGTGATTATGTGTGAGTGAGGTGAAAGTGTTGAATGATGATGAAAGTATTTTCTTTTTTGGGATTTTCTGTCTTTTTGAGTCACCCTGCCTCGGTGGGAGACGGCCGACTTGTTATATATTTTTTTATTTTTTTTTATTATCACACTGGCCGATTCCCACCAAGGCAGGGTGGCCCGAAAAAGAAAAACTTTCACCATCATTCACTCCATCACTGTCTTGCCAGAAGGGTGCTTTACACTACAGTTTTTAAACTGCAACATTAACACCCCTCCTTCATAGATATATATATATATATATATATATATATATATATATATATATATATATATATATATATATATATATATATATATATATGTCGTGCGGAATAGGCAGAACTTGCTATCTTGGCTTAAATAGCAACGTTCATCTTGCCATATAGGACAAGTGAAAATTTGTGTATGCAATAATTTCGCCAAAATCATTCTGAACTTAACGAAAAAAATATATTTCACTGTGTTTGTTTAGTATTAAATTACTGTAAACGAATCTAAAATATATTTAGTTGGATTAGGCTAAACTAAATTGCTCTTGTTACGTTAAGGTTAGGTAAGTTTTCTAAGATTCTTTTGGTGCAAAATTAAAAATTTTTACATTAACATTAATGAAAAAAATATATCTTTAAAAGTATAAAAGAAAATTTCAGAAAGGACTTAATTTTAAATGAGTTCTTGCTAATTGACCAGTTTTACATATTCGGCACGACATATATATATATATATATATATATATATATGTGTGTGTGTGTGTGTGTGTGTGTGTGTGTGTGTGTGTGTGTGTGTGTGTGTGTGTGTGTGTGTACCAAAGAGTAGTGTGAATGGATTTCCTTTAAAAATCAATATCGTTGTGAAATTTTACTCTCTTTTTCTAATATCTATTCAGTTAATTAGACCAAATTGTAATAACGAGTCAACAAAGTTAGATATTATAATGATTGATATGTAAAATAATTGTTTTATATTCACCTATTAATATATAATCTATACATAATCTATGCATAATCTACGCAAGATTTTGTAGTACCTATGCAAATATAATATATAAACCAAAATGTGCCAACGTTACTTCATATAACTGTTCATATATCGTAATACAGATATGAAATGACTTATGTTTTCATTCACCCAGTAATATTGTTTAAGAATATTTAAACTATATCATTCAAGAGTATGAATGCTCGGGTGTTGGTAAGAGGTGTGGGGTTAAAAGATTAAGAATCTAACACAAAGTGGGAGTTGTCGCAGTTGCTCTTTGCTGATGACACTGTGCTTTTGGGAAATTCTGAAGAAAAATTGCAGAGGTTTGTGGATGAGTTTGGTAGGGTATGTAAAAGAAGGAAGTTAAAAGTGAATATAGGGAAGAGTAAGGTGATGAGGTTAAAAAAAGTAGGTAACGGAAGATTGGATATCAGATTGGAGGGAGAGAGTATGGAGGAGGTGACTGTGTTTAGATATTTGGGAGTGGACGTGTCAGCAGATTTGTCTGTGAAGGATGAGGTTAATCATAGAACAGGCAAGGGGGAAAAAGGTGAGTGGTGCACTGAGGAACCTGTGGAGACAGAACTTTATCCATGAAAGCAAAGAGGGGAATTTATGAGAGTATAGTTATACTAACGCTCTTGAATGGGTGTGAAGCATAGGTTGTGAATGTTGCAACAAGGAGAAGGCTGGAGGCAGTGGAGATATCATGTCTGAGGGCAATGCGTGGTGTGAATATAATGCAGAGAATCTGTAGTTTGGAGATTAGGAGCAAGAGTGGATTACCAAAACTATTATCCAGAGGGCTGAGGAGGGGTTATTGAGATGGTTTGGACATGTAGAGAAGATGGAACGAAATAGAATGACTTGGAGAGTAAACAAATCAGTAGTGGAGGGAAGGCGGGGGTAAAGGTCGGTTTTGTGTATGAAGGGCTTGGACTTCTAGCAAGCGTGCGTGAGCGAGTTAGACAGGAGCGAATTGATACTAATGGTTTTTAGGACTTGATGTACAGTTGGAATGTAAGCAAGGTAACATTTATGAAGGGATTCAGGGAAACTGGCAGGCTGGACTTGGTTCCTGGAGATGGGAAGTACAGTATCTGCACTCTGAAGGAGGGGTGTTAATGTTGCAGTTTTATAGCTGTAGTACTCACCTAATTGTAATTGCAGGGGTCGAGACTCAGCTCCTAGCCCCGCCTCTTCACTGAATGCTACTAGGTCCTCTCTCTCCCTGCTCCATGTAGTGTAGGCACGCCTCTGGCAAGACAGTTTTTTTTTTTTTTTATTCGCCGGTAATCTCCCGGCCCGGGTCTTTTCCAAGTAGTGGTGACCCGGCCTTTGCTCCCTATCTGGGGAGTGTCTCGAGACTTAAGTCTCCCATGGGAGGAGGTACAAGTACCCCCTCATCTTTGGGACCAACTGTCCAGTGATGGAGTGAATGATGATGGAAATTTTTCTTTTTCGGGCCACCCTGCCTTGGTGGGAGACGGCCGATGTGTTCATAATAATAATCATCCAATAAAATGAATGAATTCTCAATGGCGACATAAGAGACCAATGAAAATAAGAAAAAAAGAAACATGATCTGATAGCGCAGCTGTGGCAGGAGGGACCATGAGATGTTTCGCCTCCCATGATACGTGGCTGGGCGAGACACCGCCGGACAGGAGACTACTAAGGAAGAGACTGCCGGACAGGAGATCGCTGAGGAGACCTCCAGGCAAGAGACCACTGAGGAAGAGACCACCAGTCAAGAGACCACTGAGGAAGACACTGCCAGGAAAGAGACCACTGAGGAAGAGACCACCAGGCAAGAGACCACTGAGGAGGAGACCACCAGACTAGAGACCACTGAGGAAGACACTGCCAAGCAAGATATCACTGAGGAAGACACGGCCAGGCAAGATATCACTGAGGAAGACACTGCCAGGCAAGATATCACTGAGGAAGACACTGCCAGGCAAGATATCACTGAGGAAGACACTGCCAGGCAAGATATCAGTGAGGAAGACATTGCCACGGAAGATATCACTGAGTAAGACACTGTCAGGCAAGTGATTGCAGGAAAATACTCGCAATGAAGCCGCTGAGTCATATTTACACTACTGACGTTCCATAGCTGTTCAGAAACTTACTCTCAGACATTTGAAAACGTCTGCAACTCGAGATTATCTCTACAAATTGCAGGATGTTGTTAAGCTACCTAGCTAACATTATAATGTCAATTGTAATTACTTACCAAAATCATATCAGGAAAAAATCTTACTAATAGAAGGAATGATTTTTTAGTAAAACTTTTGTATTAATGAGGAATAAGTAAATAACAGTAATAATAAGTACAGTGTTTAATTAGGAATTAGTAGAGCATTTAGAAAACTGTGCTTCTGTTCCGGTGTATTAAGTCCCTTGACTTTTTTGATAAATTAAAAGATAGTTTTTATCTTGTGCAAGAATGGTACATAATACCGACAAGATGAAATTAAGACACATGTGCAACATCTGGATATCTTTATTGTAGACGTTTCGCCATCCAGTGGCTTTATCAATACAAATTCTAGGACATAACTTGAAGACAGTAGGACATATACAGAAGATGAGGTAATCAGTCCCTCAACCTTGGAGTAGGTGCGAAGAGCACCATAGTCGTGGAGATTCTGAAGCAGAAGCAAGGAGCCTGGCGTTACTATATAAGCGCCAGGCTCCTTGCTTCTGCTTCAGAATCTCCACGACTATGGTGCTCTTCGCACCTACTCCAAGGCTGAGGGACTGATTACCTCATCTTCTGTATATAGTCCTACTGTCTTCAAGTTATGTCCTAGAATTTGTATTGATAAAGCCACTGGATGGCGAAACGTCTACAATAAAGATACCCAGATGTTGCACATGTGTCTTAATTTCAGTTTTTATCTTAAATTTAATTTTTTAGAAACTGATTTTTAGCGACCCCGTGGGATTTATTGGTACCATGTGGGATTTATTGGTACCATGTGGGATTTATTGGTACCATGTGGGATTTATTGGTATCATGTGGGATTTATTGGTACCATGTGGGATTTCTTGGTACCATGTGGGATTTCTTAGTACCATGTGGGATTTCTTGGTACCATGTGGGATTTCTTGGTACCATGTGGGATTTATTGGTACCATGTGGGATTTATTGGCACCATGTGGGATTTCTTGGTACCATGTGGGATTTCTTGGCACCATGTGGGATTTCCTGGTACCATGTGGGATTTCCTGGTACCATGTGGGATTTCCTGGTACCATGTGGAATTTCCTGGTACCATGTGGGATTTCTTGGCACCATGTGGAATTTCCTGGTACCATGTGGGATTTCTTGGCACCATGTGGAATTTCCTGGTACCATGTGGGATTTCTTGGCACCATGTGGAATTTCCTGGTACCATGTGGGATTTCTTGGCACCATGTGGAATTTCCTGGTACCATGTGGGATTTCTTGGCACCATGTGGAATTTCCTGGTACCATGTGGGATTTCTTGGCACCATGTGGAATTTCCTGGTACCATGTGGGATTTCTTGGCACCATGTGGAATTTCCTGGTACCATGTGGGATTTCTTGGCACCATGTGGAATTTCCTGGTACCATGTGGGATTTCTTGGCACCATGTGGAATTTCCTGGTACCATGTGGGATTTCTTGGCACCATGTGGAATTTCCTGGTACCATGTGGGATTTCGTGCTACATCGAGGGATTTCTTTGATCTTTATTTTATTTTGTTAGATTTTTAAACTTTGTGGGTATTCTCTGGACCTTGTGGGAATTTCTTTAGACCTCGAAGATTTTTGTTTGACCTCGTGTAACCTTGTGTTGCCCGGGCCGCAGGTGTGGCCCAGTTTGTGGCCCGAGCCACAGGAAGCCACTATTTAATTACAGGCATCGAGGGTGGCCAGAAGATGGAAGGGAAAGAGGAAGATACATTGGAAGGAAAGAGGAATGAAACGTGAATCAGGACTGGGAAGCAAAAGAGGAATGAGAAGTAAATGATGAATAGAAAGTGAAAGAGGAATCAAAGATGAAAGAGTAAGTAGAAGAAAAAAGAGGAAAGTGGAAATAGGTACTAATGTTCAGCAAAAGTAATAACTGCATTTAACAACTGGAGAAGTTATACTTTCGTGTTCCTGTTCTTGGGGCTCTTGCTCCAAGGTGTTGAAGCTGTCTGTTTCTCTTCTGATAAAAGTTGATTACTTGTTCCCTACCTTCAATGTGACCTGCAGTACACACACACACACACACACACACACACACACACACACACACCACCACCACCACCAAGTGCAAAGTCATGAAGATTGGGGAAGGGCAAAGAAGACCGCAGACGGAGTACAGTCTAGGGGGCCAGAGACTACAAATCTCACTCAAGGAAAAAGATCTTGGGGTGGGTATAACACCAGGCACATCTCCTGAGTAGCACATCAACCAAATAACTGCTGCAGCATATGGGCGCCTAGCAAACCTCAGAACAGCATTCCGACATCTTAATAAGGAATCGTTCAGGACCCTGTACACCGTGTACGTTAGGCCCATATTGGAGTATGCGGCACCAGTTTGGAACCCACACCTAGCCAAGCACGTAAAGAAACTAGAGAAAGTGCAAAGGTTCGCAACAAGACTAGTCCCATAGCTAAGAGGTATGTCCTACGAGGAGAGGTTAAGGGAAATCAACCTGACGACACTGGAGGACAGGAGAAATAGGGGGGACATGATAACGACTTACAAAATACTGAGAGGAATTGACAAGGTGGACAAAGACAGGATGTTCCAGAGATTGGACACAGTAACAAGGGGACACAGTTGGAAGTTGAAGACACAGATGAATCACAGGGATGTTAGGAAGTATTTCTTCAGCCACAGAGTAGTCAGTAAGTGGAATAGTTTGGGAAGCGATGTAGTGGAGGCAGGATCCATACATAGCTTTAAGCAGAGGTATGATAAAGCCCACGGTTCAGGGAGAGTGACCTAGTAGCGACCAGTGAAGAGGCGGGGCCAGGAGCTCGGACTCGACCCCTGCAACCTCAACTAGGTGAGTACACACACACACGACAGCAGTCAGTGTAGGGGTAACAAGGCTCCCAGAATTTCATTGTTTTTAGGGCGAATAGGTAAAATTGGTCAATTAGCAAGAACTCATTAAAAATTAAGTCTTTTCCAAAATTTCTCTTATTTTTTAAGGATATATTTTTTCATTTATGTTAATGTAAAAATTAATAATATTGTACCAAAAGAACCTTAGAAAACTTAACTAACCTTATTATAATTAAAACAAGCGCAATTTAATTTAGCCTAATCCAAATAAATATATTTTAGATAAGTTTAGAGTAATTTAAAAAAAAAACAGTTACAATGAAACATATTTTTTTCGTTAGGGTCAGAATGATTTTTGCGAAATTATTGCATACATAAATTTTCGTTTGCCTAATTCGGCAAGAAAGACGTTGCTATTTAAGCCAAAATCGCAAGTTTTACCTATTCGGCACGGCATATATATAATATATATATATATGCAATACCATCACAGTAAACAGGCGATATCACAATATGGAAAATAACCAATTTGAAAAAGCAGTGAATTTTGAAGCGCTTTAATGATTTCTCACATTTTCAAGGACGCATGAAGGAATGGTCCCGAATCTGCACACAGAAATCACTCCCTACGAAAGTAAAAGACTGGGCAGGATGTGCAAGATACCCCCAGTGAAAAGTAATGGCGCCATTGGTACACTAAGAGAAAACACCATTAGTGTCCTGGGCCCAAATACTGTTCAACAGCCTCCTACTATGCATAAGAGGAATTGCCAATAGGTGCCTGGCTGCCTACATGAGGGAGCTGGACAGATACTTAAAGTCGGTGCCGGATCAGCCGGGCTGTGGTTCGGACGTTGGACTACGTACAGCCAGGAGTTACAGCCTGGTTGATAAGGCCCTGATCGGCCAGGATGCCTCGTCGTGGACCGGGCCACGGGGGCGTTGATCCCCGGAATATCCTCCAGGTAGACTCCAGCTATGAATATTCAGTAGCTAATGCATCGTGTGAAATGGATGAGACATTTCATGGCATAACTTTTGTTGGATTTTGTGCATAACTGGAAAATACATTGTCGTCAGGTCAGTTTAAAAGTTTAATGCTAATATATTTCCCTGCCAAGTGAGTGTAAAACGAAAGCCTGTAATTGTTTTACATGATGGTAGGATTGCTGGTGTCCTTTTTTCTGTCTCATGAACATGCAAAATTTCAGGTACGTCTTGCTACTTCTACTTACACTCAGGTCACACTACACATACATGTACAAGCGTATATATGCATACCCCTCTGGGTTTTCTTCTATTTTCTTTCTAGTTTCTTGTTCTTGTTTATTTCCTCTTATCTCCATGGGGAAGTGGAACAGAATTCTTCCTCCGTAGGCCATGCGTGTTGTAAGAGGCGACTAAAATGCCGGGAGCAAGGGGCTAGTAACCCCTTCTCCTGTATATATTACTAAATTTGAAAGGAGAAACTTTGGTTTTTTCTTTTGGGCCACCCCGCTTCGGTGGGATACAGCCAGTGTGTTGAAAGAAGAAAAGAAAGATATTTCCCAGAAAGGAAACACTCTCTTGATGTTACGTTGTGTACGTTATATACCAGTTTTATTAACAAAACAATATTTGGTTATCCTGGTTTATATCAGCTTAATATTCTATCACGTGTTTCTAACATGTATGTGCTCTCAGCAGTTCTTAAATATTATCTTATATGCACTATCGAGAAAGTTTATTCTCGCTAAATACTGTTTAATAATATTCCTTTTTTCCTTTTCGAAAACATCTCAATATTTAATGGCTGGTGCACCTTTGGGCTACTTTAGTACCCAATAAATTTTGTTTGTGTGCAGGTAAATTCGTTGTGGTTATAAAATAGCAAAGAAATCTGAGAATCGTTGGAATAACTGGAGAAGGACTAATACGTTGAGTTTCTGATTAACATTTACAAGATTTCATGAATACAACTCACACTGCTGTTGGGTGTCATGAGTCCAGGAGCCATATTTACTCAGTAAATAAGATATCTTTATTTGCTACAAGTACATGTACAAGGTATACAGAATATAGCTGACATTAATGACATACTACTGTATAGAAAGCCGCTTGTTATGCTGAGCATTTCCCACAAATTAGGTCAGTGTCCCAGGATGTGACCCACACCAGTCCATTAACACCCAGGATGTGACCCACACCAGTCCACTAACACCCAGGATGTGACCCACACCAGTCCATTAACACCCAGGATGTGACCCACACCAGTCCACTAACACCCAGGATGTGACCCATACCAGTCCACTAACACCCAGGATGTGACCCACACCAGTCCACTAACACCCAGGATGTGACCCACACCAGTCTAATTATATAAGAAATAAGTTGCAGGAGGTAAATATTAGCGGCACTGTAATTTGGTCTGATAATGAGGTATCCTTGCAAAGGATTCGTAATGGAAACAGTAAAATTGTGTATGTACAAAACAGAGTCGCTGAAATTAATCAGATGCAAGAGAAGTATAATAGTTTGGGTCAGCATATGTTAACATTTAATCATATACCTGGTGAGGAGAATCCAGCTGATTTCTTGTCTCGAGGTTTATCTTATGCTAAATTTGTAAATGCTGTATCATGGTTTAAAGGACCGAGTTGGTTGGTAAATAAAGCTAATTGGCCTGTACAAAAGGCGTATATTGCTCCTGTTGAAATTACTGTGACCACCACTCCAATAGTTTGTCCTTCCTTAGCCATTGATATAAATAGGTATTCTTCTCTACCCAAACTAATCAATGTAACTAAGTTGGTGTTTAAATTTCTAAACAAGATGAATATATCATATAAGTTTTCACATTCTCTTGAATATTGGATAAAGAGAGTACAGGAGGAAATCTATGGAAATGAGATTAAATTGATGATGGAAAGAAAAATTGAGAAAGGTTCCATAATAGAGAAATTGGGACTGTATTTAGAGAACAATGTAATTAGGTGCAGAGGTAGGTTACAAAATGCTGAATTGGGTGATTATGCTAAACACCCTATCTTACTGCCCATAACTCATCATCTAACAAATTTAATTGTTCTAAATGCCCATAAAATGTAATTCATGGAGGGGTACAAGATACCTTAAATTGTATTGAGGAAACTTTCTGGATTCCACAAGGACGGCAAAGTGTAAAAAGGGTGATTAAATCTTGTGTAATATGTCGCCGTGTGGATGCCAGATCCTATATGTACCCAGGTCCTCCACCATTGTCAAATGAACAATTTGAGTCGTTTAGCAACGACCTCCACCCGGCCGCAGTGTGGAAAATACTGTATATATTTTCCGGAAAAACAGTATTTATATGTAAATAGATGAGCATACTGTATTTAATAATATTTATGTCATAGAAAACGGAAAGCCTGCGTCTGCGCAGACGGGACTCGCCATCTCGGTTTTGAATTGGATACAACGTTAGTGTAATTGGGAAGGAATTTTCGTGCTCTAGAGGTTAAAATTGGGCTGACACCTCTCAAATAGGAGGCGAAATTGTTGGACATGCATTCCTGCATAACTTGAGATATCAGACGACTGGACAAGACAGCTCCAGGAACCTCAGATAAGCTCTCTAGATTTGTATATAATTCTGGCCAGTGTTTTCATAAATTTAGTTAGTGAGGTTTTTCTGGGTATGATACAACTTAATATCCAGTCAAATTGGTGAGTGATATTAAGATATATTTTCCTTCTGTTATGTAATTGTGTGTATATATATAACCATTTATTATTTTTAATATACAGTCCACAAATTTTTATAGTTACCAGTATTCCTGGTTTCTGGAGAGTTTATCTGGAGAGAGTTCCGGGGGTCAACGCCCCCGCGGCCCGGTCTGTGACCAGGCCTCCTTAGGTCAGTGTCCCAGGATGCGACCCACACCAGTCGACTAACACCCAGGTACCCATTTTACTGATGGGGAACATAGACAACAGGTGGAAAGAAACACGTCCAACGTTTCTACTCTGGCTGGGAATCGAACCCAGGCCTCACCGTGTGAAGCGAGAGCGTTAACCACCAGGCCACCAGAGCCCCTGGTGTATGTATATTTAATTTAATTAATAGGTCCAGAGCAACTTGTGGTTATGACAGTGGTAGGTATCGAAGGGGGACATTTTTTGCGACCCAGGTGTCCCAAATTCCTACTTGTCTATTTAACATTGATAAATAATAAGTATCTTTGTTATCATTTACTGTTATGTACATAATTAGTTACATTCAGATAAATGCAGTTTTCCACAGTCGGTGTATTTAATGAAGGCTGGTGTATTTAATAAAGGCTGGTGTATTTAATAAAGGCTGGTATATTTAATAAAGGCTGGTGTATTTAATGAAGGCTGGTGTATTTAATAAAGGCTGGTATATTTAATAAAGGCTGGTGTATTTAATGAAGGCTGGTGTATTTAATAAAGGTCGGTGTATTTAATAAAGGCTGGTGTATTTAATGAAGGCTAGTGTATTTAATAAAGGCTGGTATATTTAATAATGGCTGGTATATTTAATAAAGGCTGGTATATTTAATAAAGGCTGGTGTATTTAATGAAGGCTAGTGTATTTAATAAAGGCTGGTATATTTAATAAAGGCTGGTGTATTTAATAAAGGCTAGTGTATTTAATAAAGGCTGGTATATTTAATAAAGGCTGGTGTATTTAATAAAGGCTGGTGTATTTAATGAAGGTTGGTGTATTTAATAAAGACTGGTGTATTTAATAAAGGTTGGTGTATTTAATAAATTATGATGACATTTCTGGCGTAATATTATCATACTCATAACATTTGTATGCATTCAAATGTGTATGCAATATACAGTAAGCTTACATAAAACTTACATACTTACTGTAGTTACATTTTAAAGGATGATCAGTCTTACTTGAAGAAAAGTTTGGATTGATTTTGGTCTGTGTAAGTAACAATCTGCGTGTTTGGAAAACGGAAAAAATAAAACACTGCTTTAACGTGATAATTTCTGAGTATCTCATCTGATTAGCTTCAACCTTCCGAGCTGATAATAACACAACTTCTGAGCGGATACAAATTTAATGTTTGTGTATTTTAGGCTGTTTGTTTTTTGGGTCACTTTATTTATTTATTTATTTATTTATTTTATGTCTTTGCAAACAGTACATTGAGATTTTGTATTTACAATAGTGGGTTGCAATACAAAGAGAGCCTCTATTATGCCTAGGCATTATGGGCCAACTTAACATTATTGGCTTACAGACTACTTAACACTAAGGATTATATCATAGTTGTACAGTAGGATAGTAATTATTTCATAGTTGAACAGTAGATTATTAATTATAAATGAATCAAAATTTGTATAAGACAAAAGATATATTCATATATTCTAAAAATGCTTTTTGTGAAAACAATGATTCAATTATATTCGTGTCAACAATAGATAAAAGGTTCAAAGTGATTGTTGAAGTTATGATGTGGGAGTACATAGGTGAGTAAGTGTGTACTGAGTATTTAGCGTTTAGTCTAGGGTGATTAAGTGGCTTTTGAGAAGAGTCTTAAATTGATTTTCAGACCGGGTTACTTTAATATCTTCTGGTAATGAATTCCATATTTTGGGGCCCTTTATGTGCATAGAGTTTTTACACAGTGTGATATGGACACGAGGTATATCAAAAAGAGATCTGTGTCTTGTGTTGTGGTCATGTGTCCTGTTTAGGTTGGTGAGGAGAAGATTGAGTGGAGGGTTTATATTTGCGTGTATTGTTCTGTGTATGTAGTAGGCACATGAATAAGTATGGATCTTCTTAATGGTGAGCAGATTCAGACTTTTGAAAATTGGTGGAGTATGCTGGTGGGAGTGGGAATTTGTTATCATTCTTACTGCTGCCTTTTGCTGGGTTATTAGGGGTTTTAGGTGATTGAAATGTTTGAATTAGACTTGGGTTGTGTAATATCCTAATTTAAGATTTTAAATGATGAATTTGTGTAATAATGTCTTTATGATAACTTGTGAATGCCTCTCCTCATTCCCTACAAATCTTCAAACATAAGATTTAAATGCCACTCTCTGCAGTATTTCTGTCGCCTGTATTGAGGTACTGGGAACAGAGGTTAAGAAATACGGAGAAGTCTTTATCGGATCGAGCAGAGACCCAAATATATGTAATTATTATTAGTATGATTATCATTGTTATTGTTATTGTTATTGTTATTGTTATTGTTATTGTTATTGTTGTTGTTATTGTTGTTGTTATTGTTGTTGTTATTGTTGTTGTTATTGTTGTTGTTATTGTTGTTGTTATTGTTGTTGTTATTGTTGTTGTTATTGTTGTTGTTATTGTTGTTGTTGTTGTTGTTGTTGTTGTTGTTGTTGTTGTTGTTGTTGTTGTTGTTGTTGTTGTTGTCGTTGTTGTTGTCGTTGTTGTTGTTGTTGTTGTCGTTGTTGTTGTTGTTGCTGTTTCATTTTCATTTGCCGCCCTCCTCCCTCCCAGTCGTCTCCCTTCCTTCCTCCTTTTTCTCCTTTCCTCCCTCCTTCTCTCCCTTCTTCTTTAAATCTCCCCCTCTTTTCCTTCCATCCTTGCTGCTCCTCCTACCACCCAGACATTCTCCCTTTTTTCCTCCCTGTTTTCCCTTTTCCTCTACGTCTCTCTCTCTCTCTCTCATCCCACACCATTGTCCCATCCTCAAGCCATATTCCTTTTTCTCATTTCCACCCTCCTTCCCTCACACCCTCCCTCCGTTGCTCCCTTCCTCACTCCGTCTTTCCTCTCTCTCCTGGCTCTCCAGGGAGGGTACAGATGGTCACCCTATGTGTGTTAATTAGAAAGATCGTGTATCCCTGGTGACCGCTAACATCATGGTGCACCGCAGAAATATGGCAGTGATGGGGTATTGTGTGACGTGAGAAATGGGAACATTACTGGTAGTAATGGTGAGAAATGGGAACATTTCTGGAGAAAGAGAGAGAGGGAGAGAGAGAGAAAGAGAGAGAGAGAGAGAGAGAGAGAGAGAGAGAGAGAGAGAGAGAGAGAGAGAGAGAGAGAGAGAGAGAGAGAGAGAGAGAGAGAGAGAGAGAGAGAGAGAGAGAGAGAGAGAAACTGAGAGAAATAAGAACATAAGAACGAAGAAACACTGCAGAAGGCCTACTGGCCCATGCGAGGCAGGTCCAAGTCTCCTACCGGCTTAAGCCAATGCACCCAACCTAGTCAGGTCAGGTCACATTGACTTAAGGGAGGAACACGGCAACCGACCTGGTAGCACAAGCTATCAGGTCCAACTCACACCCACCCACATCCACTCATGTATTTATCCAACCTATTTTTAAAGCTACACAACGTTCTGGCCTCTATAACTGTACTCGGGAGTTTGTTCCACTCATCCACAACTCTATTACCAAACCAGTACTTTCCTATATCCTTCCTGAATCTGAATTTTTCCAACTTAAAACCATTGCTGCGAGTCCTGTCTAGGCTAGATATTTTCAGCACACTATTTACATCCCCTTTATTTATTCCTGTCTTCCATTTATACACCTCAATCATATCCCCCCTAATTCTACGCCTTTCCAGAGAGTGCAGATTCAGGGCCCTTAGTCTATCCTCATAGGGAAGGTTTCTGATACATGGGATCAACTTTGTCATCCTCCTTTGTACATTTTCCAGAGAATTTATATCCATTCTGTAATACGGTGACCAAAACTGTGCAGCGTAATCTAAATGAGGCCTAACCAAGGATGTATAGAGTTGAAGAGCAACCTGAGGACTCCTATTATTTATGCTTCTTGATATGAAGCCAAGGATTCTATTAGCTTCATTGCGAACACTTATGCACTGTTGTCTTGGTTTCAGATTACTGCTAACCAGAACTCCTAAATCTTTTTCGCAATCCGTAATATTAAGATCTACATTATTTAGTTTATATGTGGCATGGTTATTGTCCTGTCCAACATTTAGAACTTTAACCTCATAATCTCTTTTTGCTTTTCTAATTCCCTTTTTTATTTCTCTCTTTAACTGAATATATCGATTTCTTAATTGCCCCTCTCCTCTTTTGATTTACCTATATATGCCTCTCTTTTGACCAATCAGATATTTTAATCTATTGTTCATCCATTTAGGATCATTTTTGTTTGATCTGATTTCCCTATTTGGAACATAATTTGACTGAGCAGCTAGAACTATGCCCTGGAAAGCATCATATCGGCAACCATCACCACCTACCTGACCCTTAGTCAGGTCATTCCAGTTCAACCCACCTAAGTAATTTTTCAGTCCTATGAAATCAGCCAAGCGGAAGTCAGGGACAGAGACTTGATTGCCTTTATTAGGGGAATTCCATGATATATTAAAACTGAGTGATTTGTGATCACTTTCCCCAAGCTCATCATTAACCTCAAGATTATTAATTAGTGTTTCCCTACTGGCAAGAACCAAGTCAAGGAGGTTATTTCCCCTAGTTGGCTGTGTCACAAACTGTTTTAAAAAACAATCCTGGATCGTATCAAGAAAGTCACCTGACTCTAAATTTCCTGTCAAATTGCTCCAGTCTATCTGTCTATAGTTGAAATCTCCCATTAGCACAACATTTTCGTATGTAGATGCCTTACGAATTTCGTCCCATAGAAGTTTACTGCACTCCCTATCAAGATTTGGGGCCCTGTAAATCACACCCAAAATTAGTTTTTCTCTGCCCTCGAGAAGCTGTAACCAAACAGATTCAGTGGCTGACGCTTCAAATTCAATATCTTGTCTAACACAACAATTTAAATTGTCTCTGACATACATCGCTACTCCACCACCTTTCCTGTTGACCCTGTCAGTGTGGAATAATTTATAGCCTTGTATGTGACATTCAGAGGGCATCTCTCTATCTTTCAGATTGAGCCAGGTCTCTGTTATAGCAATAATATCTATGTTTCCTGCACTTGCAATTAATCTTAGCTCGTCTATCTTATTTCTTACACTCCTGCTATTAGTATAGTAAACCTTAAGGGAGCTAGTCCCTTGCTGCCCTCTGCTGCCCCCCTTTGTTTGCTGACCTGATCTATTGTCTTTATTTATAACTTCATGCTGAATGCCTTTTATACATTTACTGTTTCCAACCCTAGTGTTGCAACCTGCTTGTTTATAGAAAGAGACAAAGAAAAAGAGAGGTAGATAGTTAGAGAGAGAGAGAGAGAGAGAGAGGTGACAACATGAAGGTGGCCGCACTGCAGGAAGCTTGTGGATAATTAATTGATCTTGGCCAACCACAGAACAGTAGCAGCAGCAGAGACAACAGCAGCAGTAACAACATCATCAGTAGTAGTACTAGTAGTAGTAGTAGCATCAACAGTAGTAGCAGCAGCAGCATCAGTTGTAGTAGTAGTAGTAGTAGTAGTAGCATCAATAGTAGTAGAATCAGCATCAGTAGTAGTAGTAGTAGTAGTAGTAGCAGCAGCAGCATCAGTAGTACTAGTAGTAGTAGCAGCATCAACAGTAGTAGCAGCAGCAGCATCAGTAGTAGTAGTAGCAGTAGTAAGGTAGTTAGCAATCAATAGTAGTAGAATCAGCATCAGCAGTAGTAGCAGTAGTTAGTAAGCAGCAGCATCAGCAGTACTAGTAGCAGTTACACCACCAGCAGCAGCTAAGTGGACCAGCAAGCAGCAGTAGCAAGTAGCATTAGCAACAGCAGCATCACCAGCACACCAGTAGCAGTGCGCAAGCTGCTTAATCAATAGCAGCAGCACCACAGTAGGCATCGTGCTACAGCACTGCAGCAGTAAGTGGCAGTAAGCATAAGCGTTACATCAATAATTCAGCATTACTAGCAGCAGTGGCAGCATCAACAATGTGGCAGCAGCGCATCGGTAGTAGTATGGCAGGTAGGTATTAGTAACAGCAAGGTATCATCGGTATTACTGGTAGTAGTGGCGGCGCAGCATCAATAAGGTAGTAGCAGCATCAAGTAGTGGTATGGCAGCGTTCAATAAGGTAGTGGTGGTGAAAGGTGTGGCAGCAGGCATCATCATCAGTATTACTGGTAGTGGTGGCGGCATCAGGCAGGTAGCGGCAGCGGCATCGTATGGTAGTAGTGGTGGTAGGTGGATGGCAGCGTCAATGGTAGGTAGGCAGGCGGCGGCATGTAGTGGTAGTGGTGTAGTGGTGGTAGGCGGTAGCGGCGGCAGCGCGGCATCGGTGTGGTGGTAGCGGCGGCGGCATCGGTGGTGGTGTAGCAGCAGCGGCATCGGTGGCAGTAGTACTAGCGGCGGTGCATGGTGGTGGCAGCAGTATCGGTGGTAGTAGTAGTATGGTGGTGGCAGCGGCAGCGGCGTCGGTATCAGTAGTAGTAGGTAGGCGGCAGGCTGGCGGTTGGTAGTATGGGGGCATCGGTGGTGTAGGTGGTACTGAGTCGTCGGTAATGGTGGTAGATAGGTGGTAGTGGCATCAGGTGGATGCGGCGGCAGCAGCGGCGTCGGTGGTAGTATGTGGTGCCATCAATTATCGTCTGGCAGGTAGTAGTGGTAGTAGGTGGAGCGGCGCGGCAGCGCATCGGTAGTGGTCAGTGGTGAGCGGCGGCGCATCAGGTGTGCTAGTGGCAGCTAGCGGCATCGGCGTGGTTATGGCAGCGGAGTCGGTAGTGTAGTAGTGCTGGGACGCAGGCAGCAGGCATCAGTAGTAGTAGGTAGGGGCATCAGCAGGTAGTGGTACGCAGCAGCATCGGTGGTAGTAGTGGTAGTGAGTAGCATCGGCAGGTGTGAGCAGCGTCAGCAGTAGCATCGTCGTCAGTGGTACTAGTGGCAGTGCGGCAGGCATCGGTATAGTGGATGACAGTAGTAGCAGGAATCATAGTGGTACGGCAGCGGCATCGGTAGTGATGTAACGTCATCGGTAGTAGTAGGTGTACAGCGGCATCGGTGGTAGTGGCAGCAGCAGCATCCTGGTGCAGTGTAGCAGCAGTGGCAGCGGCATCGTAGTAGTAGTAGCGCTGCAGCAGCGGCGGTAGTGGTAGCATCGGCAATCTAGTGTGGTAGCGGCATCGTACGTAGTAGTGGTAGTAGTAGCAGCGGCAGTGGTAGTGGTATGGCAGCGGCATGCAGAGGTAGGGTAGTTGGGGCAGCATCGGTAGTAGTAGCGTAAGGCAGTCATAGCGTGTAAGGTAGAGTATCGTAATAGCAGCGGCATCGGTAGTAATGTAGTAGCAGCAGCAGCAGTAGTGCCAACAGCAGCATCAGTATTAGTACCAGCAGCAGCATCAGTATTAGTAACAGCAGTGTTACAAAAAACGCGATTTCTAATAAGCATAGAGATCTCCGGTGAATACTAGAAAGGACTGCCCTTCTAGCATCCAGCCTGTTACTGGGTTGTTGTAACAAGTAGTCAGTATCCTGGTCCAATTATCCATTAGAATTCAATAAGTTCAATAGTGCTTCAGGATTACAACTGATAGGCTACTAACTAAAGAAATTAAAATTTAATAAGTTTATTAATAAAGTTGTCTAGGCGTATATTATCAAATTAAATTAAAGTAATGAATTGAATATAATATAGGATACAAGTACCTACATTTCTCTAGTGTACAGTAGTATTGTGCTGAAGGCACATATCACATCATTATGGCTTTTAAGTACCGACTGGTACATTGTTAGCATATAATAACATAATACAAATATATACAAGTAAGTGTGTGTATGTGTGTAAGTGCTCTAAGTAGTTCGCTATGTCTGAAGACTCTACTAGGCTTAACCAGTGACTGACTAAAAGTCCTCACATAAACTAACTTCTTGACCAACCTGGCAATGAGAACAGCTTGCTTGAATAATAAAATGACTGATAAGCCAAACAGCAATATAACAAGCAACAGCGACACAGACTCAGGAACAAGGAGATAATATAACGACACTAAGTAGGGACCATCTGCAGATCCTCCACAAAAGTCACAAAACTCCCATACTACTGAATCTAAGTTCAGCATTAGAAAATCCCCGACTGTGACAGTGCACAGATACCAGTACTAATTAGGTCAGAAGCTACAGCTCAGGACCTGAGTGTCTCAGAGTGTCTATGCGACACACAACCTTAGTACAACGTCGAAAATCACTAAGTCTAGGCAATGCTCTATGAACAGAGTTACACAGAACCAACAACAAGAAAGCGACAGAGACGATCTTCCAACAAGGGCCCACAAGGGAGAGGAGTGTGGGACGTCTTGTCAGGAGAACGTCCAACCGGCAAGAGAAAGCGCATAGACGGACTACTCCAGGCGAGGTGTGATCACCCCTCCCCCTGATCACGTGGCTCCATGCTGCTGCTGCCCAGCAACACAGAGAAGCCGGCAGCGTAACGAGCACAACGATTGTTAGACAATGTTGTCAGCTACTTAACACTTGAACTAAGAGCACTGAATAATATATATAAATGTTACATCCTACCTAATAATATAAGTCAAATAATAATGTAAAGCAACATATTTACAATTTAGCTAATATCGCAAATATAAGCAATATAAAATTATATGAACAGGTAATATACATTATATACATTGTGACCCATTCAGGGGCCGCAATAAGCAGCACCATCAGTATTAGTAACAGCAGCACCATCAGTATTAGTACCAGCAGCAGCAGCAGTTTTAGTACAAGCAACAGCGTCAGTATTATTTCCAACGGCAGCATCAGTATTAGTACTAGCAACAACTTCAGTAATAGTACCAACAGCAGCATCAGTATTAGTACCGGCAACAGCATCAGCATTAGTACCAGCAGCAGCATCTGTAGTGGTACCATTGATAAGAATAACAACAGCAGCAGAAGTACTAGCATAATTAAAACAGCCACAGCTGTAGTAGTAGTAGCAATAACAGCAGCAGCTTCAGCAGCAACAAAAAAGTAGTAGCAATAACAGCAGTAGCAGCAATAATAACACACACACACATGCACATAAGTACATAAGAGAGGAGGAGCACTGCAGCAGGCCTACTGGCCTATGCTAGGCAGGTACAAGTCACCTACTGTCCCAATCCAGTCAGATTCAACTCACACCCACCCACACCCCTTCATGTATTTGTCTAGCCATTACTTTAAACAACACAACGTTTTTACTTCAGTAACGTTTCACGTGAGATTGTTCAGCTCATCCACAACTCTATTGCCAAACCAGTGCTTTCCTTTATCATTTCTAAGTCTAAAATTTTCCAACTTGTACCCGCTGCTGCGAGTCTTGTCATAGTTACAAATTTTTATCAAGTTATTTACATCATCTTCATATATTCCTGTTTTCCTTAATACACATCAGTCACATTTCCCTAATTCTGCGCTTTTCTAGAGAGTGCAGATTCTGAGCCCTTAGTCTATCCTCGTATGGAAAAATTTCTGATACTTGGGATCAACTTTGTCATACTTCTTTGTACATTTTGCAGCGTATTTATATCCACTCTGTAATACGGTGACCAGAACTCTGCAGCATACTCTACGTGAGGCCCAACCAACGGTATGTAGAGTTGAAGAACAACCTGAGGATTCCTGTTCTTTATTCACTTTACTGCGAACACTTACGCACTTCTGTCTTGGGTTTAGATTACAGTTATGTAGAACTCCTAAATATTTTTTGCAGTATGTGATACTGAGATCTATATTATTTACATTATATGGGCCATGGTTATTTTCTCTTTCCAACGTTAAGAACTTTGCATTTACCTATAATAAACTGCAGTAAAACACACACACACACACACACACACACACACACACACACACACACACACACATACAGGAACAATCGAGGGGACTGCAGAAAATAAAACAGTTAAGCTATGCGTAGAGGCCCTAATAGACCACAGCAGTGCCCAGGGGAAGCTGAGAAGAAAAAACCACACACCACTGGGCCCAGGGACAACAGATAGTGAAGAGATTGAGGAAGAGAAAGCTACAATGGAGGCAACTAAATCGAATGAAGGGATACATAGGGATATGCAATTAGAAAATGAAAGGGAGAGATCAGTCTTTGTTTATGGGCTCCAGGAAATTGAAGATGAAACTTACGAAGCAAGAAGACAAGGGGAGAAAAGAGCGACTGAAAACATCATGAAAGCAATAGGAGAAGATGACATGATCCAGCCGGCAAATTTTCTGAGAATACAGGGGTTCGAAAGAGGAAGAATCCGGCCAGTCAAAGGGATTTTCAAGGCAGGATCGGCTTGAAACAGGATCCTGCAGGAGAAAACAAGACTAAGGGACATGCTGGCATACCAGAAGGTGTATCTCGACCGTGACAGAACACGAGAAGAAAGGCAGAAACTGAAAGAGAGGGTACAAAGATGAAAGAAGGAAAGAGATGTGAAAATGGAGATGGACAGAACCCAGACTCAGGAGGAGGATCAAATACAACCTTGCTCACAACCACCTACAGAGGCCCCCCAACCAGGAGCACCCTAATGCAACCAAACACCACAATGCAACCAAACACACATGCCATACCCAATGCCCCTACCTACTTCATTACAAACTCCACCTTCACAGCAACTATCCAGACCATAGTTTTAGAAAAGAAGTTGAAGGTTTGGTATGCAAATGCAGATGTAATAACAAATAAGTGTGAGGAGTGGCATGAAAGAATCAAGGAGACATCTCCAGACATAATAGCACTCACAAAAACGAAACTCACAAGAATGATAACAGATGCAGTCTTTCCACTTGGATATCATAGCCTCAGGAAAGATAGAAGGAGCAGAGGAGGAGTAGCACTGCTCATTAAAAACTGGTGGGGATTCGAGGAAATGGAAGGAATGAATGTAATGGGCGAAGAGGACTACATAGTATGAGCAATCCAGTCTGAGGGCCATGAGGTGATAATTGCAATAATGTACAACCCGCCACAGAACTGCAGGAGGCCAAGAGAAGAATACGACGAGAGCAATGGTAGACACACTAGCCGAAGTGGCCAGAAGAGCTCACTTGGGGAGAGCAAAGTTACTTGTTATGGGTGATTTCAATCATAAGGAGATTGACTGGAAAAACCTGGGGCCCCATGGGGGTCCCGAAACATGGAGAGCCAAGAAGATGGATGTGGTACTGGAAAACCTCATGCATTAACATGTTAGAGACGCAACCAGAGAGAGAGGTGTGGACGTTCCAGCAAAATTGGATCTAGTAATCACCTAGAGCAGTTCGGACATCGAGGATATCATATACAAAAGGCCCCTCGGAGCGAGTGGTCATGTGGTTCTGCAACACGTTCAGTGGGAGAGAGAATTGGCCGGAAAACCAGTAACAGAAATGATGGACTATGTGACAACAAAATGCAAGGAGGCAGATGAGAGGTTTGTTCCCAAAGGAAACAGAAATAATGGAAAGACCAGAACGAGTCCTTGGTTCACCCAAAGGTGTAGGGAGGAAAAAATTAAGTGTACTAGAGAATGGAAATGGTACAAAAGATAAAGGACCCAGGAAAATAAAGAGATTAGCTGAAGAGACAGAAACGAATATGCACAGATAAGAAGGGAGCCACAGCGACAATGCGAAAATGACATAGCATCGAAAGTCAAGTCTGACCCGAAGCTGTTGCATAGCCACATCAGGAGGAAAACAGCAGTCAAGGACCAGGTAATCAGGTTGAGGAAGGAAGGTAAGGAGTTCACAAGCAACGACCAAGAGGTATGTGAGGAGCTCAACATGAGATTTAAAGAAGTATTTACAGTGGTGACAGGAAGGACTCCAGGAATTCAGAATAAGGAGGTACACCAACAACCTGTGCTGTTTTTGGTGTATGTAAATGACATAACGGAAGGGATAGACTCAGAAGTGTCCTTGTTTGCAGATGATGTGAAGTTAGTGAAGAGAATTATATCGGTCGAGGATCAGGCAGGACTACAAAGAGACCTGGACAGGCTAAAAGCCTGGTTCAGCAGCTGGCTCATTAAATTTAACCTCGCCAAATGCAAAGTCGTGAAGATTGGGGAAGGGCAAAGAAGACTGCAGAGTATATGCTAGGTGGCCAAAGACTGCAAATCTCACTAAAGGAAAAAGATCTTGGGGTGAGTATATTACCGAGCACATCTCCTGAGGCGCACATCAATCAGATAACTGCTGAAGCATACGGGCGTCTGGCAAACCTAAGAAGAGCTTTCCGATACCACAGTGAGGAATCGATCAAGACTCTGTACACCATATAAGTCAGACCCATATTGGAGTATGCAGCACCAGTTTGGAATCCACACCTGCTCAAGCACGTCAAGAAATTAGAGAAAGTGCAAAGGTTTGCAGCGAGACTAGTCCCAGAGCTACGGGGATTGTCCTACGAAGAAAGGTTAAGGGGCAGGAAGAGTGACCTAATAGCGGCCAGTAAAGAGGCGGGGCTAGGCGCTGTGACTCGACCTGTGCAACCACAACAACTAGGTGATTCAGAGCAGCAGCAGCAGCAGCAGCAGCAGCAGCAGCAGCAGCAGCAGCAGCAGCATCAAGAGCACACACATAGCAGTAGTAGCAGGAGCTGCAGGAGAAGTAGTACCAAAAAGTAGCAGCAGCACTACAAACAGCAGCAGCAGTAATAGCTGCAGCAGCAGCAGCAGCAGCAGCAGCAGCAGCAGCAGCAGCAAAAGCATCTATAGCAGTAGCGACGATAATGTCAAGAACAGTAGCAGTAGTAGTAGTAGCAGTAGTAGTAGTAGCAGTAGTAGTAGTAGCAGTAGCACTCACCTCAGTATCAGTAGAAGAAGCAGCTGTAGCAGCAGAAGCACGAGCAGCAGTAATATCTATGTCAGCTGTTACAGAGACAATATAAGCAACAGCAGATATAGCGACAACAGCCATAATAGCAGCAGCCATAGCAGTAGTGCAAGCATTAAGACAGCAGCAATAGTAATAGAGGGTGGAGCAGGAGCTTCAGCAGCAGCTTCGGTACTATGAACTGCAGCTGCAGCATCAACAACATCAATAACAGCAGCAGCAAGAGAAAAATAATAGTAGCAATAATAACAGCAGCACTGCTATCAGCAGAAACTCCAGCAACTGTATTAACAATAGCAGCAAGAGCTGAAGCATCAGTAGGGGCAGCAGCAGCTGAAGCAGGAGCAGCTAAAGCAGCAGCAGCAGCTGAAACAGTAGTAGGAGCAGCAACAGTAGTTGCAGCAGCAGTAGCAGCAGCAGTAGCTACAGCAGCAGCAGCATTAATAGGGACATTAGCAGATCAAGAGCAGCAGCTACAGCACAAGAAGCAGTAGCATTATTGATAGTAACATAAGCAACGTTAACAGAAGCGGCAGCAACAGTTACAGCAGCAGTAGTAGTGGTAGCAGCCGCAGCAACTCCAGCAACAGCATCAAGAGGAGGAGGAGCAGCAGAAACAGCAGTAGCTGCAGGAGAGAGAGAGAGAGAGAGAGAGAGAGAGAGAGAGAGAGAGAGAGAGAGAGAGAGAGAGAGAGAGAGAGAGAGAGAGAGAGAAGATGCGGCATCAGGGAGGCTGGCAATTCACTCGCTCTCCAGCGAGGCTACAGATGAGTCGCGTTCAGCTGCCCAGCCTCGCGATCCTCACGCTCTGGCACCTACCCTCCTGCCTTCTCTACCACACCTAGTCAGGTGAGGAGGAGCAGGTACCGGCAGTACGAGTGTGCCTGATTTCTGGCAATTTCCAGCACGTGTTTCTCTATTTTAGTGAAAAAATAGTGTTTTACACTCTTCTTATTAAAAAAAAACAATAAAGCATCCAAAACAGGGCTCCATATGGGTAAAAATGTTTTTTTAATATTTGTAATAAATACTAGATTTAGCGTTTAAATTTTGTGGAAAAGAGAAAACGGGTTGAGGGAACTTGAATTTATTGTCCTTTCTGACCTACACTGTGATAAAATATTCTAGTGGTGGACGTATATTGAGAAATTTGTAAGTTTTATGCCAAAAAAAAAAAAATACACTTCCGTATTACACTACTTGAAACTGATCAGTAATATAGAAATGTATATGGACACGTTAAATGAGATGGGAAACTACGTTATTCTTTAATCACGTGCATAAAAAATACCTGTGTGAACAGAGGTGGTTTTCAGTTTAGCAGGACTACGTGTGCGGCGGGAGAGACTTCAACACCTGCTGGAGTTACTACCTGTCGAACAGGGGTTAGTGGCCAGCTCCTCGGAGACTTCAGCTCTACTGGAGTTATGTTCCTGAAGGTCGAGTGACAGTTTGCCTCTTCAAGGAGTGCGTGTGTGCGGTAGGAAAATTAAATTTGTACTTCCACTCCCAGGTCGTTTCTCCATTCCTCTTCCTTACGATTCATTCTACTTGCTATTAAACCTCATCCTCTTGTTGTTAAACCCCTACAACACCTACTTAAACCCCTTCGCTTCTTTCTAAACCCTTCCAACACTAACTGACATTACCATAAATTACACGCTTCTTGTTAGATCTCTCCAACAGGTTTGTAAGAACCTCTTCAACAGTTCCCTAAATTCTTCCACTTAATAATCTAGTAAAGAAACCAGCAAACTAGAATTATACTCAGTAAACTCCAACATTATAAAAAACCGACGCTAGATAGAAAACCCAGGATAGACAGAAAACCCAGGCTAGATAGAAAACCCAGGATAGACAGAAAACCCAGGCTAGATAGAAAACCCAGGCTAGATAGAAAACCCATGCTAGATAGAAAACCCAAGCTAGATAGAAAACCCATGCTAGATAGAAAACCGAGGCTAGATAGAAAACCCAGGATAGATAGAAAACCCATGCTAGATAGAAAACCCAGGATAGACAGAAAACCCAGGCTAGATAGAAAACCCAGGATAGACAGAAAACCCAGGCTAGATAGAAAACCCAGGCTAGATAGAAAACCCATGCTAGATAGAAAACCCAAGCTAGATAGAAAACCCATCCTAGATAGAAAACCAAGTCTAGATAGAAAACCCAGGCCAGATAGAAAACCAAGTCTAGATAGAAAACCCAGGCTAGATAGAAAACCCAGGCTAGACAGAAAACCCAAGCTAGATAGAAAACCCAGGCTAGATAGAAAACCCATGCTAGATAGAAAACCCATGCTAGATAGAAAACCCATGCTAGATAGAAAACCCATGCTAGATAGAAAACCCATGCTAGATAGAAAACCCATGCTAGACAGAAAACCCAGGCTAGATAGAAAACCCATGCTAGATAGAAAACCAAGACTAGATAGAAAACCCATGCTAGATAGAAAGCCCAGGCTAGATAGAAAACCCATGCTAGATAGAAAACCAAGTCTAGATAGAAAACCCATGCTAGATAGAAAGCCCAGGCTAGATAGAAAACCCATGCTAGATAGAAAACCCAGGCTAGATAGAAAACCCATGCTAGATGGAAAACCAAGTCTAGATAGAAAATCCATGCTAGAAAGAAAACCCATGCTAGATAGAAAACCCATGCTAGATAGAAAACCCAGGCTAGATAGAAAACCCATGCTAGATAGAAAACCAAGCCTTGATAGGAAACCCATGCTAGATAGAAATCCCATTCTAGATACAAAACCCATGCTAGATAGAAAACCGAGGCTAGATAGAAAACCCAGGATAGATAGAAAACCCAGGCTTGATAGAAAACCCAGTCTAGATAGAAAACCCAGGCTAGATAGAAAACCCAGGCTAGATAGAAAACCCAGACTAGATAGAAAACCTAGGCTATATAGAAAACCCAGGCTAGATAGAAAATCAAGGCTAGACAGAAAACCCAGGATAGATAGAAAGCCCAGGCTAGATAGAAAACCCATGCTAGATAGAAAACCCATGCTAGGTAGAAAACCCATGCTAGGTAGAAAACCCATGCTAGATAGAAAACCGTGGCTAGATAGAAAACCCAGGCTAGATAGAAAACCCAGGATAGATAGAAAACCCAGGCTTGATAGAAAACCCAGGCTAGATAGAAAACCCAGGCTAGATAGAAAACCCAGGCTAGATAGAAAACCCAGGCTAGATAGAAAACCCAGGCTAGATAGAAAACCCAGACTAGATAGAAAACCTAGGCTATATAGAAAACCCATGCTAGATAGAAAATCAAGGCTAGACAGAAAACCCAGGCTAGATAGAAAACCCAGGCTAGATAGAAAATCAAGGCTAGACAGAAAACCCAGGCTAGATAGAAAACCCAGGCTAGATAGAAAACCCATGCTAGATAGAAAACCCATGCTAGATAGAAAACCCATGCTAGATAGAAAACCCATGCTAGATAGAAAACCCATGCTAGATAGAAAACCCAGGCTAGATAGAAAACCAAAACTAGATAGAAAACCCATGCTAGATAGAAAACCCATGCTAGATAGAAAACCCAGGCAAGATAGAAAACCAAGACTAGATGGAAAACCCATGCTAGATAGAAAACCCAGGCTAGATAGAAATCCCATTCTAGATACAAAACCCATGCTAGATAGAAAACCGAGGCTAGATAGAAAATCCAGGCTAGAGAGAAAACCCAGGCTAGATAGAAAATCAAGGCTAGATAGAAAACCCAGGCTAGATAGAAAATCAAGGCTAGATAGAAAACCCAGGCTAGAACGAAAACCCAGGCTAGATAGAAAACCCAAGCTAGATAGAAAACCCAGGCTAAATAGAAAACCTAGGCTAGATAGAAAACCCATGCTAGATAGAAAACCTAGGCTAGATAGAAAACCCAGGCTAGATAGAAAACCCAGGCTAGATAGAAAACCCAGGCTAGATAGAAAATCAAGGCTAGATAGAAAACCCAGGCTAGAACGAAAACCCAGGCTAGATAGAAAACCCAAGCTAGATAGAAAACCCAGGCTAAATAGAAAACCTAGGCTAGATAGAAAACCCATGCTAGATAGAAAACCCAGGCTAGATAGAAAACCCAGGCTACATAGAAAAGCCAGGCTACATAGAAAACCCAGGCTACATAGAAAACCCAAGCTACATAGAAAACCCAGGCTACATAGAAAACCCAGGCTACATAGAAAACCCAGGCTACATTGAAAACCCAGGCTACATAGAAAACCCAGGCTACATAGAAAACCAAAGCTACATAGAAAACCCAGGCTACATAGAAAACCCAGGCTACATAGAAAACCCAGGCTACATAGAAAACCCAAGCTACATAGAAAACCCAGGCTACATAGAAAACCCAGGCTACATAGAAAACCCAAGCTACATAGAAAACCCAGGCTACATAGAAAACCCAGGCTACATTGAAAACCCAGGCTACATTGAAAACCCAGGCTAGATAAGAAACCCAGGCTAAATACAACCTATGCTAGAAACAAAATCTATGCTATATAAGAAAAATGCTATATATAAAACCCATGAAAGACTTAAAACCATGCTAGAAAAGAAACCTATGCTGGATAGAAAACCCAAGCTAGATACCAAACTCATGACAAAAAATCCATGCCAGATACCAAACCCATGATAGATAGAAAATCCATCCTAGTTATTAAACCCATGCTAGATGCAAGTCCATGCTAGACATAAAACACATGCTAGATAAAAAAAAGAAACTCCCACGGTACACTAAAAATGCCAATTCCTCAGTTCACTACCACACTACACAGTTCACTACCATACTACACAGTTCACTACCACACTACACAGTTCACTACCACACTACACAGTTCACTACCATACTACACAGTTCACTACCACACTACACAGTTCACTACCACACTACACAGTTCACTACCACACTACACAGTTCACTACCACACTACACAGTTCACTACCACACTACACAGTTCACTACCATACTACACAGTTCACTACCACACTACACAGTTCACTACCACACTACACAGTTCACTACCACACTACACAGTTCACTACCACACTACACAGTTCACTACCATACTACACAGTTCACTACCACACTACACAGTTCACTACCACACTACACAGTTCACTACCATACTACACAGTTCACTACCACACTACACAGTTCACTACCACACTACACAGTTCACTACCACACTACACAGTTCACTACCATACTACACAGTTCACTACCACACTACACAGTTCACTACCACACTACACAGTTCACTACCATACTACACAGTTCACTACCACACTACACAGTTCACTACCACACTACACAGTTCACTACCACACTACACAGTTCACTACCACACTACACAGTTCACTACCATACTACACAGTTCACTACCACACTACACAGTTCACTACCACACTACACAGTTCACTACCATACTACACAGTTCACTACCACACTACACAGTTCACTACCACACTACACAGTTCACTACCACACTACACAGTTCACTACCACACTACACAGTTCACTACCATACTACACAGTTCACTACCACACTACGCAGTTCACTACCACACTACACAGTTCACTACCATACTACACAGTTCACTACCACACTACACAGTTCACTACCACACTACACAGTTCACTACCACACTACACAGTTCACTACCACACTACACAGTTCACTACCATACTACACAGTTCACTACCACACTACACAGTTCACTACCACACTACACAGTTCACTACCATACTACACAGTTCACTACCACACTACACAGTTCACTACCACACTACACAGTTCACTACCACACTACACAGTTCACTACCACACTACACAGTTCACTACCATACTACACAGTTCACTACCACACTACACAGTTCACTACCACACTACACAGTTCACTACCACACTACACAGTTCACTACCACACTACACAGTTCACTACCACACTACACAGTTCACTACCACACTACACAGTTCACTACCACACTACACAGTTCACTACCATACTACACAGTTCACTACCACACTACACAGTTCACTACCACACTACACAGTTCACTACCACACTACACAGTTCACTACCACACTACACAGTTCACTACCATACTACACAGTTCACTACCACACTACACAGTTCACTACCACACTACACAGTTCACTACCACACTACACAGTTCACTACCACACTACACAGTTCACTACCATACTACACAGTTCACTACCACACTACACAGTTCACTACCACACTACACAGTTCACTACCACACTACACAGTTCACTACCACACTACACAGTTCACTACCACACTACACAGTTCACTACCACACTACACAGTTCACTACCACACTACACAGTTCACTACCACACTACACAGTTCACTACCACACTACACAGTTCACTACCACACTACACAGTTCACTACCACACTACACAGTTCACTACCACACTACACAGTTCACTACCATAATACACAGTTCACTACCACACTACACAGTTCACTACCACACTACACAGTTCACTACCATACTACACAGTTCACTACCATACTACACAGTTCACTACCACACTACACAGTTCACTACCACACTACACAGTTCACTACCATACTACACAGTTCACTACCACACTACACAGTTCACTACCACACTACACAGTTCACTACCACACTACACAGTTCACTACCACACTACACAATTCACTACCACACTACACAGTTCACTACCACACTACACAGTTCACTACCACACTACACAGTTCACTACCACACTACACAGTTCACTACCACACTACACAGTTCACTACCATACTACACAGTTCACTACCACACTACACAGTTCACTACCACACTACACAGTTCACTACCATACTACACAGTTCACTACCATACTACACAGTTCACTACCACACTACACAGTTCACTACCACACTACACAGTTCACTACCATACTACACAGTTCACTACCACACTACACAGTTCACTACCACACTACACAGTTCACTACCACACTACACAGTTCACTACAATACTACACAGTTCACTACCACACTACACAGTTCACTACCACACTACACAGTTCACTACCACACTACACAGTTCACTACCACACTACACAGTTCACTACCACACTACACAGTTCACTACCACACTACACAGTTCACTACCACACTACACAGTTCACTACCACACTACACAGTTCACTACCACACTACACAGTTCACTACCACACTACACAGTTCACTACCACACTACACAGTTCACTACCATACTACACTGTTCACTACCACACTACACAGTTCACTACCACACTACACAGTTCACTACCATACTACACAGTTCACTACCATACTACACAGTTCACTACCACACTACACAGTTCACTACCACACTACACAGTTCACTACCATACTACACAGTTCACTACCACACTACACAGTTCACTACCACACTACACAGTTCACTACCACACTACACAGTTCACTACCATACTACACAGTTCACTACCACACTACACAGTTCACTACCACACTACACAGTTCACTACCACACTACACAGTTCACTACCATACTACACAGTTCACTACCATACTACACAGTTCACTACCACACTACACAGTTCACTACCACACTACACAGTTCACTACCACACTACACAGTTCACTACCACACTACACAGTTCACTACCACACTACACAGTTCACTACCACACTACACAGTTCACTACCACACTACACAGTTCACTACCACACTACACAGCTCACTACCACACTACACAGTTCACTACCACACTACACAGTTCACTACCACACTACACAGTTCACTACCACACTACACAGTTCACTACCACACTACACAGTTCACTACCACACTACACAGTTCACTACCACACTACACAGTTCACTACCACACTACACAATTCACTACCACACTACACAGCTCACTACCACACTACACAGTTCACTACCACACTACACAGTTCACTACCACACTACACAGTTCACTACCACACTACACAATTCACTACCACGCTACACAATTCACTACCACACTACACAATTCACTACCACGCTACACAATTCACTACCACACTACACAATTCACTACCACACTACACAGTTCGCTACCACACTACACAGTTCACTACCACACTACACAATTCAATACCACACTACACAGCTCACTACCACACTACACAGTTCACTACCACACTACACAGTTCACTACCACACTACACAATTCACTACCACACTACACAGTTCACTACCACACTACACAATTCACTACCACGCTACACAATTCACTACCACACTACACAATTCACTACCACGCTACACAATTCACTACCACACTACACAATTCACTACCACACTACACAATTCACTACCACACTACACAGTTCACTACCACGCTACACAATTCATTACCACACTACACAATTCACTACCACACTATACAATTCACTACCACACTACACAATTCACTACCACGCTACACAATTCACTACCACACTACACAATTCACTACCACACTACACAATTCACTACCACACTACACAGTTCACTACCACGCTACACAATTCATTACCACACTACACAATTCACTACCACACTACACAATTCACTACCACGCTACACAATTCACTACCACACTACACAATTCACTACCACACTACACAATTCACTACCACACTACACAATTCACTACCACACTACACAATTCACTACCACACTACACAGTTCACTATCACGCTACACAATTCACTACCACGCTACACAATTCACTACCACACTACACAATTCACTACCACACTACACAATTCACTACCACACTACACAATTCACTACCACACTACACAATTCACTACCACACTACACAGTTCACTACCACGCTACACAATTCACTACCACACTACACAGTTCACTACCACACTACACAATTCACTACCACACTACACAATTCACTACCACGCTACACAATTCACTACCACACTACACAATTCACTACCACACTACACAATTCACTACCACACTACACAATTCACTACCACGCTACACAATTCACTACCACATTACACAATTCACTACCACACTACACAATTCACTACCACGCTACACAATTCACTACCACACTACACAATTCACTACCACACTACACAATTCACTACCACACTACACAATTCACTACCACGCTACACAATTCACTACCACACTACACAATTCACTACCACACTACACAATTCACTACCACACTACACAATTTATTGTCACGCTACTCAGTTTATTAAACCATACCACGGGCGGGATTTGAACCCGCGGTCAGAGAGTCTCAAAACTCCAGACCGTTATTACGATTTCGTGAGTCATTCTCAGTTTATTGTCATTGATAATAATTCATTTAAAAACCTGGTTACATCCTATACCGACTAAGAGGACAAGAACTGGTGTTGAAGACATTGTCTCTGGCCTGGTGTGGGACCAGACACGGTGCATGTGATCATTGGACTCCACTATAGATAAACTTCTGGTAAACATGTGGTTCTACAGCCTCTCGTTTTACTACCTGCACCTCCGCGCCCCCCAGTAGGCCAGAAGGCCAGTAGGACTTCTGCAGTGTTCCTCCATTCTTATGTTCATAAGTTCTTATGTATATATATATTGGCTCCCTTCCTTTTGTGCTTCTGCGTGGCTAGTTAATGGACCAAAGCGAACTGATACGTTGTCATATTTTTCAGTCTCCTATTTGTGGATTATTTATGTATTGTTCCAGTCATGGCATTGAGCCTTATCATTCTTATACAATTCAGAATTTTCCTAAAATTGCCTATTCATAAAAATAAAATTTATAATTTTTTATTTATATCTTTAGCGGTATTTATAACAGGCAATGATTATTCTCGGAGTTTTACACGCAGCATTTCAATGGTTATAATCGTAATCAAAGTTTTTATATGAGCGAACCGGTAAGCCAGTGGAAGGCCTTGGTCACATGACTAAAAGCTCCTGCTGCGGGTCATCATATGACTCAAGACCCGTTGCAGGAAACACTTGTCCTGTTTCCTGACAAACCTTGCCATTTTTTTTTTTAAATAAAAATCCGCTAATCAAAAAAAATCCAGGTAGAGAAATATGTTTAAATTTTTATAAGATTGCGAATTTTTGAGGTTTCAAAGAGATTAATCTCCGTTTTAATGTTTATGGAGATTTGTTGACAGAATTAATCACCGTTTTTATATGATATCTGAAATTTTCAGATTTTAGGAGGCTTTACTGATTCGCTTTCTGAACAAGTCAGTTAGAGATTAGTTAGCGTGATACTATATACTATCATTCTCTTTCTGTCATTTATATTTTCTCTCTCTCTCTCTCTCTCTCTCTCTCTCTCTCTCTCTCTCTCTCTCTCCAGACGAACATCTTACACTCCTGAACGCTGCGAGTCCTCATTACATCGAGTTTTCAGAATCATCTGCTGCCTTAAACCCAAAGCTTCTCTTACAAGAGATCCTATTTTTGTGGAAAATCTTTAGTAAAGCAGTTAACAGCTTTCTTTCTTTTATTTTTCTTTGATTATTGTCACTTGTTTCAACCGATAAATTGGTCCTAAATTTATTCCATTAAAATTGTCCCTTTCCATCCATTGCTAAGCATACAAAATATTAGCGTGTCTCCTGTCTTTTTTTGCCATTTATTTGCACTTGTCTCTTTCTTGTCTACAATTACCAATTCGTACCTGTGCCTTTCTAGTCTAATTTTTCCTAATAATCACTTCGTTCCTGTTTATTCCTAGTCCCACAATCATTACTATCAATCCAGAAACTACTCTACTTTGTTCTAATCCTCTTATTGCTATCCATCCCTCCCATCCTATCATTTGTTCGTGCACTCTAGACTTAAGAATGGAGACATCAGGGAGTGGAAATATTTGAGAGTGGAGACATCAAGGATGGAGCATCTTCTAACCACTAAGAAAGCATTCTCTTCTAAGGCAGGGGTAGCTACTCGTAATTTTCAGAGAGTGACAGGAATTTATCAAGCCAAGGATATGAACACCCCTTCCACGTGTGCCCACGCCCATGGCAAGTCCAGAAGATCTTGGCATGGGCATGTGGAAGCAGCAGAAGCAGAAAACAGGACATCCAGCTGTTGCAGTCGGCTGTTTGACTGGACCTTTCTTCTGGTGTTGTCAAGCTGTTTGCTGATAGGATTGTCGCCTGCTAGGGCCGACAGCCTGAACACTGATAAAGGTAAGTTTGATCTTCGGGTCTCAGTCTCTGATCTATCATGCTGTCATATTTACTGACAAAGTTTTAATACTCTCCCTCTCTCTCTCTCTCTCTCTCTCTCTCTCTCTCTCTCTCTCTCTCTCTCTCTCTTTTACATAGGGTTTTACAAGGTTAGGTTAAGATTTCTAACTTTATTTACAAGCTTAGAGCTGTTACCTACATCAGCTCATTTAAAAGCCTTTTTATTGTTACGAGACATGTTGCAGATTCGCGGGTATAATCGCCTGGCCCGAGCCTTTTCCATGAGGTGGCTCGGCTCTGGTTCCTTGTCGTGGGAGTGTCTCAGACCAATGTCTGCCATGGGAAGAGGTACAAGTACCTCCTCATCGTCTGGGACCAGGTGTCCCCAGGCCCAGCCTCAAACCCCACCCCCACGGGGCTCGGAGGGAGAAGCTAGGCACCTTGGGCTGCCTCAAACACCGCTCACACTGGGTTCGAAGGGTGAGGCAGCTGCATACCAGCAGACAATGTCAGGAGGTGCAAAGGCAGTAAGCACTACAGGATCCTTTTGGAGCCACACCCCAGCTTTGGGCCGAACCCTGAGTGCTGGGGAAGCTCAAGAATGCCTCTTGCTGTGTGTGTTGCTGCTGATACTACTTCACTTTTCCGTTGCACTTTCGTGATATAGGGAACATAATGAAGCTCGGCCAGAGATTTCATTTGGTCAACTGACTTAATTTCTTTGATATCATTATACTGTACTGTTATGCAGAAATGTGGGATACCTGGGGTCTAGAGCCTAGTTTAAGGGCAAAGGTAAAAGTTACACACATCTCAGGCATAAGCAGGCCCCCCCGGGCTATCCAGTCAAAACAGAAAGCGCTAAACCAGCATTTGTACTTCAATGGGTTGGTTAACAGAGGGTTAGGCAAAAATCCTAGTTAGGAAAATATATCTATTTATTCGTCATAACACTATATACACACTCTAGGAAACACCGTCATGTATCTCCTATCCTAAACGCCCAAGAAGCGGGAGGCTGGAGAGTCCCGGAAAACATAAACACTTATCCTAGCAATGCCAGGCCTTCATTACTCCAATACCAACCCCAATTCTTATTTCCTCACTCATCCCACAGCACCCTAACCATGACAGAGCCTAGGTGAGCCTACAGGTAAACCATAGAGGAGCCAATGTCTTGAGTTAACTGAACAAAAGAAGTACACAACTACAAAACTTAGCTTAAATACATGGCATCTCCAAAGCCAGCCTCCAAGCCATGCTGACCACACATGACTCACCCCAAGCCATGCTTACCTGCTCACCCCCAAACACAGTTGGAAAATAAATCCCTGGCAGGATTTCTTTATAATTTACATTGCAACCACTTTACAGTACCCCCAAATGCACAGTATGAATTATAAAATTAAGCTTTACAATTATAACTTTCCTACTATTATGACACCCTTCTCTACTGTATATACATTACAATGTCATGCAGAACCCTGCATAACACCCCCACCCCCAGACCATAGGTCTCACTCAGCTACCGGGGCCCCTATGGACACCACTAGGCAAAAGGAAAAAGAAAATAAATCCCACACTAAGGTCTGAGGCAATGGGCAAAATGATAATTGGGGAATGACCACCATACAATCACGGTCTTTTGGTACCACAAATATGCAATGTTAACAAACTGAGGTACTAGACTGTGGACATGTGAAACTCGCCGAACATAAAAGTGATCAAGTTCTATGCCAAACGAGGCCACAGTCATGCTCTTAGACAATTGTGTTAGGAAAAGATGCCATCACAACACAGCGCTGGCCAGGCACTAGCGTTGATGCATTTTACCTAAATTACATCAAGCAGCCTTATAAACTAGCAAGTTAACTTTGTACATAGGTGCCCTGAGAAGTGCCATTTTATGAAGTAACACCAAAAGCGAGACAGACCACACTACATGTGCCACCAAAAAAAATTTAACCAGCACATTTTCCAGGAGTTAAAAAAAAGAAAAACAGATTTTACATGTTAAATTCTACTTAGAAAGCAACATCACATTATCACTCCCATCTCACAGCAATCTTTAGTAAGCAAAACTGGTTCCCCATGGCACACCTCTGCGAGAATCAGGAGAGCACACGAGAGGGAAAAATATCAGACCCCCCAAAAAACGGGTGGATAGTCGCATAAATCTTGTTGATGGGACTGTGGCTGTAAAACTCTGGAGCCATCATTGAAAACCCCCAAAGGTGGACCTCCCAGGCCGACACCTACATGTCATTCCAAGGACCCTGGAGTCACTCCAACGGTGATCCAAAAAAGGAAGAAAAAAAAATTTAAAGGTCCAGGAGAACCAAAACACCTTGGATCAAGAGACCTGACCCAAAAAGTGGTGGGCATCACCGCCAGCCCCACATTCTCTAAAACGTTAGGTCCAACAGTCCCTATACCAACATAAAACAGAGGCGAGGCATTCCAGCCAACACCTAAAAAAACATAGCATACCTTAATAGGCATGGCACTTGATGTGACTACCCCCCAAAACACACACACACTAGGGAATCCTGATACCTCCAGCTCCAGCTCAACCTGCCCTTCTCCTTTGGGTGGTCCAGGGTTCCATCTACTCGTCTACCGCAGATTGCTGCAAAACAAGAATAGATAAGTGATCTATACACTGCACCATTTACTTTAAACACGAGACAAGGCGTCAGCAACCACATTCTCTGCTCCCTTCACATAATGAATCACAAGATTAAGAGGTTAGAGAAACAAGGCCCACCTCGTAAGTCTCTGATTGTGGTTCCTCATTAAGTGAAGGAAACGTAAAGGATTATGGTCACTATTCACAGTTATAGGGTGAACTGATGATGATATATACACCTCAAAATGTTGCACTGCGAACACTAAAGCAAGACCCTCCTTTTCTATGGTGGCATAGTGTTGTTGATGTTTTTGAGTTTTGTCGAAAAGTAGCTGACTGGCAATAATTGTCCTTCTACTTCCTGCAGTAATACAGTCGCAACACCAGTGTCACTAGCATCTACTTGTAGAGAAAATGGCAACGTGAAATTAGGACTAGCCAGCACAGGAGCACTAGTAAGCAGAGCTTTTACACGTTCAAATGCCCTCTGGCACTTCATGTCCCACACAAATGTATGCTTGGGGCTAGTCAGATCAGTGAGTGGAGAGATCACCTTTGACAAATTTGGGCAAAACGTTCTATAAAATGTTACCATTCCCACAAAATACATAACCTCCTTTCGGTTCTTTGGTACAGGATAATTGTCTTTAGCCTCCACCTTGGCATTCACTGGGGCCACTTTCCCCTGGCCAATAACATGTCCTAGAAAAGTTACTTGGGCTTGTCCGAAAACACTCTTTGCCAAATTAGCTGTGAGCTGAGCACCAGCAAGCCTAGAGAAAAGCTCTCTAAGCTGCCTCACATGCTCTGTCCAACAGTCGCTAAAAATGACAAGGTCATCAAAATAACACCTCCGGCCATTTAGGTGACACATAACCTCCTGCATTCTGCATTGAAAACAGGAGGGTGCATTACAAAGCCCAAAGGGAAGAACCTTGTACTGAAAAAGCCCATCCAGTGTTAAAAAAGCAGAGATGTCACTGGCACGTGGGGTTAAAGGTATCTGGTAATAACCCTTCAACAGGTCTAACTTACATATTTAGGTCCCCCCACTGCATCAGTGACATCATCCATTCTAGGAAAAGAAAAATGTGAAGGCTTACTCAGCCCTGTAAGATCTTAAGTAGGTGTTACCAAGGCTGGCTCCTCCTTAGGAAAATTAATGAATAGAAAAAAAATAATAACATACAAATATAAACACTTTATTGTTAAAACTGAAAATATAAAACATTTAAATATGAACTTTTATCCTACTTGAAAGAGAAATGAAAAATGAAATATAAAAATGATATTTGAATTCATTGCTAATATGTACAGTTAGACTGGGGTACCTGGTTGATGTTGGTGACACCGCACATTGTAGAAATTGTAGCCGTTGCTGAAGATGTGGGGGGAGGGTCACAGCTGTTGAGTGACAACTCAACGACTATTCAGTCACAGTATCCCTAGCCTTGAATGATCCGTCAAGATGATAGGAACACATGTCTTTCACCACTGCAAAGATGAGGGGTAGTTGCCTAGGGTTGGCTACTCTCAGGTACGTAGATCAAGGGTGACATCCCAGAACCAAAGTGAGGTTCGTCTCCTTTAGCACTGTCTCTGTAGTTGCCAGATGACCCAAGCTGACATTCCAAGCTAGAATGAGACAAAAGTTAACCACTGCTCGATAAATCACTCTCCATGATAGGTGTAAGGGAATTGAAAGAATGGTGATGATTTAAAAGCAAAATGTTAAACATGAAAGTCAAGGCAGTATAAACTAAGTTTCAGAATTAGTTAAAAGTGAAGCTTTTAACCAATATATCCACTAAAATAGGAGCAGCTTTTTCTTACAGTTTTGTTGGGAGCTGTGAGTCAAGTGATTATCCATTTGGTTGGAGCCCCACACATCACCTTTCCAGGTGGAGAAAAGGGGGGGGGATAGCGGGAGCTAGACACTGACCCTACCTTAACAAGCAGACTGGCAATCAAACTATCGTCACCATGTATTCGCTCGCTACTCCTATCTGTTGAACTTCTCCCTCAGAGAAAACAATCAGCCTTTGTTATTAAATTAACCTTACGGTAGTCAGTGCACATCCTCATGGTGCCATCTGGTTTGGGAACCATCAGACAGGGGGATGCCCACTCACTCTCGCTTGGTACTATCAAATCATTGTCAAGTAGAAATTTCACCTCCTCCATACTTTTTTCTTTTGTGGGTTCATTCTGAAAGGGACCTGCCATTGGTTCAGCTTCACTTACATCTATATCATGGGGCATTAGCTTGCTTACACGAGGGATATCCCCAAACAATTCCTCAAAATTCCAGAGAAGCTGAACCATCTCAGCAACCTTTTCCTCACCAAGACCTAACATACATTGTGAAGAGACTTTTAACAATGCCCTGTTACTAAGGGAACATCTGTGGCTCCCTGCACATCAGTGTCCACCCATGGGTTCCCTACTATTTTAACACATGCCACACCTCTTTGGTGGTACATTTTCAGCTTGTTTATATGCACCACACGTTCAGACTTCCGCCGCCCAGGTGTGTGAATCTTGTAATTTTGATCTGTGACCTTTTCCACCACCTTGTACAGCCCACTGCACTTTGCTTTTAAGGCATTACCAGGCACCGGCTCCAATGCTAGTACCTCCTCTCCCATTGTAAAGGTGCAGGGCACGGCCTTGCAGTCAAATAGTCTCTTCATCTTGGTCTGACTGTTGTGCAGGTTCTCAACCGACAGACACTTCGTGTGAGCCAAACGGTCTCTGAAAGTGAGAAAATCCTCCGATGGGGCAGCCTCACAAGCCTCACCAAGCCAGTGGTTCCCTTACCTGGTGACCATAGATCAGTTCAAAGGGACTATAGCGTAATGAGTCCTGAATGCTGTCCCACACGGCAAATAAAAGGAGGGGGATACCATCATCCCAATCCTTCCGGTACTGGGTACAATAAGCCCACAGCATAGTCTTGAGAGACTGGTAAAACTGCTCCACAACCCCTTGACTCTCTGGGTGATAGGCAGTGGAGGTTGTCATTTTAATATTAAGCTCCCCCAAAACTGCGCAAAAACGTTTAGATGTAAAATTTGACCCCTGATCTGTCTGATTTTCCTTAGGCATCCCGACCTGTGTAAAAAGTTTCACCAATGCTCTCAAGACCACATGTGTTGTAATTTTACGTAATGGAATGGCCTCTGGAAACCTGATAGAGGAACAAATAATAATAAGTAAGTACTGGTTTCCCATCTTGGTCCTGGGTAGTGGCCCCACACAATCCATCACCAGCTTGCTAAAAGGTTCTCGAACTACTGTAATAGGGTTAAGAGGGGCAGGTTTAATTCCCTGATTAGGTTTTCCTACCCTTTGGCAAACCGGGCATGATTTTACTTGCTCACCGATTCCCATACCTGGAGCCAGTAAAAATGTTTGTAAATCTTGCCCATAGCCTTTTTAACACCTAAATGTCCTCCCATGGGAACATCGTTGGCCAAATGCAAAACCTGATACCTAAATGGTTCTGGCACCACCACTTGGTAGAGTGCCTCCCTTGCTCCATCATTAGATGTCGTATCCGAAAGAGTCTTTCGCATCAAAATACCGTTTGCAAAAAAGAGACTTTTAGTTAGTTGAGAGGCCTCTTCCTCGGTAACAGCAGATGACCGAATAACTTTCAGGGTGTCGTCACACCCCTGGGCCTCGATCAGCTGCTCTCGAGTAGGAGTCGCCCCCCTATACCAGCTCCAAGACCCCACTCAAACAGGGTCCTGCCTGGGATGGTTCATCACTACCCTGAGCCCCCTGTAGGCTGGGCTCGAGGAATAGATTTCCCAAACACAAATCATCCCCGTGAACAGAAGAGTCATGGAGAGACACTACACTCTTATCTTTTGGCATTTTCCTGGTTACTGCACACACTGGAAATAACACGGCAAGGTAGCCCTATGTTTCTCCTTCCAACTCTGTGAGGCTGTGTCCCTCCAAACCAGAGGTTCCTCACTTTCGAGACAGCCCATCACATTATTGCCTAAAAGTAAGTCAACACCCTCACACGGTATATCTTCTGTGATACCTAGAGCTAAGTAACCACACTGGTATTCAGACTCCACCCATAACCCGTGCACTGGAGTCTTGACAGTGAATCCGGTAATTCCTTTGAGCAAAACGTCCAACCCAGTGTATGTGTCACCCGACACTGGCAATATGCCCCTATGAAGCAAGGTGTACGTGCTACCAGTGTCCCTCAAAGACTTAACACCTGTTACCCTACCTTCATTTTGGCGTAAAGCCACCGTGGACTTACTTGTAAAGACCTTCATCCGAGGGTTCAAAACTGCTGGGTTACCTGAGGTGACACTTCAATATTAGCTGCCGTGTGGGTATCTGGTGTATCTACCTGAGAAGCTCCAGCAACCGCCTGATCTCTATGCATCTTCTTGCAATACAGCTGCAGATGGCCCTGTTTATGACAACAAGTACAGTAATAAGGTTTAAAGGGCCCTGTGCCCATTTGACCTAGGTTGGATCCCTTGACTCTGGGGAACTGGGCTTGTCCCACCTGTTCCTTTTAGTCTTGGACCTGTGACTGTGGACTTAAAACTTCCCTGGGCAGGTACTGGAGAATTAGGCTTAATCACACTCTGGTGGAGAATAGACTGAGAAATATGTGGCTTGAACTCCTGAAATTTCTTATTCCTACTGGTGTGTGGGGAAAACTTACCATTATTGATATGTGATGGGTGGTAACCGCTACCAAATTTTTGGTTAGCTAAAAGTCTATCACCCAGCTCCAAAGCATTATTAAAATCATCCAGATCTTTCTCCTCAAGATATGCCTTAAGGTCAGGAGGGACATTTCTTAAAAGATTCTCTAGCAAAATTAAGGTAATTACACCCTCATAGTTGTCGACCACCCCTTTTGAGCAACACCACCTATGTAGAAGTGACCTCTTCTCCTTACCATATTCCACCAAAGACTGCCCTGCTTGAAACTTTAATCCTCTAAACTTCTGCCGGTACCTTTCCGGCAACATTTGATAAGCCAGTAAAACTACCTCTTTTAGTTTATTATAATCAGAAAAGGCCGATCCCTCTAGAGAACTAACGGCCTGTAACCCTTTACCAACTAATTGGGTTCTCGCTAATGTCGCCCATTCCTTTTCTGGCCAAACTTAGGATTTGGCCGTACTTTCAAATAACAGAAAAAACTGGTCTGGGTCTTTCTCTAGGAATTTGGGCACAAATTTTATGGCTTTATCCAAATGAAAAGCATCTACCCTTGTGTCTGTGTCTGGGTGAGAAGCAAGCTGCCTCTCTTTAGCTCTTTCTTGAGCCCTAAGCTCCTCTAAGGCTCTCTGTTCCTGGATCTTTGTACGTTCAATCCTTAACCGTTCTTTTTCTTCTGCAACTAAGGTTAATTTCATTTGTATAAGTGCTACTTCCTCATCCAGGCCCCTAACATGGGGATTTGATTCAAGGTTACCCTCCAAATGCATGTCACCCCCAGAATTTTCACCAGTGTCAGCCATTTTGGGAAATAATAGCACCAAATCTTGTTATCAGCTACAGAACTTACTGATATAAAATAATAAAGTACACCTCAAAGCACATACACTGAAGTAGTATATTAACTAGCAGTAATTGTCACGCGACTCCCTAAAATTAAACAGGATTGCACACAAAAGAAAACCCTGGCAGAAAAATGGAGCCATTGCACTTACAAAGGAAAATTATTCTCACAAAATATCAGGTATTAAAAACACCCTAAAAACCAGCAATACTGCACACAAAGGTAAAATATTCAGAAAGTATTAGTTAATAAGAACACCCTAAAAACCAGCAACATTGTACACAAAGGTAAATTAACATTTTAGTGTGAGTATTATAGTGAATGCAACCTCTAACCAACCCAGTAAAGAGTGATTATGGACTTTCCAGGTTGTAAACTTGAATTACCACATAAAATTTGATAATTCTTCCATATACAGTCCCTCCATGTTACACAGAAATGTGGGATACCTGGGGGCTAGAGCCTTGTCTAAGGGCAAAGGTAAAAGTTACATATATCTCAGGCATAACCAGGCCACCCCGGGCTATCCCAGTCAAAACAGAAAGCGCTAACTTCAATGGGTTGGTTAACAGAAGGTTAGGCAAAAATCCTAGTTAGGAAAATGTATCTATTTATTCGTCATAACACTACATACACACTCTAGAAAACACCTTCATATATCTCCTATCCTAAACGCCCAAATAGCGGAGCACAAGAAGCGGGCGGCTGGAGAGTCCCAAAAACATAAACACTTATCCTAGCAACGCCAGGCCTTCACTACTCCAATACCAGGCTTTCACTACTCCAATGCCAGGCCTTCACTACTCCAATGCCAGGCCTTCACTACTCCAATGCCAGGCCTTCACTACTCCAATGCCAGGCCTTCATTACTCCAATACCGACCCCATGTCTTATTTCCTCACTCATCCCACGGTACCCTGACCATGTCAGAGCCTAGGTGAGCCTACAGGTAAACCATAGAAGAGCCTATGGGTTGAGTTAGCTAAACAAAAGGAGTACACAACTACAAAACTTAGCTTAATACGCAGCGTCTCCGACGCCAGCCTCCAGGCCATGCTGACCACACATGACTCACTCCAAGCCACGCTTATCCGCTCACCCCCAAACACAGTTGGAAAATAATTCTTTATAATTCACATTGTAATCACTTTACAGTACCCCAAAATGCACATTATGAATTATAAAATTAAGCTTTACAATTATAAGATTCCTACTATTATGACACCCTTCTCTACTGTATATACATTTCAATGTATATATATATATATATATATATATATATATATATATATATATATATATATATATATATATATATATATATTCATTTGATTGAATACCATTTATTTCCAAGGGAATCAATTTATTAATCGTGCATAAACTTTCCTGGCCACGACACAACACTTCGGCATTCTCGACAACACCTTGTGTTGAATTGTCTGTTGATTTACTGCCTCTGTCGCACCATAAAAGTGTTTACGTAGTGTAAGAAGATATTCCTTATGCCACACATTAGACCAATGATCAATTACTTTATTTAACATTTTAAATTTATCACACAACGCTGCCGCATCGTTGTAATCTTCATCACTTTCTTCAGGATTATTTCTATAAACAGGAGCAACTTCCAATTTCCTTCCACATATTAGGTGAGGTGTTAATATCTCTGCATCAGGTGTATCACTCATGTACGAGAGAGGCCGATTATTTATCCAATTCTCCGCCTCCACCAACACTGCACGGAATTCCTCCAAATTAATTCTCTTCCGGTGTAATACTTTATGGAGACACCTCTTCACTGTGCCTATCAGTCTTTCGTACAGGCCTCCCTGCCAAGGGGCTCTAGGAGTAATAAACTTCCAGGTACACCCTAGCTGGGTTAGCAGAGATTGAACATCGTTACTCTTATTTAATTCTATCAAGTGTTAAGCACCCGCTACAAAATTTGTGGCATTATCCGAAATCATCAATCTCGGACAGGATCTCCTAGCTGCAAATTTTTGAAACAGCTGTGTAAACTGTTCTGCAGATAAGTCCTGTGCCACTTTTAAATGAACTGCCCTAGTAGCAGTACAAGTGAACAAGCAGTACAAGTGAACAGATGGTGTTCCACTTTCAGTGGAACACCATCTGAAATACCTGCTAAAATGATTGGACGACTATAGTCTAAACCTGGGTATCTTTATTGTAGACGTTTCGCCATCCAGTGGCTTTATCAATACACAACTTGTCAGACACTGCAACATCATGGAATCTTAATTCTGAGGACATGTACATAACCTTCACGACTACGACAACTACTACTACAACTAACCCATCTCTTTGGGAAGGACCTACTTCCACTGGGGAATCCCGCCTACCAGTGAATATGCCCTCGTCTGCTACACCTGACGTTACTATATAAGCGCCAAGATTCTTTCTTCTGCTTCAGAATCTCCACGACTATGGTGCTGTTCGCACCTACTCCTAGGTTGAGGGACTGATTACCTCATCTTCTGTACATAGTTCTACTGTCTTCAAGTTATGTCCTAGAATTTGTATTGATAAAGACACTGGATGGCGAAACGTCTACAATAAAGATACCCAGATGTTGCACATGTGTCTTACTCTCATCTTGTCGGTATTATATACCATTCGTACACAGTCTAAACCTGCTACATCAAATGGTTTCACTAATTGTACATGCTCCTTTGGCAATGGTGGAGGACCTGGGTACTTATAAGATCTGGCATCCACACGGCGACATATTACACAAGATTTAATAACACTTTTTACGCTTTGCCGTCCTTGTGGAATCCAGAAAGTTTCCCTAATACAATTTAAGGTATCTTGTACCCCACCATGCATTACATTTTATGGGCATTTAAAACAATCAAAATTGTTAGATGATGAGTTTTGGGCAGTAAGATAGGGTGTTTAGCATATTCACCCAATTCATCATTTTGTAACCTACCTCTGCACCTAATTACATTGTTCTCTAAATACAGTCGAAATTTCTCTATTATGGAACCTTTCACAATTTTTCTTTCCATCATCAATTTAATCTCATTTCCATAGATTTCTTCTTGTACTCTCTTTATCCAATATTCAAGAGGATGTGAAAACTTATGAGATATTCATCTTGTTACATTGATTAGTTACATTGATTAGTTTGGGTAAAGAAGAATACCTATTTATATCAATGGCTAAGGAAGGACAAACTATTGGAGCGGTGGTCACAATAATTTCAACAGAAGCAATATACGCCTTTTCTAAAGGCCAATTAGCTTTATTTACCAACCAACTCGGTCCTTTAAACCATGATACAGCATTTACAAATTTAGCATAAGATAAACCTAGAGACAAGAAATCAGCTGGATTCTCCTCACCAAGAATATGATTAAATGTTGGTTTAGAAAGACACGTAAGCAAACACTATAACATATTTATTAGAAAACGTTTCGGTCTACACTATCCCCTGTGGGTTCTGTCCCAAGAAATATGTAGGCGAGACAGGCAGAGATCTTGCAGTCCGCCTGAATGAGCATCGAAATGCCTCTAACACAGACGATGTAAGGTACGCCTGTGTCCTCCACAGAGACTCCACGGGGCATTTGATGAACTGGAACGAGGCACAACTCGTTCTCACCGAACCAGACCTCAGACGCCGACGGTGCCTAGAAGCCTCACTAATCACCGTCACCGACACTATAGAACGCAACACTGGAAACTACAAAATTTCAAAAACATTGGCATACATGATACTTAAGCAGCACCAACCCAACAACACAGGAGTCACGTGATTTCATCGTCTACCCTCGCCTCGCATGGGCCAGTAGGCCTTCTACAGTGTTCCTCCATTCTTATGTTCTTATGACATTCCTCAGGTCACGTGCGTCACATCTCACTCTCCGCCTATATATATAATGTCTTTCTACCTCTGTATGTTAGAAGTGATCAAGGTTCCAGGACCGAAACGTTTTCTAATAAATATGTTATAGTGTTTGCTTACGTGTCTTTCTAAACCAACTTGTCGGTATTTATTACCAAGGTTTATACCATGATTAAATGTTAACATATGCTGACACAAAGTATTACATTTCTGAGGAAATGGTATGGTGATACCGACAAGATGTAGAAAAAGACACTTATGTACAGTTCAGGACATTTATTAAAGGAAACGTTTCGCCACGAGTGGCTTCTTCAGTCCTAATACAGAGAAAACTAAGAAAACACACATATATATAGTGGTGGGAGTCAGGTGAGGTGAAGCGTGGGTAGAGGTGGTAATAGTAGTAGTAGTAGTAATGGAACTAAGGAGGTGAGGTTAGAGAGGGACCTGCTGGCATCAAGTAACACCAGTTCCCAGGATGGGTAATATCCTCTTGCTTAGTAATTTTGAAATACTGTAACTACCGGATTTTTGCTTTATAGTGTTACTGACAGAAATTAGTGCAGCTTCAATGCATTTTCTCCGTCTTAAGTCGTCTTCTTTAATAACTAGTTTAGCTTCATTGAATTTCATGAGGTGTCCAACATGTGTTCAACAGTAACAACCAACTTGGTCACCAATTACTCAACTTCACAAACCATAAACACCTAATTCATCTTGGCCCAGACTTCAATACCTTCTTCAACCACACGGGCCAAGGCAAACCAGACATCATTCTGGCAAACCGAGCCAGCTCTCTATTTCAACATTACATCTCACCTGGCCCTATTACAGGCTCTGATCACATCCCAGTCATCTTACACATCTCCTCCAACCCTATCCTCATTCCAACCACACCTTCATTCTCCTACAAGAACGCTGACTGGGATGCTTTCAAACAACACATAGACAATATTAACCTCACCTATGACTACAACAACAAACCTATCTCTGACATCGATACTCAACTTGATCTCATCCAGGACACCATTACACAAGCAGCCAACATCGCAATACCAAAGAAAACTCACACCACTCGTTATTCCTTCAAACCGTCACTCAGAACAAGAAGACTAATTATCTGCTACCACAACCGCTTCCTCTACAACACACATAGATTTAATCAAGTCCGATTAGATCTCACTTACCTTAGAAACAACATTTTACACAGCCTAGACCAAGACCACAACAATCACTGGTCACGACTAATACAACAAGCGGACAGGCAGCGTGTTAAAAACACTAAAGCCTTCTGGAACTTTATCAAAAAAATCAGAGGCACTACTCCCACCAACAAATTCAAACACATCACCCACAACAACACACACATCTCAGACCCACAGGCTGCTACCAACATCTTCAAACACATCTGGGAGAACATCTTCCACGCTCACCCACCTCACCCTAACGTTATTCAACACATTCAGAACATAGAACACTGGAACACTGCACACACACAAGAAACAACACCAGACAGCCACATACATCTAGACACTCTTACCTCCTCCCAAGAACTCCACACTCCTTTCACCAACACAGACATTAAAACTCTCCTCAGACACCTTCCTCCAAAGGCTCCTGGTGCCTCTGGCCTAAACCATATTATCCTGAAACACCTTCCTGACTCTATCATTACTGCCTACACAAACCTCCTCAATGCCTCCCTTGCCTCTGGATACTTCCCTTCCCTCTTCAAAGCTGCTACTGCTATCCTCCTTCCTAAACCCAATAAAGACCACTCTGACCCTAGAAACTATCGCCCTATCAGCCTCCTCGAAACTTTAGGAAAACTCTTTGAAAAACTCATTAATCATCGCCTTCGCAGATACCTGGAACATAATTCTCTACTTTCAGATGGCCAGTTTGGCTTCAGAACACACAGATCCACACAGGATGCCATTAACATCATTCTCAACTACATCCACATAAACACAAAACAAAGAAACAGGACAGCCCTGGTTGCAAAAGACGTTGAAAAAGCTTTTGACACTGTGTGGCACGAGGGGCTCAAGTACAAACTCTGCACTAACTTCAACCTGCCTCTCAATACTCGTAAACTCCTCTGCAACTTCCTAGACGGCCGTACCATGAGAATCAAATTCCAAGGCTGTTACTCTGACTACTTCACACTAAATGCTGGAGTACCCCAGGGATCTGTCCTTTCCCCTACCCTCTACATTTTATACACTAACGACATTCCAACACCTATATACCACAACTCCATCACACTAGCCTATGCAGACGACATTACACAACTTATCACTCATGCCAATATAGATACACTCACACACAAAACACAAAATGAGGTTGACAGGATAGCCATCTGGGAACAAAAATGGAGGATCAAAACCAATGCAGCAAAATCCAGCATTACGTATTTTAACTACAGGAAACGTGATCCTCCATTACCTGTCGAACTCAGAACAGCTGACACCCGCACTTACTTCCCTATCACACAATCTGTCACTGTCCTTGGCGTTAATCTTGACTACCTTCTTCGTTTACACGGACACATTCACTCAAGGCATGCAATAGCTAGTAAGGCCCTTGCGGGCCTCTACAAGCTGAAACATGCCTCTCAACGCACCAAACTACACCTCTACAAATCCCTAATACGTCCTCTGATAACTTACTCTCCTCTAGCCCTCTCTCTTGCAGCAAAAACAAATTTACTTAAACTGCAGCGTGTCCAGAACAAGGCGCTGCGCTGGGTGCTTGATGTCAGATGGGAGGACTTCGCCACAAGCGAGTCTCTCCATGCCCAGTTAGACGTCCCTGCGCTGAATCTGTACTGGAAGAGGCTCAGTGACAGACAGATAGACAAACTTGAGACACGACATGACTACTGGACCTCTCTCCTTGACGAAGACATTCGCAGACCCACAAACCAACACAACCTTTTCTACTCCTTGCATGATCCTGCTCCTAACCCTACTTACAAATAACCTTGGATCCGCTGACAGGTACCTTCTAAGACAGGTACCATTCTCTGACCCACGTTCGCCTTAGCTTTTTTGGGTTAAGACATGACTCAGTTCTGCACTCCTCTCTAGCTCCAAAGGTCGCAAGTCCCTTACTCCCAGCTCACCCCACCGGAGTCCCAACAGAAGAACCGGAATTTCTCTTTTCAATATCTGTCCCACGATCGCCTTTGCTGCTGGGTTAAGCCCTGGCTCTATTTCTACGACTAACAACACTCCTCTCCAGCACTATTCTTCGTCTGTCCCGTCTTCCCCGCTCATCCCATTTGGGATCTTACCTGAACTTTCGTTCGTTCGTTATGTATTGTTTGTAATGGCTTGATAAAGCTCCTGGAGAGCGAAACGTTGCCACAATAAATGTCACATTAGTTGCACTTGTGTCCTTTTACTTTACTTTTAGCATTAATTGGGAATGCAAGAATAATGATAATACAGTAAAAATCCCTGATTTTCGTTCTGCCGATTATAATGGACTTAGGGAACATCTGTCTAATCTTGATTGGGGTTATCTAGCTAATGATTTTATTGACGATAATCATACTTATGAATATGAAGGGATCTGCTTTTATGATTGTTTGCTTAATAATGTACACAGTGCCCAGAGTATATACATTCCCCAGAGAGAAATTAGGTCTAATAATAACGATCCCAAATGGGTTAACAGGAGGCTAAAGCATCTATTAGGGGAGAAAAGGGGAATTTATAGGCGCATCAGAAGAGGAGAGGTTAACCTTACTGACCAATATGTTCAGCTTAAAAGTGAAGTGAAAAAGGCGATTAGAAAGGCTAAACGTGACTATGAAATTAGAGTTGCTAATGAATCAAAGACTAATCCAAAGGGGTTCTTTCAAGTGTATAGGACGAAGGTGAAGGAAAAAGTAGGACCTCTGAAATCTGGGAATGGACAGCTGACGGATAATGAACTGGAAATGTGTTCCTTATTTAATGACTATTTTTTGTCAGTTTTTACACAGGAAGATGTAAATGAGATTCCAGTAATTAACAATTATTTAGTTCCTGATGAATTTAAGTTAACTAATATTACTGTCACGAGGGACATGGTTATTAAACAGATAGACAAACTGAAACAAAATAAGTCCCCGGGACCCGATGAGTTGTTTTCAAGGGTACTTAAGGAATGCAAGATGGAGCTTAGTCAGCCATTAACGAGTGTATTCAATGCGTCCATCCTTACCAGTGTTGTGCCAGAGTTGTGGAAGATGGCTAATGTGGTTCCTATATTCAAATCAGGGGATAAGTCCACTCCTTCAAATTACCGTCCAATAAGCCTGACATCTATAGTGGGCAACTGGTCTTCGAAGCCTTTGATTACATGCCCATGGTCATCGCCTTAGAACCATACTCCATATTCCTCAAAAACTGCAAGAAACCCTTATTTTGTGGTTTAAATATTCTATGGAAAAGGAAAATAGACACTAAAGCCATTCCAGCCCTTAATAACCACTGATATTGTAACTCTTCACAGAGGTGGCAGTAAAGCAATTGCAGAAACCATAGATCCTAAAGTGCGACCCTAAAGTGTTTTAAGAAGCAAGAATGCCAATCACAAGCGATCACAGCAATTGCACAAGTCAAGCAAACATGGATTCAGAGCCTTTGGCAATTGAGGGACCATGAAGATGAACCTGTAGTATACAATGACTTAAGAAAAGCGCAAATAAAGTGAAATCAAAGGATGTCACTGCAAAAAGCACTGTCTCTCAAGACTCGGTCTTCGTCCTACCTTTCGTTCTCATTTTCAAATATTACACTGACAGGGACATAAATCACAGCACTGTATCCTCCTTTGAAGATGATATTAGAAGGTGTATGAGACTAGCATCCATAGAAGACACGGGGAACCTGAAAACAGATATAACCTAAGTCCTCCAATGGGCTGCTGACGAATATTGATGTTCAATGAGGACAAATTTCAGTTGCTACAGTACTGAAGAGTGGAGGAAATAAAAGAAAGATCAGAGTATGAGACAAGGTAACTTGTTTAGAGCGTAGGCAAGAAAGATACATTAGTCTTATACTAGAAGACACTGTAGGGACTGGTCCCAAACCTGCACACTAAAATTACAATTTATGAACACAAGTGGTATCTCAGGTGGTGCAGGATACCTCTAGTGAAAAAACAGGGAAACGATGAGTACACTGAGAGAGCTCAGTAAGTGAAAAGAGACCACGACTCTTCAACACTCTCCGTCATTCGTAAGGAGAATTATTAACAAACCCCCTAACTATCTTCAAGAGAGAACTTGATAAATTCCTCAAAACAGCTTCCCATCAGCCGGGTTGTGGTGCATTCATTTGATTGTAGGTGGCGAGCACCAACAGCTTAACTGATCAGGGGAAAAACCAGGTCTGAGACAGGGCGGCGGGGACAATGACCTCTGGAAGCAACTCCAGGTAACCCCAGGTAGTGATAGTGGTAGCAGTAGTTGTAGGTTCAGTAAAGATGATGCCCTGGATGATGGTAGGGCAACCAACAGTAACAACAACGTGCATAGTTGCTACTCTTCAGGAGGCGTAACCAAAGCAGTTTCTCCTGGTGGTCTGACTGACTAGCAGGCTGACTGTCTGGCTGCCTGGCTTACTGGCTGCATGGCTGCCTGGCTTGCTGGCTGCCTGGCTTTCTGGCTGCCTGGCTGGCTGGCTGCCTGGCTGCCTGGCTGCCTGGCTACCTGGCTGCCTGGCTGACTGGCTGGCTGGCTGCCTGGCTGCCTGGCTGCCTGGCTTGCTGGCTGCCTGGCTGCCTGGCTTGCTGGCTGCCTGGCTGCCTGGCTGCCTGGCTACCTGGCTACCTGGCTGCCTGGCTGCCTGGCTGCCTGGCTGCCTGGCTACCTGGCTACCTGGCTGCCTGGCTGCCTGGCTGCCTGGCTACCTGGCTACCTGGCTGCCTGGCTGCCTGGCTGCCTGGCTGCCTGGCTGCCTGACTGCCTGGCTGCCTGGCTACCTGGCTACCTGGCTGCCTGGCTGCCTGGCTGCCTGGCAAGCTGGTTGGCTCTACCAGCAAAACCATCTATCAGGTGGATTGGAGAAGAGTAAACCATGTGTCTTGTGTGGCTACCATTTATTATAGTACTCCCTCCCTCCCTCCCTCCCTCCTTCCTTCCCTCCCTCCCTCCCTGACTCCCTCCCTTCTTCTCTCAATCCCTCCCTCCCTTTCTTCTACCTTACCTTCTTGCTAACCTTCCTACCTAACTTTATCACTTCCTCCCCCCTCTGTTTCCCTTTCTTCCTATGTTTCTCCCTCTCTCAAATCCTCCCTTCCTTCATCCTTCCCTCCCTCCCTCACTTTCATCTTCCCTCCTTCAGGAGGAGGACGAGGATGATGAGTAGGTGGAGGCGAAGGAGAAAGAGGAAGTAAAAAGGAAGAGGAGAGAGTAACATAAAAATTTACCAACAATGAAGACCTCAACGATGAATTTTGGGCGGGAAAAATATCTTAAAATAATGCTGCCCAGCGAGGAACACCTGCCCTGACGTGGCCACTTCCCGCCCTGGCAGGTCCCTCCCCACCCTGATGTGCCCCACCTCGCCCTGACGTGTCCCTCCCCGCCCGGGCGTGCCCCTCCCCTTCCTGACGTGCTCCTCTCCTCCCTGACGTGCAGCCCCCTCCCAGACGTGGCCCTTCCCCGCCCTAACGTGCCCCCCGCCCTGATGTGCCCTCCGTTCTGACTGGCCTCCAGCCCTGACGTGCGCCCCGTGTCAGCAGTGTGTCACTGATTACCTGTATTACTTATGTACTATATGTAAATAATCTCAAGTATGTTATAATTAGGCCCCCTGAGTAAATGTGTAAGCTCCGTGGCCACCTGTGACGCCACAAGTCACGCTTATGTGAGCAGCTAGCCAGAGACATACCCTCTCAGATTCCGGCTAGGCATAGACTCAACAAGGCGACGCCCTGGGCTCTCATCATACGCCGACCTTGTGCGTATTTCTTCGACCATCCATTATCTCCAGAACACCCACCCGACAAATGGTGTGCAGTACTGGGCATGTAAATTTGATATTTACGCAGATGTATGGAAATAAACTTCTACCAGCCGACGGACATTGTGTGTTGTGATGAATGGTTTGAAAAACCGACAAGTTGAAGATTGAGACACTTATGCAGCATATGGGAATCTTTATTCAGGAAACGTTTCGCCACACAGTGGCTTCACGTTGGCGAAACGTTTCCTGAATAAAGATTCCCATATGCTGCATAAGTGTCTCAATCTTCATTGTGTGTTGTCCCCAGGGAAGCCTAGTCATGCCGGCTACCACCCTCACCCACAAAAAGCATGCTACGCGAAGTCAGTATTTCTTCAGCCTGTCTACATAGCCTCTGGTTAGTTCCTACCTGTGTATTAGCTATATTATCAACCTTCGAGGAGTAGATCCGGGTTTTGCAAATTAAGCCAGTTAAGCCAGTGTGTGGGGGAGAGCCCTAAGCCTGAGACTCAGTCTGCCTAAGTCCTAAGCCAGCACAGCTTGCCAAACCAGCTTCCCAACCTGCTGTGAGCATAGTTACAAGACTTCAAGCCATCCTACCCAGTGTGGACTGCCTAAACCAACAAGCCAACCCAGCTGAGTAAGAGAAGTAAGCCAATGAACTTTGCTCTGCAGTAATTGTCTCCAGTATCACTTTGTACTACCAGAAAAATCACTGGTCAGAGTGATAATCACCATCCCTGTGGTATTTTGTGGCTTGCCAAGACACATGGCTTAAAATCATGTGACCTTGTGGTGTTGAGTGCCACAGCGCGGGACGCTGTCTCCCAGCCCGCTCCGCCCCTCACATCAAGCCACCACCATTAACCACGTGTGACATATTCTACCCTTATATCAGGCCCTAGCTTCAATTTTTATAGCTCACAAAGCAGGACAAAACTCAAGAGTTTCTTCATACCTCTGCGCAAACATTATAAAGCCTGCTGTGTGTAGTTCACCCAGAATGCGCAATTCGTCGAAGTCCCACGTGTGGAAGTGGACGCCGTCAGCCGAGGCCGCCATCACCTCTTCACTACCACAAATGTACTCTTAAATTTTAACCCATGTACAGAGACATTTGCTAGTGTTAAGACAATTTTCTTAATTCAGTGAATTTCTTAGTTAAATTCAGAGACTTGTTTAATGTTCATACTAAGTGTTCATTTATTTACCATTTGCGATATGTTTGTTCTCACAGCTTGTATCCAATATTTATTACAGTTCTGCAGAATGTGATGTTCAGATTAAGTTCTAGATCTGTGAATTACTTATTAGCGTAAATGAGCGGTCAGTCACTAGTAAAACTGTCACTCCTGTCTGGATTCCAGTCCCTACAATATCTTGCATGCAGGATAGTGTACAGTTACTTCGAGTTTCAGAGGAACCTCAGACAACCTTGGGTACTGAGACTACTATCCCTGCGATGGCTACTTGTTCAAATCCAAGTCGTAGTTTCTCCGGACGCCTTGTCGTTTTCCGGAAAACGACTACTTGAAGCTAGTAATGCCATCTCTTTTTGATGTCACAAGCCATCGCAGAAAGGAGTTTCTGTGGCTAGTGCACTCACTCGAGTGTTTGTTGTTGTTCCTTTTGTTCCAGATGGTGATATTATCCTAGTCGACAGTGATTTTCTCAAGGTAAAAAGTTGTATGTCGAGCAATCATTACATGCTGTAAGAGAGAGTAAGAGCCGTTTCTCCCCTGCTAATATTTCGTGTTATATCGTTAACTATTTCAGCCAGGGAGAGTCCGTCCACTCCACCGAGCCTGTTCACTCCTTCAGTAAGACAGTACTTGATGTGTTGAGATAGATAGATAATCAAGTTAAGAGAGTTTTTTAACTGTGTGTTTACAATATTAGCTTATTAATGTTGAATACAGATCGATCGATCAGTTCTATCCTTTGTATATATACTATAAGTATATATACTATAAGTATATGTAGAGTAATATCCATTACAGTAATGTCCATTACAATCGATAACATCCATTACATTCTATTACCATTCCTATGATTAGTTCTATGTTACCTGTGTGTTTGCTGTTGCACAGAATCAGCCCAGAGCCGCCTGCATGTTCAGCCTGTATAGTATATATTGCATGTTGAGATGCCATACATAACATGACCAAGCTGTCAGTAGTGTGTCACTGATTACCAGTATTACTTGTGTAGTATATGAAGATAATCACAGCTATGTTATAGTTAGGCCCCCTGACTAAATGTGTGAGCTCCGTGGCTAGCTGTGACGTCACAAGTCACACTCATGTGAGCAACTAAACAGAGGCATGTCCCCTCAGATTCCGGCTAGGCACAGGCTCAACAAGGGGAGGCCCTGGGCACCCCTCTCAAAACTCTATCATAATAGGTTACCAAGCAACCTTGTCTTTATTTCTTCGACCATCCGTTATCTCCAAAACACCCACCCAACACCCGCCCTGACGTGCCCCCTGCCCTGACATGCTCCCCGCCCTGAAATACCCCCCTGCTCTGATGTGCCTCTCTGCCCTGACGTGCCCCCCCGACCTGACGTGCCCCATGCCTCGCCCTGATGTGCTCTCCAGCCCTGACGTGTGACCATGCCCTAACGTGTCCCCACCCCCCTGTCGTGGCTACTGCCCTCACGTGTCTCCACCCCTAACATGAACCCTCCCCTGACATGCCCCCCCTCCTGAAGGGCCCCTGTCCCTGACGTGCTCCGCTGCTCTGAAGTGCCCCCCGCCTTGACGTGCCCTACGCCCTGACGTGCCCCCCACCCAGACGTGTTCCCCAGCCCTGACGTTCCCCCATCCAGCCATGCCCCCCGTCCTGACGTGCTTCCCCGCCCTGACGTGCTCCCCCGCCCTGACGTTCTCCCCACTCTGACGTGCTCCCCACTCTGACGTGCCCTCCGCCCAGACGTGTCCCACTGCCTTGACGTGCCCTTCTGCCATGATATGCCCCCACTCTGATGTGCCCCCTGCCCAGACGTGTCCTCGAGCCCTGATGTGCCCCTTTCTAGACATGCCCTTTGTTCAGACGCACCCCTACCCTGACGTGCTCCTCCGCCCTTACGTGGTCCCCACTCTGACGTGTCCCCTGCCCAGGTGCACCTGCCCAGACGTGCCGCCCGGCCAGGTGCACCTGCCCACTACCCCCTTAGCCCAGACACGTATCCACCTTAGCTACCCACTGCTTTTCCTAACCAGTAGCTACTATATATTATGCATATAATGTGAGTTAAGTAATAGTTGTAGAAATAAATATTATAATAATTATTATTATTATTATTATTATTATTATTATTATTATGATGATGATGATGATGATGATGATGATGATGATGATGATGATGATGATGATGATGATGATGATGATGATGATGATGATGATGAGGATAATGAAGTTTCTTACCCCTAGTGAGTCTATGTCACTCTACGTGCTGCCACAACTCTTTCATTATCACGTGGATTTAAAGAGGAATAAAAATGAATATTCTTTTTCTTGTCTTAAGATCATTTGTCTAATCCTCACACCCAGATTTGTGTCTCCTGTTACATTGCTTCGCAATCACATATTATTCTTAATCAGTGTAGTGAAAAAGATACTAAGGTACAGTTCAGAACACTTATTAGCGGAAACGTTGAGCTACGAGTGACTTCTGCCACTTAATGACACAGAGATAGCTAAGAAGTATATATAACAGCAGGAGTAAGGTGGCAAACTGTGAGAGGGCGGCAGCAGCAGCAGCAGCAGCAGCAGCAGCAGCAGCAGCAGCAGCAGCAGCAGCAGCAGCAGCAGCAGCAACAACAACAACAACAACAAAAACAACAACAACAACAATAACAACAGCAACAACAACAACAACTGTGGTGAGATGAGTTGGGTTTGAGAAGGGTCTGTCAACAACTTGTTACAAAGGTCTCCAGAATGGGCAACAGAGTGTAACTTCTGGATTTTTGATGGATAGTGTTACTGACGGCAATTAGGGCAGCCTCTGTACACTTTGGCCGTCGTAAATCTTCTTCATTAACGACTAACATAGCCTCACTGAGCTTCATAAGGTGTCTAACATCGTCTTCGTCTCGGACACGCACGTTTTTACAGTCATCACGGTTGCTGGCTTTCTTGTGTCCTGGATCCTAATATCCAGAGATTTTACTGTTTCTCTCACATATTTTTTGTCACATTCACCGCATGGTAATGTGTATACTCCTTCACTAGTGCTCTCTCCACGAATATACCGCACTTTTAATAAGAATGATTTACTAAACACATTGACTCCAGGTTGAGGAAATGAGTACCTCAAAGTCCTTCTCATCTTCTACCCTTCTTCGCGTTAGACTGAAGAACCACTTGCTGGTGAGACTTTTCCAGAAAAAAAGACAAGATACGAGAATGTTTCACAGGAGTCTCATTTGTCTCATTCATCGGTTCTCTAAACCATTTATTAATAGTGCCTTGAGACGTAAGTTGCAACGTCGCTGACATGAAGAACGAAGTACCTGGGAGGTGTTCCTTCAACTGAATTTATGGAAGGCTTGCTAAGAATGGGTGTCGCACATTTCTTGCGATCACGTTTGAAATATGGGGGAAAGTGTAGTGGACCAAATGAATCTGGGACATTAGTGCATTCATCCTCGAGGAACTTCAGATCAGAAATTTTGCAAGCTCTTAGAAAGAAGTCTATAACTACCCATCTTTTAGTTCTGGTGTCATGGTGAGAGAAGAAATGTAAAAGATCGTTCTTGTAGGTTGGTTTAGGTAGATTTCAAAAGAGAGTTTAATTTACCTGTGAGTAGGATAACATCGAGAGAGAGTAACTGGTTACCCTCTACTTCTAGAGTAAATTTAGTTGTAGGCTCCAGATGGTGTTGAGGATGTCCAGCACTTTTAAACTTTTGAGTACAATGACCAAAATATCATCCACGTATCGCGTCCACGAAACTGGTCTATGAAGAGTATTTAGTATCAATCTCAATGTACTCCTAATTACATGTTAGAAAGAACTCTTTTAAAATTTATGAAAAAAAAAAAATTCAAGAACGATCTTCTACATTTCTCCTCTTACCATGACACCAGAACTAACATAGTGGTAGAGTTATGTTTTTTTTTCTTAAAAATTACAGAATTTCCAGTCCACAGTTCCTCGAGGAAGAATGAAAATACATCACACCTTAATTCAGTTCGCTACATTTACCCCTACACTTCATACGTGATCGCAGGAAGCGTGCGACACCCTTTATTAACACGATTTACATCAATCCAGTTGAAGAAACGTCTCCCAGGTGCTTCGTTCTTCCGGTCAGCGACGTTGTAACCACGACCCTGGCAGTAGCACAAGAGTATACACAATACCAGGTGGGACTGCTGTGGACTGAGAGAAAATGTTTGTAAATAATTTCGACTCTCAGCGAAATATATATATCTATGGAGGCAAAGAAGGGAATGTATGAAAGTATAGTAGTACCAACACTCTTATATGGGTGTGAAGCTTGGGTGGTAAATGCAGCAGCGAGGAGACGGTTGGAGGCAGTGGAGATGTCCTGTTTAAGGGCAATGTGTGGTGTAAATATTATGCAGAAAATTCGGAGTGTGGAAATTAGGAGAAGGTGTGGAGTTAATAAAAGCATTAGTCAGAGGGCAGAAGAGGGGTTGTTGAGGTGGTTTGGTCATTTAGAGAGAATGGATCAAAGTAGAATGACATGGAAAGCATATAAATCTATAGGGGAAGGAAGGCGGGGTAGGGGTCGTCCTCGAAAGGGTTGGAGAGAGGGGGTAAAGGAGGTTTTGTGGGTAAGGGGCTTGGACTTCCAGCAAGCGTGCGTGAGCGTGTTAGATAGGAGTGAATGGAGACGAATGGTACTTGGGACCTGACGATCTGTTGGAGTGTGAGCAGGGTAATATTTAGTGAAGGGATTCAGGGAAACCGGTTATTTTCATATAGTCGGACTTGAGTCCTGGAAATGGGAAGTACAATGCATGCACTTTAAAGGAGGGGTTTGGGATATTGGCAGTTTGGAGGGATATGTTGTGTATCTTTATATGTGTATGCTTCTAGACTGTTGTATTCTGAGCACCTCTGCAAAAACAGTGATAATGTGCGAGTGTGGTGAAAGTGTTGAATGATGATGAAAGTATTTTTCTTTTTGGGGATTTTCTTTCTTTTTTGGGTCACCCTGCCTCGGTGGGAGACGGCCGACTTGTTGAAAAAAAAAAAAAAAAAATATATATATATATATATATATTTATATATATATATATATATATATTATATATATATTATATATATTATATATATATATATATATATATATATATATATATATATATATATATATATATATATATATATATATATATATATATATATATATATATACATAAGGTCAAAGGAGACTCGAACCTACGAATCTTGGGACAAGGTACACTGTGCTCTGGTCACTGTACCACAGTGGTCAATATTTTGGCGTCCAGTTAATGCTAGACGTTTTGTCCGAAGCAGCCAGCATTTAGGAAGATGGCTTTAAGGTTTTCATCTCATCCTCTGTATGCAACGAGAAATTTTTGCAATGTTTAGAATTAGCAGAACACGTAAAATATTTACAGAAACTAATCTCAGGCCGAAAGAGACTCGAATCTACGAACCTTGGGACAGGAAACGAAGTGTTCAGCATTTATTCAGCCTTAGAATGAACAGTAGGGAAAAGCAGGATCCATTCATAGCTTCAAGAAAAGGTACGATAAGGCTCTTGAAGCTAGGAGAGAGTGAAAACAGTAGAGACCAGCGATGCAAACTCACAAAACACAAGCACACAAAAAAAAAACACACACACAGTGATATATAACGCACCACAGCATGGAAGGAGGCCAAGGCAAGAGAATGATGAGAGTAACAGAGCGATGGTTGACACACTGGCTGAAGTGACCAAAAGGGCTCATGCGAGCAGGGCAAAGCTGCTGAATCTGGGTGACTTCAACCACAAGGAAATTGACTGGAAGAACATGGGGGCCCACAAACGTGGAGGGCTAAGATGATGGGGTTGGTACTGGAAAACCTCATGTACCAACATGTAAGACTCCTCAGGCCCAGTGACCACGTGGATCTGAGCTTCGAATACACAGTAGAGTTATAAGTGGAAAGGAAGGGCTGGACGAATGAAGCCAAACTTCAAGAAAGGGGACTACACAGGCATGAAAAATTTCCTGCCCGGGGTTCAGTGGGACAGAGAACTGGCAGGGAAGTCAGTAAACGAGATGATGGAATATGTGACAACAATATGCGAAGAAGTTGAGGAGAGGTTTGTACCCAAGGGTAACAGAAATAACGAGAAAGCCAGGATGTGCCCTTAGTTGCTTTACCCAAAGGTGTAGGGAGGCCAAAACCCAGTGTGCTAGGGAATGGAAGAAGTATAGAAGGCAAAGGACCCAGAAGAATAAGGAGAGCAGTCATAGAGCCAGAAATGAATAAGCACAGGTAAGAAGGGAGGCACAACGTCAATACGAAAATGACATAGCAGCGAAAGCCAAATCTGACCCGATGCTGTAGTACAACCACATCAAGAAGAAAACAAGAGTCAAGGACTAGGTAATCAGGCTGAGGAAGGAAGGAAGGAGGGGAGGTCACAAGAAACGACCGTGAAGTATGGGAGGAGCTCAACATTAGACTCAAAGAAGTGTTCACAGAGGAGACAGAAGGGACTTCAGAAAGATGGAGAGGCAGTGTACACCATCAAGTGTTGTACACAATACATACAACCGAGGAAGAGGTGAAGAGGCTGCTAAGCTAGCTAGATACCTCAACGGCAATGGGGCCGGATAATATCTCTCCATGGGACCTGAGAGAGGGAGCAGAGGTGCTTTGTGTGCCACTAACAACAATCTTCAACACATCTCTCGAAACACGGCGACTAGCTGAGGTATGGAAGACAGCAACTACAGTCCCAATTTTTAAAAAAGGAGACAGACACGAAGCATTTAACGACGGTCCAGTGTCACAGACATGTATAGTGTGCAAAGTCATGGAGAAGATTATCAGGAGAAGAGTGGTGGAGCACCTAGAAAGAAATGAGCTTATGATCAACAGCCAACACGGTTTCAGGGACGGGAAATCCTGTGTCACATACCTACTGGAGTTCTATGACAGGGTGACAGCAGTAAGACAAGAGAGTGAGAGATTGAATCTTCTTGGATGGTAAGAAGGAGTTAAACACAGTTCCTCACAAGATATTAGTGCAAAAGTTGTAGGACCAGGCAGGGATAACAGGGAAGGCACTACAGTGAATCAGGGAATACCTGTCAGGAAGACAACAGTGACTCATGGTACGTGGCGAGGTGTCAGAGTGGGCGCCTGTGACAGGGGTCAGTCTTAGAGCCAGTGCTGTTTCTGGCATTTGCGAATGACATGACGGTAGGAATAGACTCCGAAGTGTCCCTGTGTACAGATGATGTGAAGCTGATGAAAAGAATCCAATCGGATGATGACCAGGCAGAACTTCTAAGGGATCTAGACAGGCTGCAGGCCTGGTCCAGAAACTGGCTCCTTGAGTTCAATCCCTCCAAGTGCAAAGTCATGATGATTGGGGAAGGACAAAGAAGACCACAGACAGAGTACAGTCTTGTGGTGAATATAACAATGGGCACATTTCCTGAGGCGCTCATCAACCAAATAGCTGCTGCAGCATACGGGCGCCTAGCAAACCTAAGAACAGCATTCTGCCATCTTAATAAGGAATCGTTCAGGACCCCATACACTGTGTACGTTAGGCCCATATTGGAGTATGCAGCACCAGTTTGAAACCCACGCCTAGCCAAGTACGTAAGGAAACTATAGAAAGTGCAAAGGTTTGCAAGAAGACTAGTCCTGGAGCTATGGCGTATGTCCTTCGAGGAGAGGTTAAAGGAAATCGACCTGACGAGACTGGAGGGCAAGAGAGATAGAGGAGACATGATAACTACATATAAAATACTAAGAGGAATCGACAAGGTGGACAGAGACAGAATGTTCCAGAGATGGGACACAGCAACAAGAGGGTACAGTTGGAAGCTGAAGACACAGATGAATCACAGGGATGTTAGGAAGTATTTCTTCAGTTACAGGGTTGTCAGGAAGTGGAATAGTCTGGGAAGTGATGTAGTGGAGGAAGGATCCATACATAGCTTTAAGAAGAGGCGGGGCAAGGAGCAATGACTCAACCCCTGCAACCACATATAGGTGAGTACACACACACACGCGCACAACTCCCTGAGGTATGGAAGATGGCAAATGTAGTCCCAATTTTTAAAAAGGGAGACAGACATGAGGCACTAAACTACAGACCTGTATCACTAACGTGTATATTATGCAAGGTCATGGAGAAGATCATCAAGAGGAGAGTGGTGGAGCACCTGGAAAGAAACAAGTGTATAATTGACAACCAGCACGGTTTCAGGGAAGGAAAATCCTGTGTCACAAACCTACTAGAGTTTTATGACAAGGTGACAGAATTAAGACAAGAGAGAGAGGGGTGGATCGACTGCATTTTTTTGGACTTCAAGAAGGCCTTCGACACAGTTCCTCACAAGAGGTTACTGCAAAAGCTAGAGGATCAGGCACACATAACAGGAAAGGCACTGCAATGGATCAGAGAATATGTGACAGGGAGGCAACAACGAGTCATGGTACGGGACGAGGTGTCAGAGTGGGCGCCTGTACCAAGCGAGGTTCCACAGGGGTCAGTCCTAGGACCTGTGCTGTTCTTGGTATATGTGAACGACATAACGGAAGGGATAGACTCAGAAGTGTCCTTGTTTGCAGATGATGTGAAGTTAATGAGAAGAATCAAGTCGGATGAGGATCAGGCAGAACTACAAAGAGACCTGGACAGGCTACAAGCCTGGTCCAGCAACTGGCTCCTTGAGTTTAACCTTGCCAAATGCAAAGTCATGAAGATTGGGGAAGGGCAAAGAAGACCGCAGACACAATATAGTTTAGATGGCCAAAGACTCCGAACCTCATTCAAGGAAAAAGATCTGGGGGTGAGTATAACACCGAACATATCTCCTGAGGCGCACATCAATCAGGTAACTGCTGCAGCATGCGGGCGCCTGGCAAACCTACGGATAGCGTTCCGATACCTCAGTAAGGATTCGTTCAAGACTCTGTATACCATTTACGTCAGGCCCATACTGGAGTATGCAGCACCAGTTTGGAATCCACACCTAGTCAAGCACGTCAAGAAATTAGAGAAAGTGCAAAGGTTTGCAACAAGACTAGTCCCAGACCTACGGGGATTGTCCTACGAAGAAAGGTTGAGGGAAATCGGCCTGACGACACTGGAGGACAGGAGGGTCAGGGGAGACATGATAACGACATATAAAATACTGCGCGGAATAGACAAGGTGGACAAAGACGGGATGTTCCAGAGATGGGACACAGACACAAGAGGTCACAATTGGAAGTTGAAGACTCAGATAAATCAAAGGGATGTTAGGAAGTATTTCTTCAGTCATAGAGTAGTCAGGCCGTGGAATAGCCTAGAAAGTGACGTAGTGGAGACGGGAACCATACATAGTTTTAAGGCGAGGTATGACAATGCTCATGGGGCAGGGAGTGAGAGGACCTAGTAGCAATCAGCGAAGAGGCGGGGCCAGGAGCTATGAATCGACCCCTGCAACCACAAATAGGTGAGTACAAATAGGTGAGTACACACACGCACACACACACACACACACACACACACACACACACACACACACACACACACACACACACACACACACACACACACACACACACACACAAACGTAACAGGGTGTTGCGTCATCTTAAGAATAGAGAATATTTCAAGGGGTAAATAAAAGAGTTTAAGTGTGAGGAAGAAATAATGACAATATAACCAGAGTCTCGAGCCCAAAGACTCCGCTTAATGTCCACAATATTATGAATTTTATATTGAGTCTTATTCACAGCCATTAGCGAGATTGCTGCCAGAAATACCACCCAGTAACAGTTCTTCCGTCCTCCTCATGTAGTTGCCTCTCTTAAGAGATCTTGATTCAAGGATGGATATATATATATCCATCCTTGAATCTCTGGCTGAAGGAGACTCGAACCTACGAACCTTGGAACAAGGTACGCAGTGCTATAACATTCTCACCACACTGGACCAATACCTTGGCGTCCAGCTTGCGCTAGACGTTGATCCAAGGCAGCCAGCTTTCAGGGAGAAGGCTTACAGCTTTTCATCTCATCCCCTGCATGCATCAGCCTTACTAGAGATATTAACAATGCAAGGAATTCGCAAGAGCAGGCGAAATATACACAAACACTGATCTCTGGCTGAAGGAGACTCGAACCTGTGACATGGGGGGTTCCACAGGGGTCAGTCCTAGAGCCGGTGCTGTTTCTGGTATATGTGAATGACATGACGGAAGGGATAGATTCAGAGGTGTCCCTGTTTGTAGACGATGTAAAGCTAGTATGGAGAATTCAAGCAGACGAGGATCAGGTAGGACTACAAAGGGATCTGAACAGGCCGCAAGCCTGGTCCAAGAGCTGAGTCATGAAGACTGAGTACACACTAGGGGGCCAAAGGCTGCAAACCTCATTCAAGGAAAAAGATCTTGGGGTGAGTATCATAACGAGCATATCTCCTGAGTTGCACATCAAATAAATAAATGCTGCAGCATATCGGCGAATGGCAAACCTAAGACTAACATTTCGGCACCTGATCAAGGGTGGCCCGGTGGCCTGGTGGCTAAAGCTCCCGCTTCACACACGGAGGGCCCGGGTTCGATTCCCAGCGGGTGGAAATTCCGACACGTTTCCTTACACCTATTGTCCTGTTCACCTAGCAGCAAATAGGTACCCGGGTGTTAGTCGACTGGTGTGGGTCGCATCCTGGGGGACAAGATTAAGGACCCCAATGGAAATAAGTCAGACAGTCCTCGATGACGCACTGACTTTCTTGGGTTATCCTGGGTGGCTAACCCTCCGGGGTTAAAAATCCGAACGAAATCTTATCTTATCTTATCTTAAGGAGTCATTCAAGACACCGTACACTGAGTGTGGGTTCCATACTGGTACGGCATATGTCGTACCAGTATAGAACCCACACCTGGTCAGGCACGCTAAGAAATTTGAGAAAGTGCAAAGGTTTAAAACATGGCTAGTCCCGGGGCTAAAGGGTATGTCCCACCAACCTGACGACACTGGATAACGGGACTGATAGGAAGGATGGGGGGAGACATGATAACGACGTATAAAATATGAGGGGAATTTGCAAGGGGAACAGTGACAGAATGTTTCAGAAATGGAGCAGAGCAACAACTGGAAGTTGAAAACTTAGACGAGTCACAGGAATGTTAGAAAGTATTTCTTCGGACATAGAGTTGTCAGGAAGTGAAACAATCTTGAGTGTTATGTGGTTAGAGGCAGGATCCATACATAGATTTAAGAAGAGGTATAATAAACATCTTGGAGCAGGGAGAGAGTGTACCTACTAATGACCAGCGAACAGGCTGGGCCAGGAGTTGTGATTCGACGCCTACATCCACAAATAGGTGAGTACAGATAGATGATTTTACCCCCCCCCTACACACACACAGGAGCCAGGAGCTGAGTCTCGACCCCTGCAACCACAATTAGGTGAGTATACACACTAAACTGAACCATTTCTTTTCAAGGCAATAATATTTCTCATTTTACGATTGGCGTAACTGCCACTATTATTTGTGGGAAAATAAACCTTATTACCTCACTCAAAACACCATCTTATTTTCAGCACTCAAACACACACACACACACACACACACACACACACACACACACACACACACACACACACACACACACACACACACACACACACACACACCACACCAGGAAATTAGAGAAAGTGCAAAGGTTTGCAACAAGACTAGTCCCAGAGCTAAGGGAAATGTCCTATGAAGAAATGTTGAGGGAAATTGGCCTGACGACACTGGAGGACAGGAGGGTCAGGGAACACATGTTAACGACTTATAAAATACTGTGCAGAATAGACAAGGTGGACAAAGACAGGATGTTCCAGAGATGTGACACAGACACAAGGGGTCACAATTGGAAGTTGAAGACTCAGATGAATTAAAGGGATATTAGGAAGTATTTCTTCAGTCATAGAGTTGTCAGGAAGTGGAATAGCCTAGAAAGTGGTGTAGTGGAGGCAGGAACCATACATAGTTTTAAAACGAGGTTTGATGAAGCTCATGGAGCAGGGAGAGAGAGGACCTAGTAGCAATCAGTGAAGAGGCAGGGCCAGGAGCTATGAGTCGACAATTGGAACCTCAAATAGGTGAATACAAATAGGTGTTTACACACACACACACACACTCATACACACACAGACAGAAAGAGATACACACACACACACACACACACACACACATCACACACACACACACACACACACACATCACACACACACACACACACATACATACAGTGAAGAGGCTGGGCCAGGAGCTGAGTCTCGACCCCTGCAACCACAATTAAGTGAGTACAAAAAAAATCCGGGTATCAGATCCTGAGGTATGATAGAGGGAACCGGGGGGGAGAGATAGAAGTTGCACAACCGATGGGGATTTGAAGAAATGGAAGGAATGGACAAAATGGACGATAGGGAGTAGGTACAATTCAGTCTGGGGGGACATAAGGCAGTTATTGCACTGATGTATAACCCACCACAGAACTGCAGGAGTGTGAAACAGAATTATTTGGTAAGCTGAAAGTGGGTGAGTGAATGATACATCTTCGGAGGCTTCTTACTTTATTTGTAAAGTCGTGGTGGGTACACAGGCTTGTGTGTTGTGCCCATGACCCGGGAGGGCCATGCCCACGAGGGAGAGCTAGTAGGACTTGTTGACTGCTTCTATGCCGCTGAGTGAGTGAGAGAGTGAGAGTGGGACCAGCATCCCACTGACCTGGGCAGGTCTAGAGAGGGCAGCACCTTAGTGCCGCGAAACATGAACTAAGCTGGCAGACAGCATAGGCTGTCTGTGCAGACAGTACAGGCTGTCTACAGGAGGACAAGAGCAGAATGTGAAGAGAGGAACAGAGGAATGGTGGACACACTAGCTGAGATAGCTAGATGAGCCTACACGGGTAGAACAAAGGTATTAGTTATGGATGATTTCAATGACAAGGAAACTTATTAGGTAAACCTGGAGCCCCATGGGGATCCCGAAACATGGAGAGCCAAGATGAAGAATGTGGTACTGGAAAACCTCTTGCATCAACATGTTAGGGACACTACCAGAGAGAGAGGGGAGGATGAACCAGCAAGGCTGGACCTCGTATTCGCCCTTATTAACTCGGACATCGAAGACATCACATATGAAAGGCCCAATCGGAGCTACTGATCTGAGCTTTGAATACATAGTTGAGTTAAAAGTGGAGAGAGGGTAACAGGAGTAGGATGGGAAAAGCCAAACTACAAAACTACACAGGCATGAGGAATTTCCTGAAGAAAGTTCAGCGGAAAAGAGAATTGGTAGGAAAATCAGTAAACGAAATGATGGACTACGTGACAACAATATTCCAAGTGGCAGAGGAGAGGTTTGTTCCCAAGGGCAACAGATATAAGCTGCAGCATATGAGTGCCAGGATGGTCAGTCTCTCCTGTGACATTTAAGACCTCAGATGTAAGAACATAAGAAAGAACTCTGCAGCACGCTTATTGGCCAATGCGAGGCAGGTCCAATTCTGCTACCGGCTTAAGCCAATGCAGTAACCTAGTCAGGTCAGGTCACGTTCGCTTAAGGATGGAGCATGGCATCTGACCTAGTAGCATAAACGAGGCAGGTCGAACTCACACCCACTCATGTACTTATCTAACCTATTTTTAAAACTACACAACGTCTTAGCCTCTATGACGGTACTCGGGAGTTTGTTCCACTCATCCACAACTCGATTACCAAACCAGTGTTTTCCTATATCCTTCCTGAATCTGAATTTTTCCAGCTTAAAGCCATTGCTCAGAGTCCTATCTAGGCTAAATATTTTTAGCACGCTATTTACATCCCCTTTATTCATTCCTGTTTTCCATTTATTCACCTCAATCATATCCCCCCTAATTCTAGGCCTTTCGAGAGAGTGCAGATTCAGGTCCCTCGGTCTGTCCTCATAGGGAAGATTTCTGATACATGGGATCAACTTGGTCATCCTCCTTTGTACGTTTTCCAGTGTATTTACATCC